>NW_017805698.1:2077328-2132220 GCF_001891065.2 Hippocampus comes | reverse complement strand
GAGAGAGAGAGACAGAGATTTTCTCTTGTATTCATCATTAATGATACAATAACATTGTAACACTGAAGTGTATGGAAGTTGGCTCAACCAAATAAACAAACCACAAGAACGAGGAGTGTTGAGCAGCAGTTGGGACAGATGACATGAGTACAGGGTGTACGACGGCTGGAGAGCGCTTGTGAAAGACACCCCAGGCAGGCAGGCCCGTCGGCTGCCGAGCGCTACAGCAGAGCACCTCATGCGAATAGCCTGGGTACTTATGAGTCATGAAGTGGAGGGACCTGAGGCAGATAGCCTGGGGGCACAGCTTAGAGGGGGGCCACACCGGCACAAAAGGAAGAACATGTCTGGAGGATGACAATAGTTGTGAGCAATGAGGAAGAAGATGGCCGCTGGGCTGAAGGAACAGACTCAACCTACAATGACCGACAATGTCTGGTAAACAAAAAAGAAATGACATCCATGTGAATCTCTGGAGATCCGTGCAAACAAATGACCACTAAGGAAAGCAATAAACAACTGCAACAACTTGGAAGGCAAAGAACATATACATAATGGGAGGGAGGGATGGTAGCTGGAGTATGTTTAGTAGAATTAGTGGATTCTTTGCAGAATAGACTTTTACTCAGGGATACAGTAAATGTGTGTGTGTGGGGCGGGGGTAGACTGTACACGATATTCAACACAACCTTGCTCCTCTTTTTGTGTCTGTCAACGTGGGGAGCGTCAAGCCGCCTCCTGATCGACTGTCATTTCCATTCCATTTCACATCACAAGTTCCTGGAGTTCGTGGCTCAGCCCAACATTGGCATTGACCAAACATAAGGGGTTGCCATCGTAAATATCAAACAGGCTAGAACATTTAAGATCGTCGGCCCGAGGAGGAAAAATCTCTCTATAAACCCCAGAAAGCAGGATGTTATATCGCTCAGGATCATCTTTTCGAGACATGTGAGAATAAAACCTTTACTGACCTTGATCAGAAAATGCTCACATTGAGCATGATTATTCTTACGAGTGTATTTCACAAGACAGAAGCGAGCAGCCCAAAATTCTGAAGACTGCTCTGCATCATTATTTCATCACCTTTTTGGTTCTTCCTCAAAATATTCAATACGGAGAAGTAATTACAAGCAAACAGCCTAAGATGCGCAAAGCAGTTTTGTAAGACCGTTGGCGGAGATACTCGTCATAAACATGTTTTTAATCGTGGTTTACACATTTTTAACAGGGGAACGCAGAGAATATACTGTAGGTGAAAAAAAATCAACTCAGTCTGTTGTGGGAAGGTTAAAATCAGGTGGCTTATCATTTTGCCATGTATTCTCAAAATGTTTAATATTCATTGAAGGTTTTAATGGCATCGTAAGCTTTGTGGAAATGTTTTCTTTTTCTTGCTACAATATAAGCTTCGTGGAACATGAACATGTACGGCTCATATAATAAAAAAAAATTCTGGTCGAAATCCCATTTGGTCGATAACAGACGTTCGTAAACCAAGGTTTGACTGTATTTACATTTTATTTCAGTACACAGATTTATGAAACATATAATATATCTAAGGTTGGATGTCGGTCGGGTTACTATCGTAAACACAAATATATGAATGTCAGAAATGTAGGATTATTTTATTACCAGAATGGCAGCTGACTCCCTCCATGCTAACGCTATCTCACCATGAGGCTAACGTTTGGCAAAATCAGCGTTACCAACTATTCCGGACCATTCAGTGAAACAGTTTTAGTTTTATTTCCGCTCGTCTTTGTACAATGTCAACACTGGATTGTAGTTGGTTATAATCTTGGCCAGTTTGTCTTGTCTTTGCCACTTGCATCCAAAGATTCACTATACTTTATCTTTTTAGTCCTCATCTTAGTACATGTAAGGACATTGGAACATTCAGAACACAGCCAATATTAAGTCATGAGCCAAAGCAAGATAAATTAGTCCACTCTTTGTTTCAAGCCCAACATATCCTCCCGATCTCAACTAACAACGAAGACCATTTGCATAATCGAAAACAATCTATTGTTTATTTATGTTGATGCTATTTGTGTCTTCCCTTCCGTGTTGTTGTTTTTTTTTATGTGCATTTCGGTCTGGTTAGCATGTCCCTGAAAAAAAAAAAAAAAAAACAGAAACAAAAGCTGTGAAAAAATAGATTGCCGGTCCTGAAGCTGTTTCATGATAGTGTTGTGTGAAGTGTGTATTTTCTTTATAAAATACTTCACTGTCAAAAATGTTTTCCCGGAAAACAGCTGGAGTGACAGTTATACACTCCATCAAACGCAAATGACAACTGAAAACTGCTGAAAGGGTTGAAACTGGTGTTTTCATCCAAAAACAAGTGGTACTATTTCCCGCAAAGATCTCGAATCAGAAACTTGGGTGCAGTATACATGTACAATTTTGCGGTCCTTCTAGTGGGGATGCAAATGGAAGGATACGAGTCTGATGCTGTGCTGCAGATGCTTTACGGAGTGCCATGAAGTCATGCAGATGTAACTCTGCTTTGCTTGAACATTGGATATTATGTACTGTGGTCCAAAGAAGGTCACACACAGAGCAACAGGACATGACTGGATTCAAAGAACAGCCACAGTGCCCTCTATTGGATACAAAAAAAAATAAAAAGGGAAAAAAAACGAGTAGATTAGGTAGCTTACATCAATAAAAATAAAATTACATTTTACCTGTACAAGCACTTACTCTTCAAATTTTAATTGAGTTTTCAGTGATTAGTCACCTCTACCACCCCATACTTCCTAATAAGCCTCATTCTCTTGGGGGTGAAATATTAGCTTTATCAGGTTTTTTTTTTTTTTTAAACCATCATTTAAAAACTCAAAAGTGTGCAGTCAAGTCAAAAAGAATTTAGCTACACTGCATTAAGCAGTAACGTAAGCTAATCAAGCACCATAGAAATCTATCATAGTTTTGGCTTGAACGGACACCGCAGAACCGTCACGTTTGATCATGCAAAAATGTCCAAAATAACACTGGGCAAATTCATCCATCCATCTTTGACATTGCGTATCCCCGTTAGCAGGAGGAGTAGGGTGGCCTGAGCAAAATGTCTTGAACAAAAAATACAAACAGGAGTACACTGGAAAAAACTGAAGTACTGTATACAAAGTCCGGAAAACCAAAGGAAACCAAAGTAACAAAAACCTATGCCAGAAACAAAACATGACAGGGGCACACAGACACACACAATGATCCGAGCAAGACTGGCAGACCTCAGGGAACTAAATAAAGTACAAGCAAAGTGACAGACAACAAGAAACACCTGGACAAGACACAAAGGGTTGAGGGAGCTGATTGGTTAAACACAAGGGACCCGGATGACGAGAACAGGTGAGGACAAAAAGGGCACGAGAGAACAAAACCAAATATAACCTAAACAAAAACATAATCCATTGTGTATAAAATGCACTGTAAATCAGTGATTCCAGTAGTGCCTAGGTACTGGTAAATGTCTTAAAAAATGTCAAACATTTTTATTTCTTATTAAGCCTCCAGTACAATACTCCCCCCTGATGTGGTTTTAAAAACCAACAAAAAAAACCCTTGTGATCTTCTTTAAAAAAAAGACATTTCTAACTGACCCCAAACTTTTGAACAGTCGCGCATACTTCTCGAAAGTTACACTGGTGGGCGATAATATGCAAAGCGCACAAGTCATTCCGAGGCCAGGAAGCTTCACAGGTTGATGGGGTGGAACACACCATACATAAATGTGCTTTGACAAGACATCTACTTGTATATACAGTGGAAAGTTCGATTACATTCCAGGGGATGTCTGCCAAACATCTGCCAACACAGCAGTAGCAAGAGCACCAGACACACTGTGCTCCATATGCTCCAACTTCAACAAACTAAATAGGCACAGCAAGGATCGTTCTTTAAATAGAAACCGTGCACATAAGCACATATTGCCATTCTCTATTACTGCGTGACAGGTAAGCATTGTCAACTGCCATGCATGTTGGTTCTGTTGACTAACGACTTTTGATTTTGATGATAAGAGTGATCTAGTTGTGCATGTCAAAATTAATATTGCACGAGGTTCCTCCTGGATCATGGACTACCCTGCGGTGGGAAGCAAGAAGCTTTCCAGCTGGCTTCACTGGCCTTTCTGCTTGAAACATGAATAGGGGGTTATGAAACACTCTTTAAATCCCGAGTGACTGAAGACATCTTAAGTATGTTCGTATTCATTTATTTCACTGTGTATAACTGTTGTTTGAGCCATTGGGTAAAAGAATGGTCCAACTACAGCTTTGCCATTTTTAAATGAGGAATTTGCAATTTTCAATTATCCGTTTGCAACGTTTGGGCATCCTCTGTCATTTCCGCACTCTTTGCTCCTGACTTGCACCACTCTGCAGTTACAGACGGTGTGGAAACATGCTTAATAACTCATTTATTTACCAGTTCCCCATTTTCAGCTACCTAGCTTTCCAATATATTGATTATTGAGATTTGTGAGACAGTGTCACAATTATTGGCAACATAGCACACACTTATTTTGGCATCAGTAACCTGTAGGCTACAGTATTCATAATTTCACACGTTTTCTTTTTGTGTCTACTGTGTGAGCAAGCCTTTCCCAAAAGAGGCTTTTGCAAACGTGCTCATGCCCTTGCACCGGTCCACTTGAAATGGGTTCTCTTGTTTTCATCCGATGCTTGTGCTAAATCCCTTGTTCGAAGCACTGACCAAAGAGGGACACAGGATAAAGCGGCCGAAAACTGTAATGAAAATTCACTCTGCTGAGAAGTGGAACTAAGGCCGTTTTCACAGCGATGATTCGGATTGGGTTTAGCTCCTCTGTATTCAACAGTGTGAAAAACACAAGTTAAAAAAAATGCACAAGTCCTTTCAAAGTTGTCAGCTTGCAATCACAACAGCACATATCTGCCACTGAGGAGTTGGAAGTGTTTTGTATAAGTTGCAGTAAATTTAACATTCATTTAACCTTGCACAGTGAAATCATAGATGGGTTTCTACTCTACATGTTTCAAGATAATTGCTGAAAATTTATGCAAAGACAGAACCATATAATACTTAATTTTAGAGACAAAGCATTAAAGTTTTTTTGGCTATTTTGTTTTGACCATTTCAATTTTCCTGATTTTGTTGGGGTGGCTAAAACGGCTCCCAGGAAAGCATTTGGGCGTCCGACATGAGTCGCTCCTTCCCCACTGCTGTATATACAAACATGCATTTGCCACTACAACGTGCTGTTAGCTAGCTAGCTAGCTAGCTATGCTAGCAACCCAAAAATGCATCTTCGCTGGATGCCACAATTCACAGAACAGCTCGGTTTCATTATTTAAATTCCCAAGCAAGGAAGTGAGCGGCTCTCGCTGGTGTTAAAAGCCCTACGACTCAGTGGAATATATTCCAGTCACCAGAGGCTTTAGGCAGTTGTTTTTACAGCTCAAACGCGTAGGACAGTGTAGGTTCAAGAACGTTGCTAGGGGAAGTAGTATCCGTTTTAAAACAGGGCGTATTTTCATTCGCTTGGCAGATATGGCCAAAACGTTTGATGAGATGACAGCTTTATTTTTCCCCTTTTTGAAGCCTCGTCTTATACATTTGCCTTAAAAAAAAAAAATAATAATCTGATTTGTCAGGGTTTTTCACAACATTCTTTAGAAGACGCACATAGTATTTCAAGTTACAGTGGAGAACTGCACCGCATCATATCAAAGAGCATATAAATGTTACTGCATCACGTTTACTTCTGCAACACTAAATGTACCAGATGCCTGACGCAGTCAATCAAAAACGATCTTGAGGCAAAAGTTTTGGTTCAGCTCTTACATTGCATCTCATTAAAACGTGCAGACTGATTCCTGCTAATAACACAACAGTCCTGATAACATGCCACCGTGTTTAGCGCATTAATGCAACTTACCGGTAACTGAACAGAGTTTTGAGACGAATTCATCTTTGGTATGCTAATCACTTCGGGGGAATTTCCACGTTGAATTTGTCAGAAACGCAACGTTTGAAAGCCACAAAACCACCTGCTTCACACCTGTTAGGGGAGTGAGGGAACTGGCACTCTTTAATGTTTCACAGTGCAGTTTAGCAAAACATTAGCATTCACTGGCGATGCCCGACAGCCAAATGCTATTTTTCCTCACCATGTGAGCCGGAGATGTCAGTTCCTATTTGACAGCCCATTTGTCAGCCCTTTAGGCTTTCTGTTAGGCATCTTCCTCTCACTTGACGCTCATGCAGACCCTCCACCTGCTTTCTCAGGTGGAAACATCCCTGGACCGTCGCCGATAGTCCAACAGGCCTCTCGTGCCAGACCTACACACGCTCATGTATACGTGCAAACAAACTGGGAAAGAAACAACTTCCCCTCAGACTGAAGCTGTTTTATTTCTTTTGATTCCTTTCATTCTGATTTGCCACTGGGATTGCAGCCAATTATTCTTATCACTTAACAGATGTGCTTGTTGCAAAGTGCATTTGCGATTATGCTATAAGCAGGCGATAAGAAAAAACAATAATTACTAATCCACTATTAATTTGCCGCCTTTGTTAATCTTAATGTTAGATGTTCCCCACTGGTAAACGGTTTTGTACATTCTCCTCTTATTTGAAGCGAGTACAGTAGAAAATAAACATTATGCTGATCTCCTTCCCGTGGGTCTTGTTCTGACAACTTTCCGTCTCCTTCCCTGAGTGCCTGAGGCGAAGTGCTTGTATGAGAGAAGTTGTTTATGGATTGCAAAAGTGGACTTTTGAAGTGAATTCAGCAGGTATTTTATTCCTATCAGCCATGTGCCGCGTTTGATATGCAAACATAATCGCATAAGCCACAGATTTGAGAAATACTCCAACTACTTTGAAGTCTAACAAGCGTTGCTTTTTGTAGTCAACGTGGTCTTTTCCAAAAGGTTGACTTGTTTTTGGTGGGGATGGTCAGAACTGATTATTCATTGAACCCTAATGATTTTCTGCATTTGAATATATGCTTAGGTACAGTAGGTAGGATCGAACTTTAAGTACTTACCGATAAATGATCACTTTAACATTATGTCAGAGCCTTAGACATCTCAATCATGAGAATAATGGATACAATTTACATTTGAGGAGTATTTCTGGGTTATAAGTGAGGACTGATTGTCTGAATCAACAAACAACACACTACAATTTGATTTCAACAGTATTGCTGTAAATGTATTGAACATTACTTAATGGAACATTCGAGACTCAGTGATGCGCAGCCTCCATTCTAATTCAGTTTTGTCACCCCCGCCCCCATTGTTATTAAAATGCATACTTAATTATTGGTTTGCACACTACAATTGCTGCCATGCGATTCACTGGAGACGACTCCAGGGTGTGCCCCGCCTCTTTCCCCAAGGTCAGCCGGGATAAGACTCAAGCTCACCCGCAACCCGAATGAGGACAAGCGTGACACAAAAAAAATGGATGGACGTAACAGTTGCACATAAGGGAGCTGAGCCCTCACTGATTCCCCTTTGAGACACTTTTACCTGCGAGGTTCTTAAGTGCAGTGCTTCCGAACTATTTTACTGACATAATTGTGTTTGACAGGCTGTCCTTTCCTGATATTACTGTGAACACTTCCATTGTCAAGATGGAAAACAACATTAATGTCTGTCAGAAAAAAAAAATCCAGGCACAATATACAATATACCGTAATGTATAGTTTTGCTCTGCTGGTTGGCTATTAAGAAGCTCAAGATGACAAACAAAAGAAGTCCCATTATTGGTTGACAATTGCTGTTTTGAAAGGCAAATAATGCTATTGCATTTTTCGCATTATTAAATCATTAATGTGACTTTGAAATGATGGTGGTTTGGATCATAGCTAGTGGTATATTTACAGCTTTAAAGTAGTCAATTACAAACATTTTGGAGGCGCTTCAATGACTGGCATTGCTTTGCTATTCTTGGTAGAGCTCGGTGTGAGTGCGCTTACGATACATAAATTAATAATGGCTTGCGAGCGACAATCGGGAGAGGGAGGGTGGACTCATACGGTCAGCTGTTATAGGCTCCAGCTTGCCCGCGGCCTTCAAAAGGAAGTGCTATAGAAAAAGGATGGATGCTGCAAATGCACATAGGGTAGCGCAGCCCTCAGTGACTCCCGCCTTTCAGACACTTCCACCTGCAAGGTTTTGAAGTGTGGCGCTTCGGAATTATTTTACTGAGTCGATTGTGTTTGACAGGTTGTCCTTCCTTGAAATTACTGTGACTATTTTCATTTTCGAGAAGAAAAACAAATTTAGTGTCCAAGGGAGGGGTGCGGGGGGCACACTCAGAACAAAAAGAGGACATAAAAAGTCTGTCAACTTCATTTGGGCCAAGTGAAAAACATAAAATAGCAGTCACCTTGTGCACACATTTGTTTTTAACCTTGGCCGTCCAGAGTAGCACATTTAAGGCATGATGACGATTTTACTAATAGTGTCAGTGGAAGTCACACAACTCAAAGAAACACTTTGTTGGAAAACCTGATTCACTTTAATGTGCTGCCGTTTCAACAGAATCGACTTGGACGGACTAAGGCAAATGAATTGGCAGGTAAAACTGACGACAGCTCCAATATCTCGATTTCCATTTCTCAATCACCTCGCAATTATTGAAACTAAAGTGCAGAAGTGATCACGATGGCTGAACAGCTAATTAAGAACAGTAAATTGCTATTATGGCGTACACGTCGATGGGTACAGTTCCTCCAGTGATTGCAAATTCTCAATTTCACCATGTGCTGTTGATTTTTGACAGTCTTTGCCTCCTGCTATGCACACACAGAAAAAAAAAAAAAAACACAATGCTACTTGATTGCAATTTCAATATCTTAGTCACTGATTTATTTTGTCAGTTTTCACTGGCACTTAATGCGCTAAAATCTTTTAATCAAAGCGCGGCACAAATAATCACCTCCAATTTTTACCCACTGTCACTAGTCAGTAATTTGTATTTACTTACAATTACTGTTCTTGCGGCGGACTGTATATTTTGTCCTTGGGGAAACATAATGTGCTCATCTATAAAACTCTTTTTACATCATATTAACATCCGCCAAATATATTACTCTTGCGCTGACGGTAATTGAAGAGTTTGCTAAAGTTAATAACTTTGGCCCCTGACAGCACTTTTCAAGGTGAATCAACATGTGTGATTGCTCTTTCTTTAATACCGCTGACACCCAGTGATGCATAAAGCCTTGAGGACAAACGCATAAAAATCTATCTTTCAAAACAGCTTAATGAATGTCTCATATCTTCATTCCTGACATGTTATATACAGTTACTCAGAGGTGCGTGTCGTGTGTGTCCCTCACCACTGACACAGAGAGGAAACGCAGCGCGAGGAAGATTAGCTAGAGAATAATTTGGTTCTTGAAGCTGCGGTTGAGGTCTTTGTGTGGCAGGACAATAGAGTTGAGGATTATCACCTCTCTGGGAATGGACACATTACAACCTGCGGGTGAATATGAAAAGATGTGTGGTATTATAACGACAAGCTAGTGACAAGAGCGGAAAAAAAATGAAGTGGAACAACAAACGAACAACGCAAACATGAAGGGAATCTTACCAAGAATAGTGATGGATGGTGTGAGTTTGCCTTCTCTGAAGAGGGTCTCACTGTCGATCTTTGCGTACGGGTCATTGGGGTTTGGGTCGCTGGGAGTTCCTTCGACTCGCGCCCATTTGCCGATCGTGCTATCCCATCCTACAATGCTGTGGAGGACACAGCATTGGTCCTGGAGGGAAAATATCGATTCAAACATAAATAATTCAATGGCAAACCATTTTGTAGGCAAAACAAATAGAATCCACGAATTATAACTGGGGGACATTTGAGCAGCCTGAACATTTGAAGTGGCATAATCATTGGACAAACTATTAACAATATTCTATCCATTAATTTTTTTGGGAATCATAACTGTAAGGCAGATGTGCTGCCCTTTATTGTAATATATATTGGAAGAGAAATATGCTTCAACTGTAGTACGTTTACTTACAGACGGGCTAATCAGGACTGCAGAGTTTCTGTTGGACTTGTGTTTTGTTTTGCTTGTCTATTTGTGCATGGTCTCCTTTCCTGTGCTCGTGTAATTACTTCTACCTGGTCTCGTCCGCAGAGCTCTGTCGTGTCTTCTGCCCACTGTGTCTCATCTTTGTCATTAGTCTCTATAGATCCCCTGTTTCCTTGCATTCTCATTTACGATAAAGTGTTGCGCTCGACTGTACTTGTTCATTCTGATGTGTTGTTTTTGTCTTTGCTCTCGGGCCATTCAGCAATTTTGTTCTTGGGCAAAGAGGGACACACTCTGTGGCTTGCCTGCCATGAGCTGCTTGCTTGCGTTTGTGTTCTCCACACTTATGACCGATGTTTTGCTTTGTGTGTCAAGTCAGTTATATAACGATGACAAAACACTGCAAAGGTTGTTCAAACCGGTTGTGAAATCACGACAGTCAAACAGGGTTTGAGATCCAAGAGCTCTGGAGAATCTTTTTGAGTGTGTGTGTCCAAGTCACATCTGCAAATCAGGGACTGCGTAAATCATCGAGGAGATTTGCTGTTTTGAACGGTTTCACATGCAGTCAACATTTTAAAACAAAATCCCAAGCTACAGAAGAGAGCTGCAAAAACGGCTGAAGATATTTGTCATTTGCATCGGGTTAGTAATACATGCAACAATAGTCTCTGGTCAGTATAACTCAACTGGAAGGTGATTACATGAAGCGCTCTCTCTTAAACCTGCAATAGAGCAGCCATGCTCTTTAACGGCATCAAACTGACTTGGAAGGACTTACCTGTAGAGTTGCGCCATGGAGGATAATGGATTCCCGAACTCTAACCCCGGCACCAATCGTAACACCAGTACCAATGGTGACATTAGGACCCAACTGCATGGCGAGAATTGATGACATTGCAATTAATGCTTTCGTTTTAATCCGTCCTCAACATGAGATGCTTGTGCATTCATGAAATAATCATGTTGAATGATGCTCACCACAGCCGTGGGGTCAATGTTGGCAGTAGGGTGGATATAGACATTACCTAGAGAACAAGCGATTTGAAAGACTTTGGGTCGGTGCAATGTTTGAAGCCAATGATGCAACAGAGCAATGAGCCGTACCACTTATTTTAGGACCCCCTTCTTTATTTGAGGCCAGTCTTTCCGGATGGGATTTGTTGTACTGATTGAGGTATAATCGACTTGCATAAATTGCAGACCTTTGGAAGAAAACAAAAATCTGAATCATATTAAACACATTTTACCAGTTCAACTCTAAAGTGGTATATGCTTGATAAAAATAAAAAATAAATAAAAGTAAATATTACAAGCTGACAAGCGTTTGGGTAGACGAAGATTAAGTTCATGTTTCACTCACCCCGCCGACTTTATCTGGCTCCAGAATCGGAGTGTTTTGTAAACGTAGAGTTTGCCCTGTCCAGCTAGAGCGGTGAAAATGTCCTGCTCCAACCTGATGGCTTCTGCTCTGTGCCAGCCGTTGTTTGTTTCCTCTCTGCCGGAGACAAAAACTTGACTGTAGTCCTTCAATTACAGGACACAAGTGCTTGTGCACTGGTACCGCATGATGAAGTCCCCGGGATGAAACAATACCCACACAAACTAAGTAATAATCGATTTCGATGCGTTGATGCAGAGCGTTTGTCAGCCATTCAAATAAACTCACGTTTTGTTTTTGTTTTTTTAATCTGGTTAGGATCTGTTTTTTGGATCAACAAAAAAAATTACAGTTGGCTGAAAAGACGATGCATTTTGGGGACAAACGCACATAATATCCATCCATCTTTTTTTCTGTAGTGCTTGTCCTCATTATGAGAGGGCCGCAGCCTATCGCCGCGAGCTGCAGCCAATCACTGTACTTGCTTCCCGCTACATATACAATACAGTATATCACTTTGTTGAGGGTACAATGAAAATCCTAAAATATTTTGATTGACAGAATATATGAAGAGTTCTTCAGTCTAAATTTGATGTTTTATCTATGCGGCCACTTGGATGATCACCTGAAAAGCCCCCCAAAAATTCATCAAACACTCTCCAAACCAGCGCTGAGAATTGAATGCAAGCGCGATTAGAGTTAAAACGCATCACTTGTCAGCTCGGGGTTCAAACCAAAGCCGATCCTACATTTGATCAAAACCTTAAGTGGATGGCTCTCCATACTAATCAGCATCTCTCTAAAAGTGTATTGTGAGAGCCGAGAGATGAAACAGAGTGTTAAATATTGATGAAAAGAACATGTTTAAGGATTCCACCCATAATGGGAGATTTACCAAAGGAGGCGGTATGGTTGGAGGCAAAGTCATCCCTGTGAGATGTTGCCCTGCATCTACTTTCATTCCTTCCAAGTTCTATGATCAGAAATTGTGCTGATTCAGTGGTAATTTTGTATGTAGGTGGATTGTAGCCTGGTTAAGTATGCAGTACGGCTTCGCTTTTGTCAGGCAAGCCTCAAGACTTTGGGGCACAACATCGAGCACACAAAACACAAACAAAATACAAAGTATAACTTCCAAACTTCCAAAATATCCCATGTATTTTCCCCATCTATGAGGGACCAGATTAGTTTTTTGGGTTTTTTTGCACTTCATTCAAAACAAATATTTACTTTATCAAGTTCAAGAACCAAGTAATAGTTTGACCATGTGCAGGATGTCGCCACAAAAATATTTGCCAACTTCACAGTGCAGCAGTACAAAGTGCGGAAAGGGAAAAAAAAAAAAAAATGACAATCACCACATGCTTACATGTGAGCTGCTGAATTTTTCCATGGATCACATCCACAGGACAATTTGCGAGACTTGTTTCCAGTCTTAAGCTGGGTGCACACTTTGGTCTTGGGATCAAATTTGAGCATTCACCCCTTCTCAGCAAAGCGAGCAAGGCTCCGTTTTTGGATGTCTCTGAAACATTATCCTGAGCGATTATCCAGCATTTGTGTTGAGGGTTGCATTAAAGTTCTGGTGGCTGTCAAGACCAAGCCAAAGAAACAGTTTTGAGAGGCTTAAAACGGTTTGTGGAACACCCAAAACAATCTATTTTTGTGATGACTTGACCATAATGTTTCATTGGAACTTTAACTCAAAAAAAATTTTTTTAAAAAGAAAGACAGCGAAAGAAGAGCATGGACAGCAATCACAAAGCATCCTATGCAAACTCACACACTGTTGCCAGGTAATTCACAGCAACCTATTAGTACTCTACAACCACACAGTGCAGTAGACAGGTACCCACTTACCCATCATATGGAAAACTGATGATTGTGTGGGCAAACACAAAATCATAGTGGGGGAAGGAAGGGAAAAGAGACAAATGAAGACAACCAAAATCATAAAGCAAACAAATAGACACACACGCACGCGTGTGCACACACAAACCCACGAATCCCAGACAGGCGGTTCCACAACTCACAGCAGCATGTCTTGTTGATTTTTCTGGAAGACTGTTCCAATATGCTGGAAGATCTCGGGATTAAAGAGGTAGATGCCACAGTTGATGATGTCACTCACAAATGTGCTCGGCTTTTCCACATAATGCAACACCTAATGAGTAAACAAACCTGTTAAGGTTGGGAGCGGAAAGAGTGATGGGTGGATGAGTATGTATGGAAATGAGTCCGGGAGGTCATCTACCTCATTTGTTTCCTCATTTTCAACTATACAGCCGTAATTCAGGGATTGTTTCCTGTTTGCCTGAGGAAGGAAATAGCAGAATATATAAATGTGAAATATTTCTGAATAACCAAATAATAACACAAGGTCTCCAATTCGAGAACATTACATAAAAGTGGAGACAAAAAAAAAGTTTAATAAATGACAAAACAACTGCCAATCATGAAAGCTCACTGTTGTTCCGAGTATAACAAAGCTGTTTGGTTCTCCGTGTTCTTTCTGGAAGCTGAGCATCTCTGTCAGTGGAAAAGCGGTGCACACATCAGCATTAAGAACAAAGAAAGCCTGGGGGCCACCAGCGATGATTTGATCTCTGAAGTGATAGATGCCCCCTCCAGTACCCAGGGCTGCATATTCTTGCAAATACCTGCAGTGCACAAGAAAAGCCGAGCTGTGATTAGTATGCCAGTTTGGAAAGGCTGAAGGAGGAGGTGGCCTGGCCGAGTGCTTCAGGCAAGGAATGGCTAATCCATTGTGCTGTGCACGCATGTGTTCCAATCCCATCCTTGACGGGGTTCCTTGTTTGATGTTTAATTTGCATATACACACCAGTGCTGGTGTGCATTTTTCCAGGTCACTGTTCTTCATAAACACCACAAAACAATGTAATGAGGTAGCATTAGTACCGTAACAGGTACAAGCCATTGCATGCTCTCAGCAAAAACTTTTGGCTTGAAGACCAGAAGGTAGGAGAATTGAAACACATCCACATCCACAAGGTGCTCTTGACCAGGCCTCAATGTAAAATGCATGCTGTTAATGAGAACATTTATGAGTTTTTTGTTTTGTTTCATTAATTAATAAGGTTCATGGGCAAATTCCGTTGAATTGCCGGGCAGCCTGGGGGGTTCTGCTGTTTGTTTTTCTGTTATTCAAAATGTGAATCGCAGGTGAACGGCAATGCAGTGTCGCATATGTAGTAGCCAATCAAAAATGCCATGTTGCATCACATGAACTTTCACAACAAAAACACATTTCCTGGTGTGTGTCGGGATTAAGCCAGCCACCGAACCGACCCAATTCAGTCTATCAGTTGTATACTGAATATCGTGTTTTACAATAATACTTGACAATATTCATGATTTCATACGCACCTGTAGCTAAAAGGAAAAGTGTGGAGAGCCTCCAAACTACATAAGTGCAGCCACTGATTGGTTATGCGTGTGAGGGTCCATTGCCTGATATGCATTTGAGAGTCGTGGAGTCAATTTGTTTTGGCAATTGTACAGTTCAGTCATGTTTAGCCAAGTCGCTTGGTGCGCAGTGGACCTCAGTGGTTTGCAGTTTAGGTGCATCCCAGGCCAAGAATACCTCATGTCAATACTTATTTTCTTTTCATGAAGTATTCTTTTTAGTGTGTATCATCTCCAAGCTGTGCCACAAATTGTTCAATATTATAGGTTGCGTTTTGAGTTATTAAACTAATTTAACAAGGGCTAAACCAGTGTTGTGGTTTAAATTTTTGTTTACCTGATGGAAATTTTAAATTCCTGTTGAGCATTTGAAAGAAATCTTGTCAGCTCTTCATTGGGCTGGTAAAACCCAATGAGCAGGATCTCCTTCATATTTGGTAGCTTTTGGGAAAAACACAAAAATAAGTTGACAAAGAGAAGACTTCCACCAATCGGACGGAATGCTGCCATAAGCTTGGCAATGCCGTCACCTTGGCGCATGCTTCGATGTGATGCTGCAGCATGGGCACACCAGCTATTGGAAACAAGGGTTTGGGAACTTCAAACGACAGTGGCCTAAACCTCGTGCCTGCAAAGGAACATAGCACACAGAATTAAACACATTTTGAGAAATGTGTGCCTCTGAATGGCTTGCATATGAATAGTTGGATCGCTGGAGTGGCTCTTTTTATATTATCTTATTATATTCTGTGCGGCTGTTTTCATTTGTGGGTTTTGTTTGTTTGGTTTCTTTGTTGGTTTTTTTTTTTTGTTTTGTTTTGTTTTTTTGTTTTTTGCAGTTGAGCATCGTAGTAACCCGTATATTTTGCTGACTGTACAGCATTGTGAGCATTTTAATATAATACCGCTTTAAATGACAGAAAAGTAAGCAAACTAACAGGTGTCTTGTATTTCTGATAGCAAGCAAGGTATTGTTTACACTCACTCATTACCAAACTAAGACCAGCGATGTTATGTTCCCGTAGTCGACTAGTCGTCAGATTATTATTTCGTTACATTTTAAATGTTATAGTTGCTCGTGTTCCGCCACGTCAGCTAAATATAACCTTACTAATACAGCATTGAGTTTTAGCATTAGCATTCTCACAGCCCGTAAGTGACAACCCGCTGACAGACTCTAGCGACAAGACAAGACGTTATTCTCACCTTTCTGAGGCCCTCCTATTAAAATTACCGCCTTCAGCATTTTGAACAACAAGCTGTGATTTGATTCTGCACTAGACAAGTGTCGAATACAGTATACACACTGCTGGTACTCCAGTGATCTACTTCCGCATACAAATGTGACGTAGTCGATGTGAAAACCGGGAGAGGAGCGTGGATTGGAGTCCATTTCTGTGCAAATAACTCCATTTGAAATCATTATTACCGGATGGGTATCAAGATGCTTTAAACGAGTCTTAATACTGTAGGCCAAAATTATACTTTTAAAATGTGACTAGGTCACATTTTCTTAATTTGTAGTTTTATATGATTGATTAAGAGGACATTTATTTTCAACATGGTTCCAAGGCCACCAAGAGAATAACCACTACCCCACCATCAACTAATACTATAATGTATGTATTCACTTGCATTCAAAAATATCACATTTAAATGGATGCGTGGAAAATACTGGATTGCCGCAATGCTCATTCCAGTGAGGTTGCACAGCAGTACAACATCCCAATTGTGGTCCTATACCATTGCCATTTGACAGTGTGGTGCTGTGATGGGAAAAGTTTACTTGAATATTTCCTCATTAAAACATAACCTAAAGTCAAACTGTTTCCTGTGCGGTTGTGTTCTGAACTCAAACATATGCAAATTAGATGTGCAACAGCATCAAACAACCAGAATAACATTTTAGTCAACAGTCACCAGGGGACATTCTGCTTTGGTTTTTAAGTTCTACGGCAGAAACTCGAATCTTTCATATCTCCCAGGTTTGTTCTTTCTCATCCCCACAGATACAGGCTGCATTACATTATCTTTATCAAAGAGTCGACTGAAATGTTTAATGTGCAAGAGAATTACAACGGTCGTATTACACAGAGCCATTTGTGTCACAGTAAAATGAACCATCAAATTCACAATGTGTCTCAATATGTACAAAGGTTCTTCCAAAAATAACGGAATGTTGTTTTATGAAAGCAATCTTTTTTACACTGCAAGTCAAATGCAAACATCAGTCACATAGCATCACATTTAAGATGGCATCTCATTATCCTCTCACAGTGCAACAGTAGTCCCATCCCATTTCAAAACAATATGTACCGTACCATATATATTTTAAGTCACAAACGACTAGTAAAGTGAACTACGGTTACTACATTTCAGGTAGCTCTCACTATGCAGAACAATGCGTGTGAAGCGCTCAGGCCCACTGATCGTTTATCTTTTTTTTTTTGCTTCATGAGAGAAATATTGGCAATAAAAAGGAAGCTTTTGAATATTTTCTCATTAAATGAATGCGGTCATCTACATTTCTCTTAAAAACGAGCTCAGTTAGCACAAAAAAGACAAGCGTAAAGACAAAAAAAAAATGGGGGAAACTTTCACTTGAGCAAAACACTTTTGCATTTGAACATTCCTGTGGAAAATATTTTGAAAAACTAACATGCGGTCACTAATACTAAAGCCACACTAAACCCAAATGTACCTAAGATGGTCTAACAAAAGCTTAGGGATAATACAAAGATACAGTATTTATTATTTGTTGTATAACTAACAAAGGTTGTGCAGGAAACAATACAGTGCAATTGAAATTTTCCATGTCAACCCTTTTCGAGAGGGTAATCCGGTTGTACCTGCGATCTATATACACTCCGTGTGCAAATTGACAATTAAATGTCATCAACAGTATGATCACAATATGCCGATGGCAATGTCACAATCCCTAGTGATATTAAATAATGACATTGTGACGAGATGGTGATGCAAGTTGATGGGAAAGTACAGTAATGTTCGGCTTGACTGCGTTTTAACGCAAACCTCAGCAACCACACGATAACATGGCTTTTATCCACTGCTCCATTGTCTGACATCAGCTCTTATTTATCATCTTCGGCTGAACTGGTCTTTGCGTTTTCGCAGCTCCTCCAGCACGCGAGCCCGAAACTGAGTCCAGTCCTCATCGTCCAGCTGCTGGAGTCCCAGCGCCAGATGGAGCTCTGTACAGTGGCTGCGTAGGAAAGGATTGTACGCCTTCTCATCACCGATAGTGGAGGGACACTGAAAAGCAAGGAAAGGATTTCAGTTTTTTTTTTTCTCAGCTGGCTCCTCAGTGCCTTGCCATGTCTCTGCACTATCACTTAATATGTGCTGTGTGTGGCTGTTTACATGTGGGGATGGTAGGAGTGTTTTTGTACATTTGTTGTTATATCCATCATCTGTTTTTATCGCTGCAAATCACTTTGTGTTGATTTTTTTTTAATGTATTAAAAGTGATACATAAATATGTGATTTGATTCAAGAGCTTTTCAATTGATGGAATTTTAAAATGAGCACTGCCTGAAGTGATTCAGTGCTATTTAAAATCTCAAGTGTTTTTGAGCAATATTATCAGTTTGGCACGGCTCATATTCAAGTGAGCCCTTAATGTTCAATGTGCCATATTAAGATGCTTGGTGCACCGATGTTTTTAGGCTTTGTCTTGTTTTATGGTGTACTCAAAGGTCTCATCAGCCTTCATAATGATAATTTAAAAAAGAACATTCATACATAATGATGGTAGTTGGAGAGCAAAGGATTTTTGAGGTGGTGCTGTGTATAGAACATTCTGTGCAAATTTCTATCTTGCAATGAGAACGTGTGACGCCAACCAGCCCTGACACACTGGTAGGTGAGAAGGCCTTCCTTCCGGGATCTACAAAATCTTTGGGCAGTATGACGAGGACAGCGATGTATCATTCTCACCGTGCACCGCTTCTGGCCTCGCTGCTGCAGCACCCACTGATATTTATTTTCCATGGCTGCATTGCGTGGCTCCACCTCAGCAGCGAACAGCAGATTATCCATGGCATACTCGTGACCTGAGGGTCACCCAGCATACAGGCATTCACGTGGCCCGAAGAAAAACAACATTAGCTACCAGCATAATAACACTTAAGTGCACACTCCGCGTTGAAACTGACATTAATTGCGGAATAATTGCAGCTATGCCATGACAACTAATTGCGTTCGTGGGCATCCGTAGCACATTAAAAATGACATTGACGTGTGTGTGTGTGTGTGTGTGTGTGTGTGTGTGTGTGTGTGTGTGTGTGTGTGTGTGTGTGTGTGTGTGTGCGTGCATGCATGTCAGCAAGCTTCCTACCAGGCCAAAGAAGAGTATCATCATTTAAGGAGCCAACAGTGTCGAGCGATGACAGCATTGTTGTGGCACTGCCCTCAAATATCCTCCCTTCAAACAACAAAAAATGGACTTGACACAAGTAGCTTGTTTTTGTTGATTACATTGATCTGCAGAGGGTCGGTCTTGTCGGCTGTGGCAAAGAGGAAGACCTCATTGGGGAGGACAGGGACAGTCAACGGGGCGAAAAAGTTAGCAGTCCTTTATATTTGCCACTTTCTCACATTTATTTGGTTGTTTTTTTGTTTGTTTTTTTAATACCGTATTTAGGGTTGAAACAGTTTATCAGATAAGTGAAATCACTGGATTGCAAAAAAAAGTCAAAGTAAAATGTCTGCCTTGAAGGTTTGAAGTGATATTTTTTTAATTTATAACTAATTTTATTTAGAACATGTGAATATCCCCTGACCATTTTATTTTTTTGGGGGGGGGAATTACAATATCTTCTAACTAGCAGTGGTAGTCAATATTTACTTAACTAACATCGATACTTTGTGTTGATGATCCTTGACTTGCTGTGGTGGTATGTTGGCAGTAGACATATTGCACTATTTCCTATTTTTCAAGTATGAAATGATCCCAAACTTTGAACATTCGCTGTCTTTTTGCACTCTTTCCACCTGGCTCACTGCCATCATGCCAACTTATTTCTACATGGAGTGATGCGTGAGTCTGAGTAATTGCTGTATTAGTTCATATAGAAAAACAACCACTGAAGAGCTTTGAGACAGATATTTCGCTTTGACTTCTTTTTGCAACCAAATTATTTTATCAATCAGATCAACCCTACTTACCACATCCAGAGAGGAACACCAGGTCACCAGAGAAAAGACTTGATGGAGCGCCTAGTGGCCGGCCATCCAGCAGGTAAATCATGTGGCCCACTGTGTGTCCTGGCGTAAAGAGGGCCTTGAAGTGCAAACACCCTAGTGTTACCGAGTCCTTGTGTGACAGAGGACTAAAAAGACAAAACCACCATTACACAAGCAATCAGTGACAACATTAGATCCTCCTTGGCCCTTTGGATAAGGGAGCGTAAATAAATGTTATTATTCAGCACATTAACTGGGAAGGAGATACCGCTAGCATAGAAAAGCCAAAAATGATAGATTTACTCAGAGGGGGAAAATAGATGACATTAATTGTCTACCTTGTCAACAAACACAGTTACGACATGCACTCAAGTGCAGTTTATCAGAGCACAATAACTCACAGTGAAGTCAGTTGTTATGTGGTGTGTGCCTACACAGAGGTTTCCGTGAGTGCACTCTGCTCATGTGTGCTATATTGAGCAAGCTGGAACTTACTGTGTCAGGCCAGGAATGTTATCAGCCGCATTTCCATAAACTCGACATGATCTATGAAGCCTTTTCAGCAATTTGTTCCCTCCACTGTGATCCCTGCAGATAACACAGACAGTGGCAACTGGATGTGGTGATTTGACTCGACAATTCCCTTTAACTCATCCAGTTGATTTTGCGGAAAGCAAGCCAATTTGGTCAAACTTGATATATTTGAAGCTTACTGAGGGTGGGAAACTTATAAAACCTGACAGTTTACAGTGTACACTTCATGGGCACGCACATTAAACAAAAGTGTGAATTAATGATTCAGTGGTGGGAGATATAATTATTTTGGTCAACGCCTTTTGAATTGTTTGTAGTGCATACTTTTTGTCCATGTTTGTTGTTGAGAGAATAAAATGCTAAAAATAACAATACAACTCACCAATGCTTGTGTGTACAGAGGATGGCTTCCAGCATCACTCCCTCCTCCTCGAGCACTGCCTAAAATGTTGAGAAAGCTGTTACAACCTGCAGTGGCTAGCATATTATTTGGTAATTGATCGATATAAATATAAATTATATCTCATTTTCTACAGTGCTCGTCGTTCAGGTCACGGATGAGCTTGAGCTTGAGCAGTGAGCTTGGGTGAGATGTTGGTAACCATTAAAAACTTTGGTTGCCAGCCAATAACAGGTCATATTTAATAAATTCAATTCATGCATGAATGTTTTCAAAATGTGGAAATAAGCCAAGAACTCATAGCTAACCCGTGCAAGTACAGGGAGAAGGTGCAAACTCGAGAGAGCAAGGCCGGAGCCAAGATTCAAACCCTATGAACTGTGAGGCAGATATGCAACAAATATTTCAAAAACAAAGTCCATGACAGAGTACTTTAGCTTGCTTTTAAATGGAATAATTCATAATTCCATGCACTCGGAATTATGTGTGGCGAGCATTATATTTGAAATGTTAAGTAAGGTTATGCTTCTTTTTGCACTGTAGTGTGTTCACGTCATACAAAACTTGGGAACCAGTCACCTGAACAGTTTGAGGGTCTGCCGGGTCTACAACCGCCGCAACGCCAGAGGTGGTGTCAATTATGATATAGCTGTAGTTGTCTGACAGCACAGAGATGGGAATGATTTTCATACCTGTAGGAGTGCAAAGGACAAAACATACACTTGTAACAGACTTAATCATGTATTATTAGACAGATCTAGCCAATCATTTCCTTGAATACATATCCGCATTTGGGTCATGGTGAGCTGGAGCCTATCGCAGCTGACTTTGGGTGACAGGCAGGATGTATACATACATAAAACCATTCACCCACACATAGCTGCACACCTATTTAGAGTCCTCATCCCACACAAACACAGGGAGAACACCCAAATGTCATGCCGGAAGGCCAGAACCAAAAAGCAACCCTTGAACCAGCTGCCATTGATAGATTTAACCTAAATAAAACATGTAGACATCCAGGCCATACCACTAAATTGCACAGGCAGAACTGTAGAGTGTCCAGTCGGGTAGCGTTCTCGGGCTTTCCTCATCTGCCGCTTGTAAAACATGTAGCCAAGACTGGTCTTGGTGTACAGTGTGTACCTAATAAAAAGAAAAATAATATATTTTGAAAACATATTATAGGTGGATGTAAAAGGCAAATAATGAAACACGGACAAAACAAAACATTGGTCAATATCTGAAACCATTATGATCTGTATTCCTCCCTGTGTCTGTTATTAGCATTATAATAAGTTCCTAGTAATATTAATAACGTAATTATATTCCTTTTACGGACGGTGCATACAGAACTGACAAGCAAACCGTATGACGAATACAACATTAACATAGAGTGGCTTAGTTGCTCTAACTAGCTGCTGCGACCAATTTAAAATTATACACTTATATTAGTCATATATTTAAATGGCCTTGGAGCTAAAGCTAGAAGATGCTGCTTCGCTAAAGCGAATCAACCACCAACAACACACGATACGACAGTACATTGTTGTCGTTAGAAGAAACTTACGCGATTCTGAATAATGGCTTCTCTGTGCGAGCCATTATTTCGCTAAATATTTTCCTCCAAAGTAGAAGTCCGGTGCGTCTGAAGCGAACAAATAAACATAGCGAGACGAAAGATGCGACTACAGTGATTGGGATAACCCAGTCAGGAAGCGCCATCACGTCTGAGCCAGGAAGAACGTGATGACGTAAGACAAACGTAGCGAACGTAAACATATACCGAATTTAAAAAATATATTTTTAACATGTCTTAGTGCTTGAAACCTTAATTAAAGAAAAGTATTTAATGAAACACGATTACTTTTCATATTTTCCCTGATGATTGTCTTCATTAGATTTGGAGCAGAATCATTGAGCCAAGTGTTTATTTCCTTGCGTTATGTTCCTCACTCCGATCAGTATTAGATTAAAGTTAGAATCCTATGGTTGACATTAATGCATTACATTTTTAAATGAATTCACCTCTGTAAACAATACATGCTAGGGTCCAATCTTGCAAGAACTGTCTGAGGTCTACCTCAGCATTCACACAGGTCTGTTCCTGAGACAATCTATATTCTGCTTTTATTGACACTGTACCGTAAAAGGTGCCATGAGAGAAATGGATGCTGTGGTTAGAAATTTACCTCGACACCATTTTTTTTTCTTTAAAACGATTAAGAATGTAACTGGAGCATTCGGCATATGACACAGTGTTGACTAGACTCGTGTAAGTTACAAAACGCATATCCTATGACACTGAGGAGTGGGGTGCGCATTTAGGAGAGGGACAGAGCAGAAGGAGCAGGTATGGAACCTCAAATTTGTTTTTATGCTTTATTTTAGTTTAGGAGTCTTTTGCTCTGCGTGTACCAATCCATCATGTATTTTTGTTTCGTATATGCATTTGCATACTTGTGCAGGTAACACAAATGTGAAATTTGAAAGATGGTCAATCTTTGCTCTATGGCTGCTTTTAAACTGCAGTTTTACAAAAAAGAGCCCGACAAATGAATGTGACTGATGACGATAACAGTTTGTTACCATCCGTTTGAAGTCACTATATAGTGAAAATCTTTTCTTGGAAATCTGACGTACCACAGAGAAAAGTGGTGCTCACATCCCTGCCAAATTTAAAACAGCATGGATCCAAAATGAGGCTTCAAATTTGTGAAAAATCACACTGTTCTCTCCACTCTCAAATGCTTCTGGTGTCCACTAAATGCAATGAAACCTCATGCCGCTCAAATGCGAACCGTGAGTCAAATACCATTTCTAGGCCCTGAGAAAAATGACTGCTATCTTGTTGGGGATGTTAAATATATCTACACATGAATTTGTTTGAGCTGCAAAAGCATCCAATGTCTCAAATGCAGCCATGCCAGCACGAGGCCGCGGCTGTTTAGTCAACTTCTTTTCCTCTCCTTTTGCGATGCTCGCTGTTGCTGGAATATGTTCCACAGTGTTGTTTGGGGCTTTTCCACGCATCCCTCCACACATGGCGGACAACCAGGTGCTGTAAAGTGGCCTTGCCAACCGGACACCCAAGTCCACATGATGACATTCAAATTTGACCCGCAACATACAATTCCGCCTTATGTCTGGCATGTGTGCACTCAGAACGGACGTGGAGGCGCTGTACAGCACCCACGCCAGCCAACTATCTGAAGGGAAAATGCATTTTCAAGTTGTAGGCATAGCGAGCTGAGTAACTGCTTATCATAAATGCGCTGAATAAACAGTGATGCGAACAAAAGTGTTCAAGTTCTTCTTTAGTGGGAGATGGATGAAACCATGAAACCACTACGACACAGTTCATTCTTTTTTACATGTTCAGCAATTATACTTAAACATGTATAAACAAATTTCTGAATTTACTTTACAGGCTTGGGTCCAAGCATGACATCTAAAATAGATAATCCTCCACCCTATGAAGATGCACTGCACCATCCCAAGTACGATCCCACCCTGCTGCAGCAAGGTTCAGCTGACCCGCTGCCTCCATCCTACAGTCCTGGCCCGGACATGTACGCTGGCCCACCTAGCTACTGGGGCCAGGCCGGCATGTGGGCAGCGCCTGGCATCTCTCCATCTGCGATGGCCACCACAATACCCACTTTGTCCGCCGGGATGCCTGCAACCAACCCAAGTTAGGAGGAAATGTCACCGCGTAGTGCACCACACTTATTTTCGCATGCTAATACATGTTCTCTTCTCCTAATTTTGCAGGAGAGATGGAGGGCTTTCTGAGCACACAGTGGGAGAGTACATCTGTTCGACACGCTTTTATCAGAAAGGTAAAGGTACTCATATGTGCACTATCGATCATTACATCTCAAATCTGACCATTTTGTGTGCTTGTTTGGCAGGTGTACTTAATTTTAGCAGCTCAACTCACTGTCACCTTTTCAGTTGTGGCAGTCTTTACGTTTGTGTAAGTGTCGACGTGATACATGCCAAATAGCCCGGGTGGGGGCATGCACTACGTACGTTCTGAGTGGTCTCTATATCTGCTCTTCTATAGTGAACCAGTCAAGATGTTTGTTATCAAGTATCCTGGAATCTATTGGGCATCCTTGTGAGTTACAAAATAGTTACATTATCAAAGATTCTAACAATAGACAGTCATGTTTATTAACTCATTCAGTACCAGCCAATTCTAGACCAAGTCTGAAAAGATGTTTAAAAACGTCTTTGGGAGTAAATGCGTTAATTAGAATTGATGCAAATGAGTCAGAGTGGAGCTCACTATTTGGCAGAAACACTGTTGATTCATCCTCAAGTATCATTTAATTGTTCTGCCGGTGACGGCAGTATGGATATTTGTTCAGTAATAAAATGAGTTAACATACTAATGTACTGCGACACATTGTTTGGGAATCACTGTTCGAGGGAAAACAACATTAAGTTGTTCACTACAACATAGCATTGAAACAGAAGCTCAGAACATTCAGGGGATTTCCCATGCTGCTATATTATTTTTTTAAAAAATGCAATTGATTGATCTCACACATAGTTAATATAAATGAATGTTGTGAAATCGCCTTCCTTTAATGTACCAGGGTGTTATGCAAAGTTAAAAAATCTGTGGGGGGCTTTTTTCTCTTCATAGAGTGGTTTACTTTATGGTTTACTGCATTCTCATCTGCTGCAAAGAGCCAAGGTACCCTGCCCCAGAAAAGCAAGAACTGGTAAATGGGTTTGGATGTACGCATGCATTCATGACACTGTCTGTGTCTAGGAGGCGCTTTCCGTGGAATCTGGTGCTGCTGGCAGTATTTGTAAGTTCTGGCGATTATACATCAGAAGCCATGTTTTTGTCAAGCAGAGCCTTATGGCCAAACAGATTTTTTTTCAACTTATGACATAATATTTCTGAATTTTCTTCTGCAGACTGTTGCACTGTCTTACATGTCTGGAACAATTTCAAGGTTTGCCTATGACTATATATTTTTTTAAACCTACACCGTCATTGTGATGTATATTCTGCTTTTAACCAAAATATGTATCTTTTTCCAGCTATTATGAAACAAAAGCGGTCTTTCTTGCAATGGGAATAACAGCGTTAGTTTGTGTCACTGTCACGGTCTTCTGCTTTCAAACCAAGGTAGATGCAAGTAAAAAGAATGTCTGTGTGTGGCTCAGCAGCCTGTGGTTTGTCACACAAAGTCTTTGTTGGCAGTGTAAAACAACTCCTTTGTCTCACATTACAACTGTGAAGCGTGTTCCATTTAAATATTGATGAGATTTTGGGGAACGGTGTGAATCCATCTTTCTGAGAGATGAAAAACAAAAGTCACATTCTTTGTTATGCAGAGCTCCATATCCACTCCTTCGAAAGGTTTCTGCCTCATTACAATACAAATTTAAATGCACCTTCAAGCCGTGCCGTTCACTTGTATGCTGCCATTCGAAATACTTCTCTTCACAGGTTGACTTCACTTCCTGTGGGGGATTTCTCTGTATTGCCGCCATTCTGCTCGTCATCATCGGGACTGTGACAGCCATCGTGCTCTCCTTCCACTACGTAAGGGCTTCTTTTATGACGGATTCTGTCTACTCATGTTTCTCGCTGAAGAAAGCAGTCGCTCAGCGGGGTGCATCCGCGTGACCAATTAAGCATTCAGAGGCCTTTTTCTTGTGTCGCTGAACAGGTACCATGGCTTCATATGCTCTATGCTGCCATTGGCGCAATCATTTACACCTTGGTAAGCTCGAGATTGACTCTGTTCAGTTGGCAAACTGCTGAAGTCCCTGCAAAGTGAAAACAAATGTCTTCTAAATTTGATACACCACAGAGAAGAGTATTGACAGTCATGAATTACTTAAAAAAATATTTTTTTAAATTGTATTTAAAATGAGGCTTCAAAATCCTGACAGTTCAATCCATACTCACTGGTCTCTGACACTGTTCAACTATCAACTAGCACCGCTTACTAGTCCTGGAAAAATGGATGCTATTTCATTAGCATCATACTTATACAGTATGTCTTACATGTGACGCCACAAATAAGTATCTGCTTAAAGCCTTCAGTGGCTGTAATGCAATTTATCCCATTTATCTTGAGGTTTTTCCATGCCGTGACAACAAGGCGCTCTCACGCCCGCAAGAAACCTCCCATCCATCCACTGGCTGTCAAGTTGCAAAACAGAGAAACACATTTGTGATTTCACTTTACAGGGTGTTCAGTCTGTGTTCTAGGCTGAGACCAAGTGAAAACAAATATTTCAGCAGTGAAAAATGTTCAGACATCCTCTCCTAAGGCAACATAACTTCTTTTTTGGTGACTAAACTTGTATTTTTTTTTTCTGTTAGTTTTTAGTATACAACACGCAGCTTCTCATCGGAAACCGGGAGTTGGCGTTAAGCCCAGAAGAGTACGTTTACGGAGCACTGTCACTCTACATTGATATTGTTCACATTTTCCTCTTCATGCTCCAAATCAGTGGTTCAGCTACTGAATAAGCTCAAGGAGAGAGCACAACATGTCACATCGGAGCTTGGACTAACATTATCCTGCGTTACCTAACGATTGTAAAGTATGCGCTGTAAGTATTTCAATGTTGCACTTGCTGTTTTGCCGCCAACACTTGAGCACTTTGCATTATTCCTGTCATATATGAAGAAGGGCAGCTGACATTTGTTGAGGAAACCGAAACGTTCATTCGGTATGTTGCTGATAATGGATCTTCCCCAAGTTAGTGTGTGGAAAATCATCAGCGAAACAAAAGAATCCAGTGATTTATGCTTTGAAAATATTTTTATTAGCCATGATTTGTTCTTTTGCTTTAGATTAAAAAAAGACTCATCTAGTTACAGGCATATTGTAGGAGACCACAATGGTTAGTTGGAGGTAGTTAGGATTTCAGTATGGTAAAAACTGGTAGTTATCTCTCTTGTGAAGAGATCCTGACCAGTTGACTAGTGCATCTTTCCAATCTAACTCGAGTGCACGTCTCCTCTCTCTCAACTGTTGTTTGTTGTTAAGACATCTGTTCACAACAATCAATAAAATTTCCCTCTTGTTGCACTGACTCCAATCTCTCAGAGTAAAACTTAATCCCAGTATCAGGTTAGTGTCTTTAAGAGGGGCACTAACCCATTAAATCGACATGGTGAATTAGTAATTTCCCATCACCGTTATGTGAGTTTTTAATAGTCTGGTGTTAAAAAGTTGGCTTGACAGTTTCAAGGTGTCAGCCGTTTGGGGTCACGGGGGAACATGGAGGTCTGGCGCACATTGTGGAGCCCCAGGTACAGCATGCAGACTCTCTCCAGGCCTGCAAGGAACAATAATAAAGTTACAACAACACAATTTGAGCACAATGCATTAAGATGTATTTTTGGTCTCCAGAAATGAAATTCAGGTGTTCCAGCGGCGCACAGCAGATTGTTGAAAAAAATACCAACTACAACAAATGATCAGAATAAAAAATACACAATGAAACTGTTACGCAGAAATAAACATTAATTTTGAGGTATGAAAATGGATGTAATATATCGCAAATTCATGTGTACAGTATTCCATACCAATGCCTCCACCGCCATGTGGGGGGGCGCCAAAGCGGAAGGAATCAATGTATGCCTTGATCTTCTCCAGATCTGTGAAAAAAAAAAAATCGAAGGTCACATATGACTATTTTCCATCTTTCATCCACATTCACAAAGCGTGGCTCCAATGATTCACAATAATTTTCTTGTGCATTTTTTTGTTCCCCGCTGTCCCCTGCAGAGGGAGACAAACCTCATGAGCACCTCACATCAGGAAACATTGCATGCTGTGGCTCAGGCAGGGAAACATTAGTGCTCAAAGATTTTCAAAACAGACACATGGGCCACGTAATTTGCAGATGAGGTGACTAATTATTGGATAAAAACCAAGCTTTTTTTTAAAATTCAATTTTTAATTTCATTATGCTCAATTACACAATGAGATTAATTCATACACAATGAAGACATTCATTTTAGTTAGACCATTTTAGAAAAAAAATAAAGCGAATACTACAGAGGTATGGATCATGCAATTGCTCGGTGGGGGTGGGCCATACTGTGATGCCCTAATTCTTACCAATCTGGTGATACATGGCCCGTTCGGTCAGCAGCTGAGCGTCGTGGATTCTCTGAGCTCCGGACAAGATTTCCTCTCCGCGCATGAACATGTCATAGGAGTTGGAATTTTTCTGGGATTAAAAACATAAGAAAAAAAAAAGATATGCAAGCACGTTACTCACAGTGAAGCAGGGAACAGTAGTTCTATGTTTTGAGTTCACTTACAGGGTCGTTGGGATCAGGCATGGTGTAGAAAGGTCTCACAGCCAGCGGATATTTGTCCAGAACATAGAAGTCGGTATCATACTAGTGGGTGGGAAAAATATATTAACATACTGACGAGATGGGATGTTGTGGAGCCTGTCTGAAGTTACTCTGGGTGACAGGCAGGATACCCAGTGAACACATTTGGACCTACCTTTTCCTTGACAAGGCGGCCGAGTAGTTTTTCATTCGGCGTGCTACAAAAATGTTAATTTATCAGTGACTCGTTCATTCCAACCTCTGGAAATATTTTTTGTACAGCTTCCCGGGTTCAAACATTTTAGCTTTCATCTAAATGTGATAATTTCTGACCTTAGGTCTTCCTCATCGCCCATTTCCACCCCGGCCTCACGCAGCATCGCCAAACCCTCTTTGTACTCCAGTCTCAGAGTGGGCTCCAGAAACTTGAAAGGCTCACTGGGGAACTGCTTGTTTACAGTCTGGATCTCAGTCTGGAAGCTGATGCATATAGACTTACGTTACTGCGACCCAGTAATTGCTCAGCCCTCCATCACTTCATGCTGACTAAGCAGATCTAGTTGAGTGGGTAATTTTGTGTATTTACTGCCAAATGCCACCACTAGGAGGCACTGAAACCACATGGAACATCAGCGCATTGACCGTTTAGCAGCTTTCCACACAGCTGACAAAAGCCTGACAGCCCATAACATCTGAACTGGCAAAATAGTTCTGTCAGAAAATAAAATATCACGTTTTTCCATAAAAGGAGCTTGTCAAGATCGATCTTGTGTCATAGAAGCAAAATATTGTGGCATGCATCTCCTCACCATTCATTGTGATAAGACAACACAAGAGGTTTGACTGAAGCCTCAATTTATTTGAAAATTCAAATGACCATATTAGTAAGGTAGTAACACTTACTTGTCTCTCAGCCCTTTAAAGATCTGGACCATGGTGTCGGTGATGGAGTCAATGACCTCATGGTAATGGTAATTGAAAGCCATCTCAATATCCAGACCCACAAACTCAGTGAGATGACGATGAGTGTTGGAGTCCTCTGCTCTGAAAACTAACAAGCACAACAACTTTAATCAAAATGGTTAAAATATTCCTTTAAAATTTCCAGCTGCTGTGTGTTAAAATACTCTATTAAAAGGAAGAACAAAAACCCCCACCATAAAAAGTCTGCTACTGTTAATTAGCTTGGCGTAAAAAAATATTTATCAGAAGCAGGCTACTGTTTTCTATTAGGGATTCAATTCGTATGTGATTGTGAAGCACAACAAAGTTCTTCATTTTGTTTACTACTGATGACTGGCAGGTACATTTATGATGACTGACACAACTGCGATCATAACGTACTAATAATTAGCTGCCAACCATAATTAGCCACTAATTGCTGCTGGCCATCAGGAGAATGGCTACTAATGTATGCAATTCACATAGGTGCGAGGCTATTAAAAAGCTGCATCAATGAACGCCTCGCAGCAACATCAACAATATTTTTCCAAAAGGACTGTGTGTCTCTCAAAGTCAGATGCAAACACTGTTAACTGGACTTCCAACTGGGGCTGCAAATCAGGCAAGGCAGGTGGGCATGAATAGTACAACTTTGACACATTTAAGCCTGCTTCTGTAGACTACTTTAGTCCAGAATCTACAAAGCTGAAACCATCTGACCCTTGAATAATAACTCAAACAGGCATTACATCTGCTCCTCTGCGACCTAGACCTATGCTATGTTTACATAAAAATCCGTCCTCAGTGGACGACGCTACAGAAGTGGGCTGCCAGAGTGCTGATCCCAAATGGTCCCGCTGTAACTACGGCAACCGCGGTACAGTGTACTCAAGCCTTAGATACAGTGATGACCTTAAGTCCTTTGATTTCTCTTGCGAACTGAGAAGAAAAAAAGAAAAAAAAAACCAAGGCTGGCTCATCCTGGTGGTGTTACATTAATCTCGAATGGTTCATAACATATCAAGTCGAGAATAACCAAAGGACATGCCTACTTGTATAAACTGACTTCACAGAGCCGGACTGCATTGTTGTGTCAGTTAATATTGTATGCTTTTTTTTTTTTTTTTTACCTGGACCCACACAGAAGACCTTGTCAAAGTCAGCACAGATGCACATCTGTTTATACAGCTGGGGAGACTGGGCCAGGTAGGCGCTGGTCTTAAAGTAAGACACAGTGAAGACGTTGGCTCCACCCTCACTGGCAGCTGGAGTTGGAATAAAGAAGGTTTGGATTAAATTTGAGCAAACACTTTAAAATCTGTCTTAATTTGTTTCTGAAAAGTACCCCACAAACCAGTAAGTCTGACATAACGTCAGCAGTTTCATTTGACGCAGATGTTTTTATCTAATATTTGCACGCCTACAAAAGTAGCGTGAGGGGCCCATGTAATGTCGTAAACAACTGTTACGTGTCTAGGGTGTTGGCAAACAGGAAGGTGTGGTTTTTGCAACAAGTACATTGCGCGGATTTACAGTTGCCGCTCTAATAAAGAGCGCTACGTTTGAATGGCGAGGCACAGAGTAAAGTCGTTTTCATTGGCTCTTGAAGCAAGCAAGAAGTGAAAGTGTTGCATAACAGCACACTGTGTTGCGTAACACAACTCGGCATGTTCTATTCGTTATTGTGAGTTTGGGACTTTAGATCTTGAAACAATATCCACTTTGGTCCTGAACAAATGCATTGTAATTTAAACCACAGCTAATGTCAGAACTATGATATCTTTACAAGTAACAGTGACTATAATAAGACGTTGAAACAGTTCCAAATGTGTGCTGAAAACAGAATACTAAGCAATCCATAATTCTTGATGTTAACAGTTAAGACATCCACTTGGCAGGGTAATTCTTTAAATAAGTAGGAGGACTCCGAGAAGAATGTTGAAGCCCCTGTCCAATTAATGCCATGATGTCAAAATGTTGATTCATGCGGGCATACTATCTCATTCAGTAAAACAGGTTGGTCCGCTAACTCGGGCTCCCCCATCAAGTAGAGGCAAAGAAATTGCACCGCTCTTACTTGAAAACTAACTTTACAGTTTTCAATAAGGCAATGACTTACATTTCACATGCGGATAGTGATATAGAAAGTGCATTGCTCGTAAAACCTGTCTCTGATTTCCCAGGAGATCAAAGAACCACTATGTATGAGTGTGTGTGTGTGTGTGTGTGTGTGTGTGTGTGTGTGTGTGTACCTGATATGATTTTAGGTGTCTGAATCTCCACAAAGCCCTTTTTATTGAGGGTATCTCTGAAAAGTTGGCACACTCCTGACTGCAGACGAAAGATCGCCTGGCTGGTCGTTGTCTTTGAGAGAGACACAAGCAAACATGACTACAATGTAATCGCTTAGCAATGCAAAAACTGAAACCAAAGCATGGGGTAAAAGGAGCGGGTAAAATAAATACATAAATGACTAAATTGGGACACAAATAACGGTAATGTGGAAACCCCCCCTTCCGCCAAACCTCGACAGTTTCATATAGCAAGTCAAAACGTAACTGAACACTGCCCCACAACTCCAGGTTTACATCCACGAACCAACAACTTGATCTGCTTTCAACTCCAGATATTAAACAGGCTCATGAATGGCAGACCTCGCCCTTTCAGTGGTCTGCCGTTCTTTTATTTGTAACGATTTTTTTTCCCCCTTTCTTACACTTGGTAACGCACCTCATCCTCTGTAGGTATTTCTGACTGACGGGTGATAGAATGAAAAAGTGATTATTTTTTATTATTTATTACGCTGTTACTTGTGCAGTTTCTCTTTAATCACATTTCTTGGGACAAATGTATTTTGGATGAAGGGACAGGTATAACCATGAATACAAGCAATCAACATCACATCCAGAAAAACACTGCTAACACTTGACAGGAGCATAAAAGACCTTGTAGTCCATCCACACTTCATCCTGTTGGATGTTCATGTTGAAATCACTGACTGAAGAACGATTTGAGTTTTTGTATTTGGGGAAAGCGCTACCGTGCATCAGCCAGAAAAAGTAAAAATGAATCATTTTGACACACTTTTTAAGGGGGACAAACATAAAGCTAACACATCAAAATTTGCTGTGTATGTGTATGGTGTAACCTGCTTAACCTATATGAACTGAACTTGAACTTACAGAAACATTCAGCGACCGTGGACTAGTTCTTAAACAGAAGAAAGCAACCCAGAAGCTGTCCCGAGCGGGACTGTCGGAAAAAGTCACTTCCTGTTAGAAGTACACCTCAAATGAGCAGGTGTTCGGGTTGTGACCAAAGAGCGTCACTCCTGAGTTTCACTACAGTTCAGAGCTGCACAAAATAAACTTGACGTAGACAGGACTGTCTGTGCTGTGGGGGGAATGTACCACAGACAAGTTTCATATTGTGAAAAACGTTTGTCTGGACGTTCACACACTTTCATTTTTTTTAGTCACTCATCTAGCCGTTATTTCAAAGAGAAGAAATGGATTCTGGGATGTTACATGAGCTGGTCTCTGCCGCATTGGTGTAATGAATTATATATGATGATAAGGCTGTGTGATTTAAGCTAAATGCAAAATGAATAAACAAGATGCAATATTATGGGAGCAAAACACTATTTACACACAGAGGTTGGGAGATTTCTTACACAATGTCAATGTGAATGGATGTAAGAATGACTATAGACTCCGTCGACTCAACAACAGAACAGCAGCTTCGCGCAACTAATTTGCACAATCTAAATTAAATCAAGTAAACCTTTTCCACTGTGGTCGAAAAGAGAGCACATTGTGTCTGAGGATAGTCTTTAGCAAATGTTTTATGGTCTCCTTTTACAGAGTGTGTCTGCAAGTGTGAGAACCACTTTATAGCTTCACTGGACCCTGACGTGTCCATGGACTTAAAAGTGCAGAGCGTTACAGGAACAGGTGTTCTTGTGAGACGGGGTACTTGAGGCTGTGGTGTAAGCGCCTTCCTGCACCGTGTGCGTGTAGGAAGCAGAAATCAAAAGCATTTCATTCAGGTCTTTGTATCTGCAGTTGTTCAAGATTGCACCCACACGGATGTGTAGCATCAGCACATTAAATAACAAATTATTAATTGCAGCGCTGGGTTATTTAATACACGCGTCTTCAATTTAAAGCAGCGAGACCCCCGAACCTCTGCTTTGTTGTGAACTACATTTGATTCAACTTTTCACTGTCTTTTAATCGGGGAGGCAAAGTGCAAAGACCTTCATGGAAAGAAACTCAATCGAAATAGGTTTACAATGATGGCAATGAAAGCAATATTGGAACAGCGTTGCCATGGTTACCTTGGAAAGTAACTTCATGCAGTGCTTTTTAAAGTAACTTAGATGCAACTGATGATTTGATTTATCAAGTAACTGAGGCGGATGACATATTACTGTAGGTTGCATTCAGCAGGTATCGACAACCCTGCTTAATATGAAAATGGCACCCAATTTTGCTGCTTTACTCAATTAGAAGGTTTTTTTTTGTTGTTTGTTTTTTTTAATGTTTAAGAGTAAAGTTTGCTTTTACTCAATATTAAGTAAAGACACTATTTTTTGACTGAGCATAATTGTTTAAGAAAAAGTATTTTCTGGATTTCACTGAACGAATACATTTATTAAAAATGTAAACACTGTAACGACAGTGTTTCTAGACCTAATATATATATTTTTTAATAAAAGCAGTCTAATATTTACCTGACATATTGACGGAATAATATTTAATGGCAAAACATAACATTTCTAATGGACATTGATTATAAGTATAATAATTAACTTTGTGGAACTCCCGCACTCACATTCTGGTGGGACTTTCTTGTGAAGCTTGACTGCACATGTGGTGCTAATCACGATTTTTCTGGACAGTGTTTTTGAAGCTCGATAACACGTTGACAACCGCACAGGGTGCAACAAACTCTAATGTTCCTTTTTTTTAGCTGACAGAAACTCAAAGTGAAAAAGCAAATATTACTGGAAAACATACACATTTTGGAGTAACGCTTTATCAGCATTTACTGATTTTGGAAACTACCACGAACCAAATAGATCGCGTATACCATCCATATTAAATAAGGTCAACTACATTAAGTTGACAAAGCGTTGATATCACAAATAATGCAATCATTTGCAGAGCTGAACATGTTGCTGTTTTTCTTTTTAAAAAAAATTAAATAAATAATAAAATGTCAAAAGAGATGAGACGTGACTTTGACAGAAAACCTCAGACTGATTGATTATCACTCTTCATTGGAGTTGAAGGGAGGCAACAACTTACCCTGAGATCAATCACTCTGTTGTCCAGTCTGGTGTCCTGGTTGACAGTAGCTCTGCCCTCCTGTGGGAAGACAAAAAAAAAAAAGCCATTTGATTAAATAATCAAACACAGAGTTCAGCTTCTCCATTGTTATTTTACCAGATGGCGGAAATGTATGAATATTTTTAGAAAAAGTAATACTGGTCATGAAAATCATATCCTTTTAAATATCAGCCGGAGACAAAAGCGATCCACCTTAGATTTTTTTTTTTTTTAAACTCCGCATTAGTTTGCAAAGAATGGTAATAGCTTTGTTCCACATGGCAGACAAATGGAACAAAAGACACCTGGAAATCTGGTAGCAAAAGAACATAAATGAAAGAGTAAATTTTTCATCACAGGAGGAACCACAGCTTCCAGGGTCATGCATGTCGAGCTTCCTCAGACGACCCGCTGGGCTTTGCGCTAATAGCCTGTGTAGCCACATCCTGCTCCCAACAGCCCAGCACAGGGGGACAAAGGGTTAGACAGGCGGTCAGACAGACTGTTCAGGCCTCGGTCTCCCAGGACAGCATTTGTGCCATTCAAGCATGCAACGGGCATCAGATATCCCAGCAGAAAACACCTGCGATGCTGCTACAGCTGCAGACACCCGGCCTGGTGGCCAAACAAAAATGAGCCATCGGCTGCCAAAAGGTGTTTCATTTTTATGGTGTCAAAGTATGATAAAAGTGAATATAGCAAAGCACAGGATTGTAGCAACTACAATGTGTTATTCAGATTAAATAGCCTTCATAGTCAATTAAAAACAAAGGTTCAGAACCATTCAACTGCAGATGCATTTCGAAATAGATCGATTTCTTTTTATAAGGGCAGCCAACAGAGTTTTGACTTTTTCCACTTCAGATTATAAATTGTCAGCAATACTGCATTTCAAGGAAAAAAAAAAAAAAGAAGAGCAGAGATAATTTATTCTTTGCAAATATCATCCCAGAATGTTGGCTTGATCTGATGTTTAACTTTACGCAATTCGCAAAAGTATCCGGAAATGTAAACCTTGCAAAGCCGCAGTTAAGATCATGGCTGAAACTCCAAATGCTGTTGCGCTGGCATCATTTCCGCCAGCATCACAGAGACTTCAACGGATATAAAGTAATGCGGACACTTTGTTTTGGCCAATTAAGAACTATTGATGGACAGCCACATCAATAAAACGCATTCTATGATAAACTATTTGCATTTTGAATGCTACTATCAACCACAGAAATGCGCACTGAACACACCTATGGTTATTGTGCAAGTGTAAAAGCATCTAATGATTCAACATTCGCGCAAAAAACACCCTAATTACGATTCTCTGTGCCCTGCAAGGCTACACTTCTTTTTCAAATCATATATTCTGGATGGAAGAGGGCGCATAAAACCTTTGTGAACAGATTAAGACAAATTCAGGTTTAAACGGTTCAACCTCAGATCAACTCACTTCTAATAATGAATGCCAAAAAAAATAAAATAAAATAATAATAATAATAATATCCGAAAGATGTGAAATTCCCCATCTTTGTTATTCATTCATACTGCACTGGATATAGCCCGGAAAGCACACTCAAACAACAATGTGGTTTATCCAGTGTTCCGATTGACATTCGCTACTCATCCTCACCTCATCCCCCTCTCCTTCAGGCCTAACAGCATCTTCCAACTGGAGGGGGAGACGGGCCTCAGCCTGGCTGATGACGAAAATCTGGAAGGAGGAAAAAGTATATATACACCGGTATATAAAATCTTTCACTTGCATGTCCATTTAAGAGCAAAAAAATTCCTGCACAGTCCAGGCACTCAGTGCAACTTTTTATTTAGTTGGCACCATGAATAGTTAATTTTTGTTGTGGTCTTGTCTACTTGCAATTTTTTGGTGGATTTGGAATGACGTGTAGGACAACATAGTACCTCAATAATATTAAAACTTGTGAGTTTATTTTTGTGAAAAAAAAATGCACAAAATGGGCTAAATGTTGATTTGCGATTCAGCAGTTTTGTGCCATCGCACAGGAATTTTTTATGCATGAAATCACTCTGTACGGGTTGGAAGAAAAATCATAGTATGGGGGTTATTTTGTTGTTTCCTTCAAAATAGGACTGCAACTAACAATTATTTTAATAATCAATTAATCTGTTGATTATTTGGGAGATTCATCAGGTTTAACAGACATGTTTTAATTTCCATCCTTCATATTAAAAAAAATAAAACAGGACAGTATTTCAAACTGACAGTGCAGAAAATGCACAAACAAATGAACTATCCTTCAGTTGCTGGTTTGGCCCGTAACATGTCAGACATTACTCAAAAATGTTGAGCATTGTTTTCCAAATGAAATGTAGATGCTTGCAAATGTTTTACTCTGACACAACAGAATGACAGTCAGTCTGCGTTCATGGAGGACCACAAAAATTGTGAGAATAGTTACTGTTGAGAGGCTAAAATTCCAATTCCAAGGATTCGCACCAACAAACAGGGTCTCTAAAACAATAAGGCCAAACAAAAAAGATAGTGTGTTTCCGGTAACATGAAATTTCAGCATAAGGTCGGACTAAGTTTTTTTTTTTTTTTTTTATTCTCCCCCCCCCCCCCCCACAAAAAATTCAAAAATAACCATAACACAAGAAGACATTGAACCCGCCGCTCCGCGGCCGGCGCCGCCGCCTCCTATTTAGTTTTCTCCCTGCTCCGGACTCGGGGGGCCCGGGGCGCGCCACCGCCTCCGCCGTCCTCCTTCGCCCTCGGTTTTTACTCGGCCCGTGGTGTTCATCAAATAGTTCGCTGAATTTTTTCGATACATCAATGGATGCTATTTTCTTAACATTACGGTGCGAGCATGCGACTGTACCACAGAAAACGCGTTTTAAACTGTCGTCGGAGATCGCGGCCGCCGCCATGTTTCAATGTTGTTGACAGACGACAGGGCAAATGACGCACGCGCTCAACGTGAATATCGCGAGAGTTTGCATCGATGTAAACCTTCTACACAAAAATGTAGAGGGTTGTTTGAAAAAAATGCCGACCATGAAGTTTTTTTTCGACGTAGAAATTCTCGGTCGGTCGGGTTACCGGAAACACACTACTTTTTTTTCTACGCCTAAATGCTCTTCCATTAAATAGAAGGTACAATTATCTCTGACCATTTACACAACAGAAAAGGCGCAGCCTTCCTGCATGTCCTTCAGCTTTGTGTTCAATTCAACGGACCCAGATTTTACACTGAATGATCAATTTGTGAGTAAAATGAGATATGATCATCACTATTTCAAGGTTTTAGAATTTGGTGAGTTTGGTTTGCTTGTGTGCTGGGCGATTTTAGGTTGCCTCAATAAGGTTGGGGAACACTGCCTTATCACATTTTTTTTTAGCATCACACTGTTCAACTGCAGCAATATGTACCACCGGTAGACAATAATAGCTTGACAGAGTCTACCCTCTCAATGTGAAGCTCCACATCCTGCTGGGAACAGCTCTCGATCTTCTGGTCCACTTTCCTCACTGATGCCTCCACGTCGACAATACTCTCCTTGCTGATGCTGGTGTGGGAAAGTGGGATAATAAAGGATAAATAATAGGGCACAAAGAAAGAAATCAAGTATAATCTGTGTGGGTGGATCTCTGCATGATAGCATTTTTTTCCCACTAAAGTGGAACTTTGGTTTGACATGTAATGTGCCACTGAGTGTTATGGCTTTTTCAAGTGATTGCGGGGGCTGACACCAGTGTTGGAAAAAAATAATGCGGCTGCTTACATTAGGCACAAATTAAAGGGTTGCAGCGGAGCAAAAGAGTGTTTCACTGTTTCCATTTTCCAACATCATAATCATGCAAGGGAGGGAAAAAAAAACATTATTCAAAGATTCACCATCCAAAATTGATTTCGATCTTTACGCTCATTATTTCTTCAAGCTTTTAGAAAATATCTGCGCACGGTATCTTATGGAATACTGCTGAACCGTGACCGCCCGGATCCAAAGCCTAAAATCTTACAGATGAGCTGCTGCCGTTCCAATGCTAATATTACTGCAGTGATGTCTGTTCGTGCACGCTTCTTGAACAAATGTACTTTGCTGACCAAACCCAAATTATTTTCAGGAGACTTGTTAGAATATTCGTCCAAACAGAGTAAGTCAGGAGAACTATAATGAAAGACCGATCCAGCTACACTGGAATCCAAATTAAATGGGGTCAAAAATGAGATCACAATTTGTGTTCATGATTGGAATCCAATTGAAAAAGGTTAAAAGGTACCATGGTTGACTCATACAATGCGTAATCATCATAATCCGGCTCGAGCAGTGGGCGGTTTTGATGACATTTCCAAAACAAAGTGGCGTCTATCCAGAAACCTCAAGCTTTGTCATGATGAGCAGCACAGCAGGTTAAGCAGTTCAAAACCAGGCGTGATGCATTTTAATCCTTCACTTCTCTTTGTTCCATAACGTTAATAAGGGACGGAACGCTGAGGCGCTCACACCCCTCCTGGTCCCAGAACAGCTGCTACCCATAGCCCCTTGATGCCGAGTGGATGAGCTAGTTAAATAAATACCACATTAATGACTTCCGCTTCAGGGCCCAGAGGCTGACAATAATTCAGGACACATGAGCTAAACGGTGATTTCAAAACAAGCCAGAAAATCGGAAAGACCTCAGATTACATGTGCATATTTTTCCCAAAAACCTTTCAATAGCATTTCACCATGGCCGACGTGCTGAAATGGAAATGCCGTTGCAGAGCCTGATGATCATCTAATTAAACTGTGGAAGTGAGAGGAGGATGACATTCAATCTACAGAATGAAGATTAGCCAGTAATATTGCCACTGCCCTGAACAGTGACAGGATTTACTTGTAATCCAGAGACTTATGTTGTCAGTCATCAAAATCAAATTTTGTGACGCAATGGGATTGACCGTAGCACCTGTTTTTTGAGATTTGGCTATGTGAAACGCTTAACATTTTGACCCAATTGATCAAGGCAGGGGTGTAACCAAAACCGATGTGGACCGGAAAATCGTTTTTTTGTTGTAAAAGGTATGAGTGCGTTGAATCGAACAAATCGTTCCACTTTGAAATATATCGAGATATGGATTGAACCATCTGTTATTGCAGAGAGGAAATGGCACATTTAAAGTGACGCTGAATCACAAAATGATTGTATGGACAGTTTATGTAAGTGAGGAACTACAGCAAGGTGAAGGAATCCTGAAATGTCGTGCAGCCAAAAAAGAAAAGGTCAAAACTGATATACTTGGACTTTAGTGTACGGTTAACCGAAACATGCTCAACAAGCCTCATAAGATGCCTTTAAGATATGTTTTAGTCATTTCAAACTCAAGCAATGCTCATCACTTAGAGGGGAAGTCAGGTGAAGAACAAATATTTGGAATAATATGTTGTTGACACCACCCACTAGCCCAAAAACGGCATTCTGATTAATATTGTGTTAGTGGAATACGAATGAAGCATTAAAATCTAATAATTTTTATTCCTCTGGGTGGGGGGCATTTTGCCACTTGCATGTCGACTGAAAAGAGTTGCTCAGGGCTCGGGTAACTATCAATCACGGCTCACCTGTTTGCTGGGTTTCGATTATTTTCAATTCAACAAATTCAACAATGTGTGGTCACTGGAATTTTTCAGCGCAATATATTAAATGAGTGTGTGGGTGGTGTTGGGTGTTTTAAAGTAGTTTATGAATTCCTCATGTAAACATAAGACAAATGATCGGGCGACCCTCGGTAACTGCTCACAAGATAAATGATGCTTGGCTCTCATAGGATTTCGTCTCCTAAGTACCACTTTGCTGTATCTTCCATCTCAACAGGAACCACTCTATTAACAAGCTGCCCTATCCTACACTGTTAACAGCTTTTGTGGTCAAGTGAAAAATGATTGATTTCCTCGGCCCACGCCTCTCTCAGAATGTGTGAAAATGAATCGGCGGACAATTAGTACCCAGGATTTTCCCACCATTGTTTCTGGTTTCTCCAACAGGAAACACAGTCTCCGTACTCACTTTGCTGCAAACTTGACCATCTGCTTGCTGGCACGATCTCCCACTGCGACCAATGCCTGCACGTTGAACTGCTGTTGGCGCAGCACCAAAAAACACTGCTTCCCTACAGACAAAAAAGTGCTAATGTCAGAACGCAAAGATTAACGGCCGTTGTAAAGGTGCTGTGTTCATCCAAACAATGCAGGCTTGGTCAGTCAAAAGGCGATGTATGACTTTAGGAGTGACACAGTGCCCAATTGAATCTTTTTTTGTCATCTCCAGGTGAAATTGTGAATGGTACATTCTCTTTGAAGGCGAGCGAGAGAAGAATGGGTGATTGCTACCTTCCGAACAAACGCACACCTATTAGGAGAGCAAACATTTTTGGCAAGCAACCTCCTGGGGAAGAAGACAGCCAGACCACCCAGGCACTTTGATGTTCGCTGCCTGTGACCGGGAGGTGGGCGTTTGTGATAACAGCAATGTCATAATCCCGCCAACACCAAATGCACCTCCTCCTAGACTGAATCAGGATGTTATTGTGTTCGCACGGACATCCTAACAATGACGAGAACGATAGAGGACATGAGCGTTGGGAAGAGACCCTTGACTCTGGAAGCTATCTTGAAAGGAAATGACTAAAAGGTCATCATTTCAATCTCATTTTTGGCACCGTGCACTGTAATAGCCTGTCAAATCCGAGTGCTGATTGGATGCCACCCTAGTTCTATTCTGAAACGGCGAAAACATAAGTCAAAAGTGCCTCGCAACGTGCCAACAAAAGCAGCGTGTAGAACAAATAGGGAAGATTGTGCAGTGGTTCAAACGAGGCCATTCAGGAAGCACAGAGCTCTGCGAAGGCTTCTTTCAGCATTCTATCAACTATACGTTCACAATCAGATGTTGCCATCTTGATCAGATAGCTGTCAAACATACGGGCAACTGAAATATTTACATTGTGTTCCCGTGGGTTGGGAAGAAATTCAGGATTTGGACACAACTTAACCTTCTTGTTTTACCAATTAAGACCTTACACAAGGACAACAAACTAAAAACTGACTTCATGTGATTTAAGCCGATGTTAAATCCATTTTAATACTTAGTGTTCACTGCATTTTATCCAAGGTGAGAATTTGTTCACTCATGTGTTATAAGCTATGTGAGCTGCAAAGGAACCTTATACAAAAATCCGATCTGGTTGAAACGTGGTTTGAGTACGGTATGTTTAAAAAAGAAAATCCATGTTATTATTATTTGTTTTTTTCCACTGTATGGTTTGTTTTCCATTTCTCTGTTTTTATGGTGACACCGAATGCCCTGAAAGTCACCTACAAATAATTATTCTTTTGTTAATGTTTCATTAACTTTCAAAAGACTTTCTGTATAATTGCAAACCTAAAGTTGAACTACAATTACTGCTACATGTCACTTAAAAACGGTGAAACGATTATCTGCACAACCGTCATAGTTTTAACTGCACCACAGATCACTTTATCTTTGCTCGATGACTCTGCACATGGTCGCACAGCTGTCAGTGGGTGGTACTACGGCACAATGGTACCCCCTAACATTACGGAAAGTCTTCCGATACTTATATGTCATGTCCTTGTTTATCGTAGTTGCTTGTTATTGATGATACTAGGGTAGCCTGTACTACCGGAGACAAATTCCTTGCGTGTTCTACATACTTGACCAACAAAGATGATTCTGATTTCAAAAGATGTATTTTATGCAAAGAATTATTTGATGGTTACCTCAATTTATTGAATCCTGGATTTAATTGGATGGTTGTGTCAAAGACTACTAGAATACCATTTGCATCTCCCAAAATAATAAACTCACAAGCTCATTGACAAGTCTTGGAATAACTGTTTGCTTAAGACTATGAGTGTTTCTTCAGCTGAAGTAATTGATGGACATAGGGGAGCAAAGAAGCACTTTATCTATTCATCCTGAAGGACTGGCCTAAGGGGTACACGTGTAAATGCTAATGGCTTTTTGGGATTAGCAGATGTCATCTAACTTTGACATTCTTTTTTCTCTCACCAAGAAAAATTTGGGTTGGGGGGTGTAGGGAGGTGAAAGATGATCTCACCTTTGGCCCTGCTGGTGTGAACCCGGGCACGCAACCAGATCAACTCATCAGCCCTCGCAGGAGAAAGGTCTTTGACCAGCACCAAAGATCTGTCTGTAAACACACACAAGTTGACCTGCTTCACAAAGGGCTTTTAGGAATCCATTTTCCCTCCTTAGGGTGCAGAATCCCACACCCAACCTCAGTCTGGCCTTGGATATTTTCAAAAGACAGGAAAAAAAAAATGACTAAGCATGCTTGAGCTTGCGCAGACAAAAAATAACAATTTGAAATTACACTGGTGCCAAGTGAGACGCCGCTTGACTGTTCTTCTGAGGGATTTTGTTTTGTGACAAATTGGCCTCACGTGTGTCACTTAGAGGCATGTTTCGTCCTTATTATCAGCACACAGCAGACAGAGAGGAAGCATCAGAAAAAGCGGGGCTGCTACTTTGGCTGAGAACTCTGCGTCAACCCACATGAAAGCTTTCCGCCCTCAGCCCCCTCCACATCCCCATTTCCATGGATACCCCGGGCTCAGCATGCAGGTGAGCAAGGACCCACTTTGTTTCGAGCCACTGGAGCTGAAAAGGTATCCATACGGTTGGACCTGGACAGGTCCGACTGCTTGCATCAGTTTATTATCAGCGCAAGCACTAGAGTCGCATGGCAAGCTCAGAATAAAACATCTGCCTTGATAGTAATCAATTTCACAAGCATTATTCATCACTAACACAACAAGAAGTCCGCGACATGAGATATTCTTTATATGTCATAACATCATGGATCATTTCGAGGGGCCCACAGCTCCATGGCCAAACCTGAGAAAGAAAAACGGCCTCTTATAAGGCTCAAAAATTACCTAGAGTTGCAGTTTTTGCATCCATTTTCACAGAAATACATAGAATGAAATCCACTGACAAGTATCGACATGAAGCTGCTTTCGTTGTCATGATTGTGCAAACATGAAATTCAGTTCCTCCATGTAAGTTTCTGGGGGTTCATGGGTGCCTTGCTCTCGGCAACTGGGCTGTGAGGGCCATAGTACCAGTCAGGGTTATTCAACACAGGCCATATTTTTAATCAAACATACACGGCTTAGTCATTCTCTATTTATGCATGTTTAAAGTGTATGAATGATTACTACTCTCTTGTTCAATTTTGTAAATTTGCATGACCAAGTATTTGAAATATATGCATGGTCTAAAATGTAAATATGTAGTGAAAAGGAGGAATTTTATACCAAACAAATCAGAGAGTAATTTGGAACCAAAAAAAAATAAATACAAAAATTTAAAAAAAAAAAACACTAGAATGACAACAAAAACTAAATCTGTCAAACCTAATTCCCAAATTCTTCATTCGGATGAAGAAAAAGATATGGTAATCACTATCACCCTACGTATTTAAATGAGGGGTAGAATCAGCTTGAAAACTAACCCATTTTTTCTTGGGACTGGACCATTGCCGCCACACCATAACGGTCCTTGGCAAAGTCCTGAAAATTCAAAGAACAAAATATGCACGTCAATCTTTCACTTTCATTTTACAAGCATCGGCTTGGCTGACAAGATAACAGATGACAACGTTTAATCTGCAGATTCTGAGAACTGACAGCTAGGGTGTCAATGCAGACGTTTGCACAAGAGACGTTGCTACGGTGTGAATCAACAGGTGAGTCGGTCAATCTAAAGAGACTTACATCTTCCTCTTCAGTTTTCTGATCACCAGCCTGAAAAACAATAAGGGTGCGTTTGATTATATTAAGCCCGGCACACACAAGGCACCATCCGCACTCAGTATTTCGCCATCCGCACCTCTTGTGTGCGAGCAGCTACCACTGCTCAAGTCAATAGACAAAAATGACTCTGCACACTTTGCGTACAAGATATTTTTTTTTTTTTTTTTTTTTTTTTTTATAGCCGATTATTCTCGAGAATTTTCAGCAGGATATCCAAATACCAAAATATTCAATAGCTGCAGCCCTATAGAACATATCAGTAGCGCGGGGTGATGTGCACACAAAACATGTCACTAACCGAAACTTGCAATTGAAACCTTTGATCCAGGAAATCGGAATACAACTGATTATTCGTAGCTCCGGCTGGAAGCCATTCCTGAGATATCTGGAATGCGCAGCTCTTTTTCATATTACGCCTACAAATCACAGACAACGAGGAATGGCAGTGGAAGATACGGTCTTGCTTTGTAATGGAAACAGCAAAAGTGGACAGATATTCTCCACATCTGCACCGACTCGAGGGCAAATGAGCCTCAGCATGCGCGTTGAAACTGAGTCATGGTTGGGCTATACTTCCATTTCTGATGCAAATGGTTCTTGGTATATGGAGCTGCCTGGTGTAGTTGACCGAATGAGAATCACCAAAGCTTTATTTGATAATCCAATCACATGATTGATGATAACGAATGAATATAGTGCCGCTAAAGCGGCGAGAGCTGCTTGGGTGACAGGTTGCAGCAGAAAAGTGGGTGACAGAAAGCAAGAAAGCTTTCAGCCCTCGCCACCACAGCCATGCAGCATTAATGGCTGGGATTCTATGTCTGGATTCAATGTATAAATCTAAATCGATGTCAATGTGAAGTTAGAGCTATTTTAACTTCCCCATTGATTTAAGTGAGGGGAACCTGAGTATTACTAGACTGGTAGTCGTCTGCAAATATTTCCCTGCAAAAGGAAAATTAAAATGTCGTGTAAATTTGACACACCACAAAGAAGTGTTGTTAAACCTGCCAAATTTGAATGGAAAAAAAAAAATTATAAAAATGAGGCTTCAAAGCCATAGGAAAAAAAACAAGCTTCAACCGTCAAACAAATATCAGCACTTTGACTTTAAAAGGGATGCTACTTCACATATCTTGCTTATGCCAAAACATCCCTTACAGCACGGGTGTCAAACTCATTTTTGTTGTGGGCCACATTACAATTACCATTTCCCTTGGAGGGCCGTTATGACTGAAACTATATAAAGAAGTCAAGAATAACGTTTTATTCAACTATTGTAATGATTGGTGTGGTCACAAGAAAATGCCTACAATATGTCACAGATTTTTTACATGTGAAAATTTGAAATGGTGGTACAGATTTTAGCAAGCATCATGGAAGTTGTCGTCTTTGATTTGCTTTCGCGGGCCACTTGAAATGATGCAGCGGGCCACATCTGGCCCACGGGCCTTCAGTTTGACACCTGTGCCTTACAGGTTTGAGCCAGTAGAGCCGGAATCTAGTTGGGAGCCAGAACAAATTACCTTACTTGAGAATTAACCCTGCCCAAAGTGTTTATACTGTACATCACTATTTTGCTGACATCACACTTGGACTGACTGGATTACATTAAATAATATTTTTATCCATGTTTGGAAGAATTGATTCATTCTAGTAATTGTTTAAGTGTGTTGACATTGGTTTGGCAATTGCAGTACAATTAGACGGGATTTGGATAAGAGTTTATTGTCCAGTTTTCTAAGTGTTGCGTGTTGGGGAGCCAAGGTGTCGTGCTCTCAGCGTAGAGGAAAATAACACTTTGTTTGGTCAGACGTAAACAAAGCTAAAATGGCAGGAATACATGAACAATGGAGAGTGTTGCCCTCGAGCCCCTTGCTGAATAACAACCTTGCTGGAACCACAATGCCCATCAAGAACGCACAACACGGTTTTACCAGCTGTGAAAGGAGGCAACGGATGTGAGACACCCCAAAAAAAAAAAAAAAAAAAAAAAACACTGACCAGCTTGGCTTGTTTCTCAGCCTTTTTTGCAGCTTTCTCTGCTTCCTTCTGCTGTTTCTTCTGGGCTTTCTTTGACTGGGCCTGAGGGTCCTCCTCTGCCACCGCCGCCGCCCTGGGACAGGAAAACATACACAACATAAACACTGAAGTCGACTTCCACCTTCTATTTCTCCTGGAGGCCAGGGGAAGTTGTTCACCGCCATCGTCACGTCCTGCTTGTAAACTTTAAATCCCCTTGTTATTGACCCCCCCCCCCCCAAAAAAAAGCAGGTCAAGTCAGTGATGAAAGATGTTCATTCAAAGATTTTTGCTGAATGATGGAGAATAGATACAGACCGGTTAGTCTCAAGCACTGTGCCACAGTTCATTATTGTGTGAGTTTGAAAAATGACTGAGCTTTTAATAAAGAGTCTATGAGTTTGGACTATGGTACACAAATGGGATCTCATTGGTCAATTTTTGGGGGCAAAGTCAACCAAAGAAACATTTGGTCAGCCTTTGAGGTAACTTCAATGATACACCAAAGCCTTTGCCAAAAGTGACAAACGGTATCAAATGCCAGTTCAAGATTAGGGAACCGTTGGCAGTTGCTTGCACAGAAATTGAAAATGTGTTTTACGGCATTGATGTTAAGATGCAATAAACTACATAATCACACATCTGATCTCATAAAGACACTGAACTTTGCACTTCTCTAAATGAGTTTGCATTAACTTTGACCAAAAGAGTTACGAGTGCAGGTGCACGAATAACTGCTGTTTGGCTTTCCCAGTCCAGGTGTCCTGACCTAAAGGAAGGGAGCTGTTTAGTCACAGGAAATAACAAGGACCAAAGTAAGACTATGTAGAGCAATAAAGCTTTAAAAATAAACTGTATTCAAAATAACATTGCCTTTTATAACTGGTCCAAAAAAAGGTTGGGGACTATTGATCAAGAGCATGGTAGGCACATGCCTTTTTTTTTTTACAGATACACTGCTTATAACTAAACATGCATTTAGTTATAAGCAGTGTTCTGATTAAATTGGCATCATTTCAAACTGAATTTCAAAAAAAAAAAAAAAAAACATGCACTCATTCAAAGGCTTAGTCGGAGCGATGGGCCAGTTGCCCACTGCCCGACTATACACTGCATCTGCTGGCGTGAGACATTTTCAACTTTAAAGTGTCCTTTATCTTTTCAATTGATTTCAATGATATTCACAAGTTGAAGGAAATATCCATTTCTCCTGATTTGAAGCCAGTTTACGCGCGATGGGTGTGGCACAAGTCTTGATGGGAGAATACTCGATGGAATGCAAGTCAAAGTGCGTAAAAAGGAACTTGTGCGCGAACAGGAGAAGATGGACCCTGCTGAGTTGGTCAACAGGTTTGGGGAATCACTCGGAAATCAAAATGATGCACATTATGAAACTAGATGGAAGGGTGGTCACAATTATTGATTGTAAATGACGAGAAAATTTGGTGACTTGGTTAAACAGGATGAACCGACTCATTTTTATGGCAGCAATTACTGTGTTGCACGGCTATTCGCCAACCTCGTATCAGCTGAAGGCTCAAAACTGATGAAAGGTTGTCCAGAACATTACATTGAGTCAACTTGACAACAGGAAACAGTTTTGCACAAGTGTCAAGATAACGTTTATCATACACATCTTCTGAAGTTGCAGAAAATCTGATCCCATAAATGGGATAATAAATGGATGAAAGATTAAACGATCACATATTAACTAAGTGTTGCATGTCAGGTGAGTCAGATATTGATTGACTGATATTGATTGATATGAGCCCCCCCCTCCCCCAAAAAAGTATCAAATTATATGAGCCGACATCCAAAAATCTCAGATTTTAGCACTCATATGGAATTACAATACAATTATTCGTAGGGTTATTTCTCAGGGTCCTTTAGTTTTTATTTCTTTTATTCAAGTGCAATGTATTCTCATGTTTGAGGCTAAATTTTTGCAACTATTTTCTTGTACCTACTGTTTCTGATTATTGTTCTTTGTTGGAATAGTATAACGCAGGGGTGTCAAACTCCGGTCCTGGAGGGCCGCTGTCCTGCATGTTTTCCAAGTCTCCCTGTTGCAACACACCTGATTCAAATGAACAGGTTCAATGTCAGGCTTGCACAGGGCTTGCTGATGATCTGATCATTTGAATCAGGTGTGTTGCAACAGGGAAACTTGGAAAACATGCAGGACAGCGGCCCTCCAGGACCGGAATTTGACACCCCTGGTATAACGTGATCAAGTTTCTCCTAACATTTCATACAAAAAAAAAAGCAAATATAGCATTCTTACTGATATTGTGTTGGATTGCATTGGATTTATTAATGTGATTTTTAATGTGAAAATGTATGGCAGAATTTATCACAGTTAACTGGCAAAGCTTCACTGCTCAACTACAAACAGAGGCCAATAATGAATTGATTCAAATTGATGACATGAAACTCTTAAATCACGTCGATGGGGGTCAAGTGTAGACCACTCAAAAAAAAAAAACTATGCACTTTAAGATAAATGAAGACTCTAAATTACCCTCTGGTGTGAATGTGAGTGTTAATAATTGTTTGCCAATACGGTCTAAGTGTTGAAAGTGTACTCAGCCTCTTGCCCAAAGTCATCTGGAATGGGCTCCGGCTGACCCTGAGCAGGATAAGCAGTACACGATGTGTAAACAAATACTTGGTAATGCATTTTTAAACCTCTTCAAAGCAAAACGGCCCACTTAACTAACTTGCATGACGAATGAGCAAAGAGTAAACTAATTGCTTGAAAATATCTGAGGATTGTTGATGATCAAGTACAGGTACGGCTTCGCAAACCAGCTATGAAAACAGAACACAGCAAACTACATGTCCTTCCTTTTAAATAATCTAAACAGACATTTGCCAAAATGTGCAACAACAAAGACTGCGTTTTTCCTGGGAACAATTTTGTGAGCAATGCATCAAACAATGCCAACATAAATCAAGTGTTAGAGTTGGTTTGTTGGCTTTATTTCATTGGTTTTAAATTTGGGTTTATAACGTTTACTCAATCAACAGAATAAGTGGGTGATGCATGTGACTTACACACATATTCTTGATATTAGCTCAAACGAAAAACAAGAATATGTTGTCAAAAACAACGACATTCTTGGGCCCAGATGACTAAACATGACAATAATCCCTTGCTTCTGCCAATAAGGAGGTGAAATGCTGTGAACCATACAACAGTGTCCTCAGACAATCGGAAATCAGACAATATGTAAGTTTGAAATACTGTACACAATAGTGACTTCTCAACCAAGTGTGAGAAGAAGTTTAAAATGTAGAACAGTTACTTCCACATCTAATTTTAATTAATGATAACAGTATTACAAGCAATGTCACCAAGAGACATAGGAATACTTTTCCTGTCTTCCACTGACAGATGATGCAATCCAATGCATGTACAGGCAATGCCACCTCGCTAACCTCCATTAGTACCTTCCGATAGCAACGTTTCAAGTCAGTATTTGTGCAGAAATTAAAATATGAAAACTTAAGACAATTTTCTTACCCCTGAACGCCCTCTTTAATCATGATCAGTTATTTTCGTGGAGAACGAAGTGAATTGCAGAAGATAGAGAAAGGCGTGCGCCAAACAGCTGTTACAGCATGCTCGGAAACCGGAAAAGGGGACTTATTTTGAGGAGACACCAAATACCGAGCGCTTTTATACACCGAGTAGAAACAAATACATGGGAGAGTTCGGTTCTGAAGTTCAGAAATCGGTTATGAAATTATGAACATCACACATAAATAAGAATAAGAATAAGACTAAGAATAAGAATATAAATCAAGCTTTAATTGCAGCAGGGTGCAAACTAAATTGTGTTTTAGTTTAAAAACATGTGACTGTGTATTTAAAATAAGCAAAGATGATTTTAAATACTCCAGAATAGTTAAATTAATCAAGTGTTGCATCAAGACAAAGTAAAACACATAGGGGGCGGGGGTGAGGGTTGTTCTTTCAGTTGCTTTTCACCACTTCCACTGAAGAACATTAATTAATTCATTAATTAATTAATGAATTAATTAATTCATGAATTAATGATGACAATTTTTCCAATGTCTTGACTTTGTTTCAGAAACTGTAGATTTATTGCATGTATTGAAAGAAAGAAAACAGAAAAAAAATCTTTTCAAGTTCTTGCAAAAGCACTGGTATTATTATTTTGAATAGGGAGCACACAGTGACTCAAAATGTCTTCTGGTGGGGGGTGCACCGTGGGTGTGAAAACCAGACTAAAATGGCTTTCACAATGAACAATTATTCTACTTGTTTATTAAAATACCCAGTTGAAATTTACTGTCAAAATAAACAGAAAACAAAGAAAATTACATGTGTATTTAAATCAACCATATAGTTTTGCATTACGTAAGCCTGATTAGCTTAATGCTAACAGACAAAATGATCACAGCCAGGCAAACAAATTGCATCAGTGTTATAGCCCACTGAGCAATAGATATTTGAACACAAATGGTGGAACAAAACATGTAGACAGAAAAATAGAAAAATACTCACGGGCATATATTATTTTCCTCCTGCAAATAATGACTAATATTGCTGCAGCTTACTGAGGATTTCAGGTTAATTCGAACAAAGGTTGTTTGTCTGTGTGTGCCCTGTGATTGGCTGGCAACCAATTCAGGGTGTACCCGGCCTTTTGCCCTTCACCCCTAATTACAACATGTTTTGTTGGTTTTTATTGAGGCAGGTTGGAGGAGATCAATGGCATTTCAAATCATTTAAGTGGGGAAAAATGCTTTGAGACAGAAGTATTTTGTCTTATGAATGTGATCAAGGTGCAAGCTAAGCTTGTATCTCATGGTCGTGCTGGAATTGCAGTCTAGTAACTGTATTGTATATGAATGTACCAATGAGATGCAGTTCTGTCAGATTAGAGCTCTTTTGCTCACATGATAAGGTGATTTGAGCTATTATACCGCTGAGAACTTTTTAGCTCAAGAATAATATAAAATGGAAGAAATATATATTAAATGACATGCGGTACGAACAACAGGTAGTAATCATAAAAAGAGCAACTATATGCTACCAAGTGAGCATGAAAGAGTTCTATTGACTATCCCCTTTCGCCTTCATCGAGTGCACTGAGGGCGTTCAGGTATCAAGAGAGCCTTGCAAGCTTGGCTTTCAGTGTAAGTGATGGTGGTTTGAATACAGTGTGGGGGGGTGAGAGGGGGGCATCAAAGCATTTCTCAGACTGTTGGCCACATGAGATATTGATGCAGGAAGCAGTCCTCCTGCTGCTCGCTCTTCCAGCCAAACAATGTGACTATTAGTGAAGCAGGTCACTGCCTCAAGGGAACTGTTAGTATTTCTGTTCCATTCATTTCATGTTTGCAATGTTCTTTTGAAAAACCTACCCTCAGCCAGAATCACAATGTACATATTTTATTTGCGTGCATGACTGAAGAAGATTTTAGCTCAGACCATATATTCACAAAGGTGGTGGAAAGTACTTTCCATCCATTTCAACAACTTTGGCCTCTAACCCATAGACTGAAGACCTTTCACCGCAACCACACGCAGACAAATTTATGTGGCTCCAACTGTTCAATTATGTATGAGAGAGGACCCATGTGACCCACAGGTTTATTCTTGAGTGGCCTGTGAAGACTTAAATTGTGTGCCCTTGAACAGGCAATTAGGGTCATTTGCATACATGCATTTTGTCTTGATGTGCGAGCAAAAATTCAACATGCAAGCATTGTAACGGCAGTAACTCACACTTTGCTTTTTAATCTGGTATCATAATCCCAACACATAATGACAAATGCCATTGACAGGCTAACAAATCGGATTGAAAGTTGTGATGGCATGACCCTTCATGCAATGGATGTAGACAGCCAATGTAACAATACACACAGACAAATTTTCTTCATCCTCCCAGAAAAAACAAAGCATGCTATTGCAGTTTACCGAACCAGAGCAGTGGTGAAAGTCTTCGTTTGTGTTGTCATGACTGTAGTATATTGCCCTGCGGTTGGTAAGTTTCACACTCCAAAAGGTGTCACAATGGATTCATCATGATGCAAAAACTGTTTGAATTTTTAACTTCCATTTAATTATGTTATCAAAATATGTTTTATAAAGTAAATATTATAGTGGGATTGTTTCCCTATTAAAAACAAATAACCACATTTTTTGTTGAGATTTTTGGGGCTACCGCAGTGAATAAAATGCATTTCCATTTATTTCATTGGGGAAGATGATTTAAAAGAAAGTTTGTATCTCAAGGCACCACTGTAGTTGAAGACCAGAAACGAAAATCGAACAAATCCATAAAACAAATAACATATTAAGACGAGATGGACTTTTAGCTTCCAAAGCACAACTTTTTTTTTCATTTTGTCCTTCTTGATGTCAGTCTACACCCTGCACCGAGCTGCCTGTGTGTGCCAGTACATTTTTCTGTATAATAATGTGATTCTCCAGTCAAATGTTGATGCATTTTGACAGGGAAAGAGGCAGATGAAAAGGCTTTGGATGAACACAGTGACGTGTTAACCTCAGATCTCTTCCTACACCGGCTGCAAGGCAGTCAAGGTCTTATGCTAATCCTGAGTCATTTGGGAACATTTCCAACTGAAGAACCACCTCTGGGTTTTATCCTGTGTCTAAAGCATTTGACTTGATGCAGGCACTTCACACCTTTTTACATGTAAAGAAATGGAAATGTACCTCCGTTGGTCGGTTGAAAGGAAGACCGACGTTGATGCACAGCAGCCATTTGTCGGCTCCATTCTTCTAAATATCTATTGTTGTCAGCTTCCTTTAGTCTGTAACTTGTACATCACTCACCAGTCACCGGTTTCAGTAAAAAAAATAAAAAATAAAAAAAAAACACTAAATAAATAAAAAAGGGGTGGGGTGTCAAGTCAACGTGTGCAACAGAACTGATTACTTCTAATATATAGGGTGAATACTGAATAAAGAATGTGCCTGACCCTTTGCATTCTCTGACTTTATAACCCATTTTGTGATGACAATAGTTGAGGGGTGAACAAAACTGTTGAACACGGTTAAATGGTTCAACACTTGTATACAAGCCCAGTGTCAATGGGGCCAAAATGAATGGGGTCAAAGAAGAAATGTGACGACACTTTTTTTTTCTCCTTTTCTTAAAGCGCCATGTGGGGTTTAATTATAAAGGAAGACTCTTAACGTTGGTAGGAGGACTGCTGAAGATAAAAGTGCACAGATGTTCTTGCAATTATAGGGTTCGCACGGCCCTCCTTCTGCTTTCCAGTTAGATCAGGTGGGGACATTTGTGTTGGGAGACCCCTTGGCTCCGCCCACCAACACACACAAACACACTCACGCACACACACACATTCACATGCACACGCGCGCACACACACACACACACACACACACACACACACACACACACACACACCCACACACCTCCCACCACCCCCGGCG
>NW_017805698.1:2050836-2076141 GCF_001891065.2 Hippocampus comes | reverse complement strand
GCGATTGAAATAGTGTAATCTGAGACGACATCATGAAACGAAACACGCAAACAAGAACATGGACATGGAGGGGGAACAACTTTTTTTTTCATTTTGTCCTTCTTGATGTCAGTCTACACCCTGCACCGAGCTGCCTGTGTGTGCCAGTACATTTTTCTGTATAATAATGTGATTCTCCAGTCAAATGTTGATGCATTTTGACAGGGAAAGAGGCAGATGAAAAGGCTTTGGATGAACACAGTGACGTGTTAACCTCAGATCTCTTCCTACACCGGCTGCAAGGCAGTCAAGGTCTTATGCTAATCCTGAGTCATTTGGGAACATTTCCAACTGAAGAACCACCTCTGGGTTTTATCCTGTGTCTAAAGCATTTGACTTGATGCAGGCACTTCACACCTTTTTACATGTAAAGAAATGGAAATGTACCTCCGTTGGTCGGTTGAAAGGAAGACCGACGTTGATGCACAGCAGCCATTTGTCGGCTCCATTCTTCTAAATATCTATTGTTGTCAGCTTCCTTTAGTCTGTAACTTGTACATCACTCACCAGTCACCGGTTTCAGTAAAAAAAATAAAAAATAAAAAAAAAACACTAAATAAATAAAAAAGGGGTGGGGTGTCAAGTCAACGTGTGCAACAGAACTGATTACTTCTAATATATAGGGTGAATACTGAATAAAGAATGTGCCTGACCCTTTGCATTCTCTGACTTTATAACCCATTTTGTGATGACAATAGTTGAGGGGTGAACAAAACTGTTGAACACGGTTAAATGGTTCAACACTTGTATACAAGCCCAGTGTCAATGGGGCCAAAATGAATGGGGTCAAAGAAGAAATGTGACGACACTTTTTTTTTCTCCTTTTCTTAAAGCGCCATGTGGGGTTTAATTATAAAGGAAGACTCTTAACGTTGGTAGGAGGACTGCTGAAGATAAAAGTGCACAGATGTTCTTGCAATTATAGGGTTCGCACGGCCCTCCTTCTGCTTTCCAGTTAGATCAGGTGGGGACATTTGTGTTGGGAGACCCCTTGGCTCCGCCCACCAACACACACAAACACACTCACGCACACACACACATTCACATGCACACGCGCGCACACACACACACACACACACACACACATCCCCCAACCCCTGGAGGCAACGAGAGCTGCTTGAGTGAAAACACACACCACACAATCATTATAAGAAGCATTGAATTTGTTTATTTTTAGGTAAAAAACAACATGCATTTACATTTTTTTTTAAAAAAAGGTTTAAAAAGCAGCATGCAATTTGTCTCCGTTACAAAACTTCCAGTGTGAATGACAATAATAAATAAAAAAGCTTTAAGATAATCACACAACTTAAGTGCGAACACACAAAACTCTTCAAACTATTTACAGTTTCCAGAAGGAGCTACATCCCTCACAATAAAGGAATTTGCTCAACCTAATATGACAACCTCACAGTTTTTACAAAAACAAATCCTGACTGGAAAGCACAAGGAAACAATTTGCTTTCGGGAAACAAACCTTACAAGGCAAACATTTTTTTTCTTTCTTTTTTTTTTTTTTTACAGCTGTACAAATTGTAGTATAATGTTGAATTAAAGCTGAGATTCAAGTGTCACGTTTTAGAGGTTCGGTCGAGTTAACTTGACAAAACACTTGAAGACTCTGACTCAGTCGACACTGATGAAATCTGCCCGCGCTTTTTTGTCATAAGAGTTGCTTTCTGACTTGATCTGCTGTTCAGAGTCAACGCGCTCCTGGCGGACTTTTTGAATTTAACTCCCAGGAAAGCATACAGGATGGGGTTAAGGCAGCAGTGGAAATATGCTAAGGCTTCGGTGATGCAGATCCACTTCTCCACTGCTTGTTCCAGGACACAGGAAGCAGTGAACACGTTGAGCATTATGAGGGTGTCCAGAAAGAGGCCCAGGCAATATGGAAGCCAGCAGGAGAAGAAGCACAGGATGAGGATGACTGTGGTCTTCAGGGCTTTCTTCTTCAACGCTTGACCCTTGGCGCCTTGGGACAGCTTGGCAATGATGATGCAATAGCAGATGAGAATGACCAGGCCGGGCAGCACGAAGCCCACGAGGATGTGCTGGAAGCGGAAAACCGCCCTCCACGTCAGGCTGTTCTCCTCGGGGTAAATGCGCTGGCAGACGATCCTGGAGTCGGCCATCTCCATGCTTTCGTTGATCATTAAGAAGACGTTCGACGAGGCCGTGTCGTGCGTTCTAGCGAACACCAGGTCGGGTACAGTGAGGATAGTGGCGGGTAGCCACACGCCCACATAGATGATTTTGCTTGCCAAAAGCTTCCTTGTGGCTTGGCTGTTAGTGGCCCTCACTACAGCCAGGTATCTGTCCAGGCTGATAAAGGCCAGGATGAGCACGCTGCTGTACAGGTTGACAGTGTAGATCATGTGCACAAAAACACAAAGGAAACTTCCAAAGTACCAGTTTTTGGCTGCGTCCACAGCCCAGAAGGGCAGCGTGAAGACAAGCAGCAGGTCAGCCACAGAGAGATGCAGCCTGTACTTATCTGTCATTGTTTTGACCTTTTTCTGGTAGCCCATCACAATGACTACTAATCCGTTGCCAATGACGCCAAGAACAATTATAATCCCAAAAATGGCTGGCAGGAAAGCCTTTTTAAAGTCATCGCTGAGAGCTCGGTTGCACGGCTCCTGAAAGTCCAGGTCGAAGTCTCCAGACTCCTCTGAGAAGTTGTCAGAAATGTTGATGGAAAAGTAGACATCCATACCAACCTAAATGAGTAAAAGCATGGTCAGATATGTGGCAATTTCCTGCGCCACGTGAAAGATACAAAAACAGCCATATTCTGAAATGTTGTCTTGATAAACTGGATACTTTTCTCTTGGTTTAATAATGTACTCAAACAGACAACGGCAATGTCATTAGAAACAGCAAATAGTCAACCAGAATCTTATTAAAAACGTAGCGAATACAATTTGTCACAAATAATTATTACTTGCAGAAAACCAATGACATTCTTCGCGATATTAAACAACAACAACAAAAAAAAACTCACCTCCGAGTTAAGAAACCAAGTTAATGAAACGTTAGGACAGCTACGTGTGTGCGCATCTGAACAGCGTGTTGTGAGTGGATGCACCACGCGCCTCAATAAATGCTGTGCCTGGGTGTCCCCCACCCGCACCCCTCCCCCAAAAGAGGCGGCACCCACTGTTCCAAAAACGACCGGACTTTATAAAGATTCCGCGCTCTGAAACTTCGGTCTCTTAAGCCCGCCTCATTTATCAAACACAAATATGCGTCGTATACTTTGCCCGTTTTGAATGCAGCATTTTTTTAACATTTCTTAACGTATCAGCACATATAGTAAGTACATCGTTCATACACTGGCACCAGAGGTTGCAAAATCACTCACACTCTGTACTTCAGAAGAAGTTTAGAGTGGAAAAAAAAAAGAATTTGGTAAAAGTAGAAGTATTAGTTGGTAAAAGTAGAAGTACTACTTTCTGAACAAAATTACTGCCTTGAAAATATACTTAAGTACAAAATGTTGAAAAAGTAACAAGCCTATTTTGACATCATAAATAGACTACAAAGAGCAGCGTTCAAATGCAGGAAGTAAGAGTAAAAAGTTGTCAGAAACTTAAATACTCATGTAAAGTATGGATAGGAGGTCGTTTAGTTCATGTGGACTGATGCAACACTTTTGTCATTCCAGTGGATTTTATCTTTATTACAGACCCTGTAAAGTGAATTCTGATATTTGTAATGTAATGATATGTTGTAAACACATCTTTGTTTGAATGCAATTTGTGAAAATGTGCAAAGACAGAGAGTTATATGCAATACTGACTTATGGATTTCTGCTATCGTGTGAAAAACCCTTCTTCACCATTTCAGTTCTTCTGATGTTTTGGGCATGGCTAAAACATTGCTGAGTAACTCACTTCAGCACAGGCATGAACACCTTCCTCACTATTTAAAAACTTTGTGCACCTTTCTTCACATAACCTGTGTAATTGCAACGTGCTGTTAGTTAGCTGGCTACGCCCACACTCGAAAAATGCATATTCCCTTTGGATAGTCCACTGGAGCGACATCTTTAGGGTGTGTCTGTCTGCCATTAGTGTGTGCATATCACAAAGAAAAGCCTGATTTAATATACTCTACTTAGCGATCACATTTAATCATTCAAATTTGACAGAATAGTTCACAACACCCTTTTCCTATAGTGTGTCAAATTTAGAAGAAGTTTATTTCCACTTTGGAGGAATTGTAATACAATGGTCAGTCAGAATTCTGGTGATGCAATTACATACAAAGTTTGTGTAGATAGGTGTGAATCTGTGTCAAGTGGCACGATTGAAATATCCACGGCTAAAATGCTGATGGTTCTATTCAGGTAAACGAGCACTTGTGGCTAAAGACAAGCTGTGGCAGGGTTTACTTTCTGGACCTAATTCGGCACCTCTGTCAGAAAGGTTGATTTGCATTTTGGCGTCGATATTTGAGTTGACACGAGTGGGCAGGGCTGGAAGTGGGACTCATTTTGAGCCCTGGAGTTTAAGGGCTCAGACCGGCCCACTTTAGTTTACGTTTTAATGAAGATACACACATTTACACCCTAATGGCAATTGTAGGTGGCTCTCCAATCATGCTTTGTTGCTGTTACAAGTAACACTTATGACTGTGTTATTGCTTCTTTAACATACAGTATTGGTTTTGAGTCATGGAATTTATTTTTTTTTGGTACAAAATTATTGGTGACACTAAAACAAAGGTCAGTGCGATATATAATTTAATGAACAATACCAAATATATTAGAAGTACAAATGAACAATAACAAGGTCGTCCGATTCAAGTGTTGTGACGGGACGATACTTACTATTTTCAAAACTTAACTGTGGGTGGGAAGGAACAAATGAGTGAGCTAGAGTAGCAGTCCAAAAAGATGGGCAACTGGCGTCTCACGGGCCTTACTCTGAGTGTTCTTTTGATTAATTTTGGTGGAACTATAGAAGGAAAAAAAAACTGGAAAAATGGAAAAATACTCCAAAATTAAGGCAATATATATGTACATTGCAGTCTGGCCCAGCATGAATTCGCCAGAAAAGGCAGGTGACCCAATCCGGGCCTGCAAGTGGGTTTCAGCACATCCCTTTAAATTGGTCAATTTGAACTGAATGACACACATCACATAGGGAGAGCCAGTCGGCATCGAGAATGTAATTATGTCTCACACGCAAGGCATCCTCTGCAGGTACTGCGGAGAAACACTGTAGCACAAAATAACAATTGCGAAATATGGGCAACGGGAGGTGTACGTACAATGCAACCAGCTTCCAAAGGCGGGACAGAGCCAAAAAGGAGCAGGACGAGAGAATGGTGCGTGAGTAGGTTGGCGTATCTGCTAAGTGTAAGTACTTGTTTACAGCAGTTGAAATGTAAACCAAGATAGCGATAGCATTTACCATGAACGAACGTTATTTAGCACAAACATCATCCAAGTTTTATTATTATTATTATTATTATTGTCATCATCATCATATCATCCTCACACATTCTGCCAGCCAACTCATTCCACACGAGCCTTTCCATTCAGATTCAGACATGCTCACAGAAAAATCCTTCTATAATAGACTTTAAAGTTCTGCTACTGGTTCATAAAACACTGAATGGTTTAGGTCTAGAATACATTAAAAAATGTTAATGTAATGTAAACCCAGTACGGCTGTCAGGTCTGCAGACTCGGGTCACTTCGTCCAGCTCAGAGTTTGTAGCAAACATGGTGAGACGGCATTTAGCTGTTGTGCTGCACACAGATGAAATAAGCTGCCAATAGAGGTAAAGTGTGAAAACTTTTAATTTTTTTTTGGTACAAAATTATTGGTGACACTAAAACAAAGGTCAGTGCGATATATAATTTAATGAACAATACCAAATATATTAGAAGTACAAATGAACAATAACAAGGTCGTCCGATTCAAGTGTTGTGACGGGACGATACTTACTATTTTCAAAACTTAACTGTGGGTGGGAAGGAACAAATGAGTGAGCTAGAGTAGCAGTCCAAAAAGATGGGCAACTGGCGTCTCACGGGCCTTACTCTGAGTGTTCTTTTGATTAATTTTGGTGGAACTATAGAAGGAAAAAAAAACTGGAAAAATGGAAAAATACTCCAAAATTAAGGCAATATATATGTACATTGCAGTCTGGCCCAGCATGAATTCGCCAGAAAAGGCAGGTGACCCAATCCGGGCCTGCAAGTGGGTTTCAGCACATCCCTTTAAATTGGTCAATTTGAACTGAATGACACACATCACATAGGGAGAGCCAGTCGGCATCGAGAATGTAATTATGTCTCACACGCAAGGCATCCTCTGCAGGTACTGCGGAGAAACACTGTAGCACAAAATAACAATTGCGAAATATGGGCAACGGGAGGTGTACGTACAATGCAACCAGCTTCCAAAGGCGGGACAGAGCCAAAAAGGAGCAGGACGAGAGAATGGTGCGTGAGTAGGTTGGCGTATCTGCTAAGTGTAAGTACTTGTTTACAGCAGTTGAAATGTAAACCAAGATAGCGATAGCATTTACCATGAACGAACGTTATTTAGCACAAACATCATCCAAGTGAGTGGCTCGCGATGTTCATATGTTTTTTTTTTTTTCTGACAGAGGAGAAGGAGGAGCGGCTCCTCTTCTCTGTTTTGTCGTACTGCAAATGAAGCAGTTGTAGCAGCAAACTCCAGCGAAACATGAAGCAAATCGTTGTTTCACCTTTGTTGTGAACGTAGCATAAGCATCCTTGGATCGCTTGTAAGGTGCCTCATAAATCGTTGTTATTTTTATTGTTATTAATTATTATTATTTTGTCATCATCATCATATCATCCTCACACATTCTGCCAGCCAACTCATTCCACACGAGCCTTTCCATTCAGATTCAGACATGCTCACAGAAAAATCCTTCTATAATAGACTTTAAAGTTCTGCTACTGGTTCATAAAACACTGAATGGTTTAGGTCTAGAATACATTAAAAAATGTTAATGTAATGTAAACCCAGTACGGCTGTCAGGTCTGCAGACTCGGGTCACTTCGTCCAGCTCAGAGTTTGTAGCAAACATGGTGAGACGGCATTTAGCTGTTGTGCTGCACACAGATGAAATAAGCTGCCAATAGAGGTAAAGTGTGAAAACTTTTAAATTCAGGTTAGGCTCCAAACTGTGCCCCCCCCCCCACCTATGATAGAAATTGTAGAATTTTATGATCTTTTATTTTGTAGTATTTTGCATAGCACACTGAGTGACCTTGTGTATGTGCGGTCTTTTACATATGTATCACATGTATGAAATATGCTGCCTTGCCAAATGTTTTGGATGTCAACTAAATTGGGAATCTCCTCCTGCCTTCTTAGAGTGTTTAAGTATTATGTCTCCACTCCAAAGTGCTGAATAACCCCAGTGGATGTGCAAAGTACCTTACATGCTATAATGAGGGATTTCAATCAAACAGCCTTAGGGCATATGACTCGACTCTCTCTCTCTCTCTCTCTCTCTCTCTCTCTCTCTCTCTCTCTCTCTCTCTCTCTCGCAGCTTTGCCAATCCTCTCTGATTTCAGTTAAGTTAGTGATGACAGGTCTCGGCCACACGAACCTGCCTCCCTCCTCAGAGAGCAGGCTGGCGGGTGTCTGAAACTTAATCTGCAGCAGGAGAAATGCAAATGCTAAGCCGTGTCTTTGAAATATGAGACCGGTGATAGATTTTATACATTGATGTGTGTCATTGATTTCATTGCTTTCAAGCTGGTTTTAAAAGCATCTCTGCATGTTTTGAATGCCTTCAAATAGAATAATATGCAGCAAAGGGAAATTAAAATGACCAATATCTTATGTATACAGTCACACTTCACGTCTTAATAACCTCTTTAGGCTCATGAAAGATTATAATTCATGCTCCAACTACTATTTAAAAAAAAAAAAGAAAAAAAAAAGATCAGTTTACAGCTGTGAGTTTCCAAACAACCGCAGCAAGGTGTTATGTAACTTCGAGAGCGGGCTGATATTTTCAAATAGGGAAGTTCACCCATTGCACACTATAATAGATGTTCCAGCCATCTGTCATGGGTTGTTACAGAGGCTTGAACTGATGTGTTGTTTACTGTATTTGTATTTTTGTTGTCACCTTGAAGACAGAAATGAAATTATTTAACGTGAATATGATGTTGTGCTTTCTCACTCAACTAGCAGACAAAAATTAATTAGGAGCTCAGTCTTCACAACTCTGATTCAGTAAGTCAATTATTATCATCTAATCATCAACAATCATCAGTCACACACATGCTGATTGACCCCAATAAGAGCAGAAAGCACTTCAGAGGTTTATCAAAGGAGTTTTAGAGTCATCCTTTGTGTTTGGCTGCCTCAGAGGGACTCCCGGAGAGAGAAACGGGGAGAATCTGCAGCTCGGAGGAAGGCCACTGTATTGCTATGTTGCTCTTATCAACACTATCCAGACGCAGGCATTTGCTGTGTTATCAGTCTGTAAGCACAACTGGTTTTCATCTGTGAGCATTATTTCGTCTCTACTTTCACTCGACCACTCGATGAAACTGTTCTCTTTTTGTGAATTTTAGTTATTTAGAGTTATTTTTGTTTTGAACACAAGTCTTCAAATTCTCCCGTTTGTCTGCATGGAATTGCAACAAACCGCAAAAAGTCTACAATAAATGTGTTACCTTGATATACGAATTACCGGATTTACATATTTTTCAAGGTATGAGCAGTCACTTGAACATTTTTTTTTTAATCTTGGATTGCACGCAAGAGTGGTGGCAACGAATTTCACAACAAGCGGAAGCCCTTGCCTGGCTGGTATTGATATATCAGTAATTATAATCCAATAAAATAACATACTTTACCGAGCTGTAGTTCTACGTGTTGTTGTTGTTGTTTTTTTTTTTGCAACATAAATTACTCCCAAAAATGCCACTGACACTCCTGAGTGACAGATATATATATTCTTCTTTTGGGGGGGCGGGTGTAATAATGCATTTTATGATGGACAGCCAAAGTGCACTTGTATCTGTGACGACCGCTTGACTGAAAATAGATCATTAAAAAAAAAAAAAGCTGAACTCCAAGTGCCAAGTGCCTTTCTGGCTTGTGAATGCATCATTGTAGGGAGTTTGAAGATAAAGCTCTATCTTTCTAAATGTGCTTCTTTGTCATAAATGTTTTAAAAAATTTAAAAATAATTGAAATGGACTGTACACCCAAAACTATGCAGTCTTTTCTTTAACGGTCACTGCTTCAGTACTGATGCAGTATGTTATTTTAAATCACGTGTCAAACTCAAAGCCTCATTTTATGTGGCCCAGGAAACCAAATGAAACGTGTCAACTTCCACGATGCTTGCTAAAATCTGTACCAGAATTTCAAATTCTCATATGTAATGAATAAGAGATATTGTCAGCATTTTCTTGTTACCAAACGCCTCATTTCAGTAACTTAAACAATAGTGCAACAAACCGTTTTTCTTGACTTCTCTTACAGTCATAACGGCCCTTCAAGGGAAACTGTGACTAAAAAGTGGCCTGTGACAAAAAATGGGTTTGACACCCATGCTTTGAATCATCAACATTCTACAATCTACAATTATATGTAGCTCTTTGGTACAAACAAAAAGCTTACTAGTTTCACCAGCTGAGGTGAATCATTTTCAGAAGACTTAAAATGTAAAAAGTCACATTTGAGGCTTCTAAATCAGAGTGAGCTTTGATCATAGATTGTGTACAGTATGAATTTAAAGGACAAGTTAAAATTAGAGTCAGTATAAATCCTGCTTCTACATTTTAAGTTTAGGTATTTACCAGCGGCATTATTGGTTTAACTCCCATCCCTACAAATAGAACTGATCTTTGAGTCATTATAAGAAGTATAATCACTCCAATCGATGCACCGCCATGGCTTCTGGATGTACTTGGAGCTTATTACCATGTACCATTTTGATTTAAGAGATTTCCCTCCTTAAAACAAACAAGATCCCTCCCTTTCAGCTCTGGCAGGAAAGCTGCTGTCTCCACTGTCGGCACGAGGATTGAGATTGCTATCGGCCTCGGCATACAAAAGATCTGTGAGCTACTTAGAATACAAATCACAAGAAGTGTGAATGATGGCGAAGGGGGCTCTTCGCCGTAGAATGGCTATTGAAATGAGATAGAAGAATGCTATTGAGATAAAGGAAAGAGAGCAGTGGTGTGCAGTCAACGGCAAGCCTCCAGCTGCAACTCATCCCTCCGCAGGATAATTTCCGCATAATGACACCTCTGCTTAAATGTCACCTTCACTTTTCATGGGTCTTGTAGAAAAATAACTGAAAGCCTTGGCTGTTAAAGTTGACTTCAGATGTTAACGGTGCATGATCAGAACAAAAAAAAAAAAGACACGCTCCTGTCTTGACTCCATAAACGCATAACACTATTTATTATTGTCAACGCTTTGAGATTTGTTGACACTTCTGCTCTCTGCAAGACTAAAAAAACACTCTGAAAAGTGAATTCAGAGATTTGTTTCTGTGTGCATCACAGATATTTTTGAAGAAAATTGCTGAAAATATGCAAGAACTGAGAACTATGTAGGACTCAACTGTGGCGATCGAGCATTCAACTGATTTCCACCATTTCTGTTTTCCTGATTCTTGGGGCGTGGCTAAAACTGGGTCTGGGCACGTACTCAGCCCAAGCATTCGTTGCCCCTCCCCCGCATATTGTGAGATGCTTAACTGATTTTCATTGTTCTCTTCCCAAAAGTTCTATTCTATTCTATTCTGCTAACATCAGCAGCTACCCAGCACAATTGCAATCTGCAGTAAGCTACCTATCAAATGCTTACACCTCCGAAAATACATCTTTCCTTCAAATAGTCCGTAGTCTCTTAGAGTGCCTTGTTGCTGGCAATGAGTGTATGCACGTCACAGACAGAAAGCAGAAAAGTGAGATTAATAAATGAAATAGTACAAAGACGTCGAAGCCAGCGTTTGGACAGGGGCTTTGCAGTAGCATGGCGGCATTAGAGCGCCTCATCGTCGTGTTGTGGAACAGCCCCATGACCTGGTGGGATAAATTGCGGCCACCAAAGGCTTTAAGCAGATGCATTTTCATGCCTCAAACATTTCACGCGAGTCAATTTGATAGAATTTAGTTTTGTGGTGTACTGTGATATGTTTCCATAAAATGGCGGCCTTGAGTCAATAAAGAAACACTGTTTTAGTTTGAGGTGGTTTTGTTCTTATCAATATGAGAATTTGGCCTCTGATGAAGAATGCGGTGTTTTTGTGTGACTTATTTTGATATGAATGTCCTGCATGCCTAGGCTCATGCAAAATGCACACCATTTCACTCTGGAATGCACGACTTCTCTATCTCGCTATTCATCTCCCAGTCAAGGTTCCATCAGGGTATTTTTGTGTGTTCCAACCTAACTCATTGGAGAGAAAGAACATCCTTAATGTGCTTTTTGTCTTTGTTTATATTTATTGTGCCGCTCCCCAAACACATCAAATTGTCTCCGTGAGACACACGTCAATATAATGGCACAAGAAATCTCTCAAACAAGGGGAAATTGAGTAAAAAATACTTTCAGCCAACATGAATGATTATCGTTTCGCACAAAACATCCTCTTTGCACGCATGTAAGTTTGTGTTTGAAGAGAGCACTGTCTTCAACAAGAGAATCTCTCCAAAAGCACACTTCTTATCTTCAGAAGTCACCCTTTTTAAACGTTCTACTTTTCACTATGGTTGCATGTGTTGTCGGCTCATTAAAGCACTTTCCTTGACCTCAATCAAGGTCACAATACTTCACGAAAATCAAAATGTAGCGCAAGTGCTATGCAGAAGGAGCTGCTCATCCGTACTGAATACAAATCTTTCTATGGTTCCATATTCCAGTATGAAATTTATTCATGCTTTCCTACATTTTGTGCCCACCATGTGTGGTGAATTTATTTCAGGGTCACTGCAGGACATCAATAGAAACACATAAACCAATATCTCGCCACTTCAGTAGTGGTGGACTCACAGGATTTATTTAATTTTTTCTTCTTTGTGGAATACTAACAAGTCAACTTTTTTGCACTATTGACAAAGTTGGTGGGTACAAATGTTGCCAATTTTGATTACATTCCTCCATCCTTCTACTGCCGGTTCCGACATGGAGTCTGTACATATCAAGGGAAAAACATTTAAAAAGGCTGAAATATTTTGGCAATGCCCTTCAGTATTTAAGACAGAAATGACAATTTACAGGAGACAAGATGCAAAACAAGCCAAGACTAGTTGGGAAATACAACATGTTGCATAGGCAGCGTGGTTTTTATATGACTTCATGATAAATGCAACCGGGGTTCCCTTTCCTTTTTCACCAACGTCTCCATTGTGGTTTTGCTTCGCACGCATTTTGCAAGACATTTATTTTCATTTTACAGCGGCTTTAATGAGTGACCTGCTCCTATTATTTATTTTAGTTTTCTCAACCAAACAAGGTTACATATGCCCCAAGAAGAATGCCGCTGTAATTCTCTTAACTCTAAATTCCAATACGGCCCTTCTGCTGCTTTTGTATGTGACTGAAGATCCCAACAAGTGTCCTTTCAGGCTCCTTGCAGGTGAGGTTTCTCCATCTGGCCCAAAAGGACATTGCATGAGATGCAAACTGAGGCACAGCTCGGTCCTGATCACCTCAGATAACACCAACAATGAACCAGATGACAGCAGATAAGCTTTCGAGAGTCAGGTGACCAAGGAGAAAGAGCCAATCAACCAGCTGCCAACTGGACTATATCATTACCTCCCGTAGGAGAACACTTCAAGTGCTTTATGAACTTGCCAACCTTAAAGAGGAAAATCATTCTGCTTTACAACATCCAATTTAATGTTTTTAGCTGTTTTTGTATTCATGAAGCTTGCTTTGTTTGAAAACATGAACAGTTGTCAACCAATTTCTAATGCACATTACGGCTGAGACAAAAAAGTGTAAAGGAACATTACACAACGCTGTTCACGACAGACTTACAACCGGGGTATTTTTCTGCATACTCGACCATTTCCTGTTCTGTCTCTATGCTAATACGGGGCAAATTATCAATCTATTTATTTATCCAGTGGGTAAACCAAATCCCACATCAAGAAAAATGTATTTTTTTTTCTCCATCAAATAACATGTGCCAAAATTATTAGCACCCCTGATGTTAATACTGGGTACAACTCTCTTTTGCCAACAACAACAAAAACGAATGCTCAATCTTCTCCTACAATGTTTCACAAGATGGGAGATTTGGAGCCATCATTAGCCCTTTGTGTGTGAGTGTGTTGTGCCCCCTCTACAGGCCTACAGGTATACTGTAATTACCTGCCCGGAGCCAGAGCAGGTGTGGCTGAATGGAGGCAACTGTCTCCTGTCATCATAAACTTGGCATTTCTCATGCTGCAAATCCAATCAATTTAGATTAAATAGCATTAAATAGCATTAATCTCTAAAAACCATCATCTTCATTGTGGACAATCACTCTTTGGGCCATGAAGGCAAGGACAGTCAATGAAGAATACTCTCAGTCAGTTACCTGGAAGTTTTAGTGAAAGACCAATACAGGGAGAAAACAGAAAGATGGATATTCCAAATTGCAGTGGCAAACTCTTTTGCCACTGCAATGTGGCTCCCTAATAAGCCAACAGTTGGCCTAGCACAGGCATGTCCAGCTCTCTCGGCTGCAACACACCTAATTCAGATGATCAGCTCATCAGCCAGCTCTGAAGCAGCATTAGAACGTTCTTGATTCTTTGAATCAGGTGTGTTGCTCTTGGGAGAGCTGGAAAACAGGCAAGACAGCGGCCCTTGAGGACCGACTTTGGACACCCCTGGTCTAGCATGTTCTGTTTCTCCTTCTTTCTATTTTACGGCAATCCGGATGCCCTGTGGCACCATGCTGCCTCTCACAGGTCAGTCTTGGTACTATGACCTACATCTGGTTTCCGAGAAACGTGATTGTCTGGGGCGTTATCGTTCAATATACGATGTGCCGGTTTGGTCATTTTGAGTACCGTACATCGCGCATTGTAAGTGCAGTAAATACACACTTACCGTGTTTTTGGTATTTAAGTATTTGGTCGCTCACATTTTAAAAAAAAACAGTTTAAATGTTACAAATTAGTGAGCACCCTGCTCTAGTTGTGCATCCGGAGGATGTTTCTCTCGCTCTCTTACACACACACACACAAACAAGGGGTGATGGATGGGTCAGGTGTGACATGTTCACTTTTTTTTCCCCATTGGAAGCGATGAGATTCCATTTTCAGGGAGAGGTGAGAGGCCAGCCAGCAAGGTGCGTGTAATCTTACAAAGAGTGGTAATCTTGTAAAACTGTCACAGTCAGGCTCATCACACACCCACCTTTAGAGTTGAGAATGCGTTCACTTCCGCCGTCGTGTTTTTAAACCTGTCAGATTGAAGTAGTTTCTATTACATGAAGGAGGATAAATAAAGGCAGTGAACCCACTCATTCAAGCTGTTATGTTTAAAATGTCATCATCTGAATTGAGATACTTTGGACAGGTGTGAGGGAGTGAGGAAAGTAACACGTGTGTTTTCTATTTACCACCTGTTTTGTGTTGCTGAATCGTATTGCACTTCAGCCCCCCCCCCCCCGCAAAAAAAATTAAACTGAACAGCACAGACACAGAATAGGGGGCACATTTCAAGCTTTGGAGGTGGGATGTCCGCTGTATGTAAGGGTATTTATTAGACTTTCTACAGATCACCACTTGATGTTTGACAGCTGCAGTGTCTCCCACACACATTTACCTGTGGCCAGCCACCACAAATAAATTACAGCTGTTACGATAAGATATGGTATGTAACTGTAGTAACGACTTTAATTGCTGGACGGAAAGCCCCTCTGCTGCTTGTGCGTTCCTTGTGTAAGACCGAGACTCAATACCAGTACTGATTTCCCTTGTGGTACAATACTGCAGATACAGTGCCTCAAATGACTGGAGTATCAACTGTATGAATGTTTAAAGTTTTGGAATTGACCTTAGTGGTATCAGCTCAAATAGTATCAATCCCGGTTGCGACGAAGCAGGTGTAACGGATATCTTATCACTTTCGCAGCACACTGTGCTGCTTTTGTTGTCGTAGTGTGAATTTTGGCTTGGACAACTCATCAGGTTTGGATTATGCTGAGAAAAGACGTTTACGGGAAGCGAACCAACCATGAGCACATTTTTACGCCCTTTACTTGTCTTTCTGGTGGCAGTGCAAAGATTGCTAAAAATTGGCAAAAACGGTTGAGAATACTTCTGTTGAGGGTCATTAAACAGGACACAAGTTTGTTACAACCTGCCAAGAAATCTTGATCATGTAACGCCTAGTATTTCTAGCCTCGTTGGTTCTATTAAAAAGTCTGGTGAAAAGATGGATGGACAGACAGATTATTTTATAACAGATGATTTTTGGCGGAGTTCACATCTTTTTTTCTGCAAATGTTAGTGCCTCTCATGGTTGACACATTTTGTTGTAACATACAAATAAATGCCCCATCATTCAAATGATTTATTTATTTACTTAATTTTACTAATACTGAGTGAATTAGTTCAAAATGACAGTCCATGCTTCACTGGATGCTTCCACTGAGCTGTCAAGCATCAAGCAGGAAGACGCAGAAGCACCACTTTTAAGTTCTAAATGTAAAATCAATGAAAACCTCTGCTATCCAGTCACTCTTTACTGACCGTGCTGATTTACAGCGCCACTCAGCACAAGGGGGCCTCATTCATCGTCATACATTATTGAAACACAGTGATGGAAAAGAAACGATGCAGATGTTTCCATGTGAGAATTTGTGTCCACGAAGGGTGTCCTAAAGCAATGACTTGGTTTGGGGACAAATGCTCAGCACCAAACCAGAACAAAGCACCAAAGGGAGGACCATCTATCAGGCTGTGCCAAAGGGACATTTCACTGCTCCTGTGGTGCCTCCTTGTCTGAAAGATGACACCGTCTACAGCCAGCGGACTCAGAACTTTTTTTTTTTTTGCGATTGCCTACTGTCTGCAGGGTGGAGCTGTCGACAGTAAAACCTGCCATTGCCATGTAAAAGTTTTTCTTAAGTTAGCTTTCAGACTCACTTTAACCAAATGACTCAAATAACGCTTTATTTTTAAAGCAATCAAAGTGATGCCATTGGAAATGCGTGCACGCAATTGTTTTTCACACTCTTTTATCCTATGCACCAAGGATTCTCACTGAAATATGTACATATTACTTGAAACAGCACGTCAAAATTCAAGGATGTAGCAGCTGATGTGTGTGCGTAGCAGCAGCAGCAGCAGCAGCAGCAGCAGCAGGGAGTTCCCCTTGTGAATTACCTTTTTTGTTTTTAAGATAAACAAACCAACGGGCTGTGTTTCACTGTCTAAATGATACAACTTCCTCCCCAACCCAAACTCTCTGGCCTGAAACGGGCTCCTTTGTAGTCATGCCTCTGGGTTTATTTTCCCCAGCACAATTGAATTCTTTGCCAAAGATTGTAGATTGGGATTGCTGATACCGAGTGTTGCCTTTACAGGAACCCATCACCTCAAATCTGTGAGGATTATTGTGTTTTTGTGTAAACAAAGATGTGGACTCAATAATACATGTGGATTTGCAGGGCTACAACCAACATCCGGTCTTGTAGTTTTTGAAATATTTCGGAGAGCTCTGTGTCTTAGAGTTGTTTATAGCATATGTAGCGGCAACATTGTTGGCACAGGAGTTATACTACATTCCATGGGAAAAAGAAAAATTGATGAGGATATGGTAGATGCTTCTTGTTCTCCGCTGTTTGCTATTTAAGTGCGGTAAAAACACATTTCCAGTCAGAAAAAAAAGAACCAGGAACAGAAAGAGCGGAAATATGACTCATGAACCACACAGTATGTGTCAATGGTTGGCGCTGGGAGACGATGGACTGGCTTTCTGGGGGACACATGAAGAATTTTTAGGCCTCAGGTGGGAGCGTGCTACCATAAAGTTTCATTTTTTTCCGACTGATTACTATCTGTCAGGTATTGAGACACTTGGTTATTTGCTTTGAGTCACAGTGGCTGAAGAGGGACGCTCCAAGGCAGCTGACAGAATATGTCGTTATCAGAAGTGTCAACAAAGCTTTCGGGTTGTAATCCATAACATCAGTATGGCAGTGGGAGTGTGGTTTGTGTTTCAGTTGACTTCATGCTGATACTCTCTGTTTACCTCGGTCTTGTACCGAGATAAAAACACAGGTATTGTACATCAACTGCCCTTTGCCTTGTGTAAGAGACACCAAGACATCTTGCTTAGACAGATAGATAGCTAGATAGAAAGACAGCTAGCTAGATAAGTAGCTAACTAGCTAGCTAGATAGATAGATATATACATATAGGCAGGCAGGCAGGCAGGGATTTTGTGTCTCTTTGATGACTCATTTTCTGCATGAAACCTCATTGCTTTGGGGCTTAAGAAATAAATTGAAAAATAAAGCACCACTGGAGCATTCTTGCTTAATGTGAAATAACTCTAAGCAGAGGTCCCCAGCCTTTTTTGTCTTCCACCACAGATCGTTCATACACACGTCAATGTTTTGCACGGGCTGGCAACCATTCGGGGGTGAAGGAGTGGGGGATTATGGTTTAATTTTGTCCATTATTACCACAATCTCTCTCTCACACTCTCTCTCTCTCTCTCTCTCTCTCTCTCTCTCTCTCTCTCTCTCTCTCTCTCTCTCTCTCTCTCTCCCTCTCTCTCTCTTTTAATTGGTAGTTTTATTATAATTTTAAGATTTTATGAACATATAAGTACACATTTTTAAAAAATTGACAAAGCAGAACAGAAACTTAATAAAACTGTTTTTATCGACAGTACAACAAATCTAAAAAAAAAAAAAAAAAAAGACACACAACAATTAAATACTTTCCAGTGTTGAGGGTTTTAGCAGGTATGCAAGACCCAAAATAAACACAGTGGCCCCCTTAGGAATAATGAATACGCCCTAAAATGTAAACATTATAATTTTGAAGTCATGATGCCGCATACGGTGCCATTGCTCTTTGCAAAAGATGACATGTTTGATTAGGGTGGCTGAGAAGGACACTTTTTAAATACATTATTTTAGGGGTTCCACAATCCCTCAAAATTGGCCAATTTCGCTAAACCTCGATATTTTTACATATTCAGATTATGAGGTGAAGAATGTGCTATCTGTTGATATACATTCAGAGTGTATCTTGGTTCATTTTAACCACAGTTCAGGGTCCTTGTTTTTCAGATGAAGGAAGATGTCAAGCTCTCAGGTCATCGTGCTGAACATTAAAATGCCTGGGAAACCTGGCAGAAGTGAGAGGCCTGCCAAACCATGTGATGTCAGCGTCTCACCACCTCCACCTTCCACTTCCCTGAATACAGGGAGGAAGAAAGACAGTCCTCTCAGGCTACCAATGATCACCGGAACTTCCTCCTAAACATCTGAAGCTCAGTTCAGAAGAGGAAAGGAATCTAACAGCAGCCAAGCCAAAAACTGAGAGTGAAAAACAATCCAGAAGCCAGCAAAGATGACATGATTGGAGGACCACTCAGTGTAGGTCCATCTTCAAAGTTGCCTACCAGAAGGCTCATACACCATAAGGTAAGAAAGATAATAGCACATCGAATTGTAAAGGACATTCAGGACATTTCGACAATTACACATATTCCAACAAGGAGAAATGACAGGATTCAGGTTAAAATTTACTCCATAATAGAAGAGTGCTGACTCTTTGCAAGTATGTTTTCTGGCTTCAGAAGGAAAGAAATCCACTGAGAACATTTCTTCTGAACATAGATCAACTTTTTGATGTGGCAACTAAGCCATCGAAGACTGGCCCAACAAGTTGTACGATCGGTGATGTTTTACAGGGAACGGTTGCTCAAAGTACAGAAAGAGCTAGGAAGCAGGACTGGAAGCTCAACAATCCCCGTCACACTTTAACCCTGTAGCTGATTTCATCTTAGAAACATCCTGGATGAAATTTCTACTTGTTGATGCCACAACCGACTGGATGTGCATTCCTCCCTCACAATGGATTCAAAATGGGAATTCTCACTACTTGTGCTCCTTTTCAGAGACCTGCAGGTAGGCAGTGATGTAACAGAGAAAGTTGTGAAAGATGTTGAAGGATATTCAGAAATGAACCGAGACCTGAATCACAGGGATGCTGTTATCCTGGTAGTTAATGACCACTGTGGCGGAGGGCTGATCATCTCAATAATTTCTAGTTCTCATCTGCCATCACCAGCCTGTATTGGGATCTGAGTAAATGTGCATTGTGTCATGGCGTTTATTGATTGTACTTATAAATTTGTTCTCTTCATCTGAAAGGAGGCAAATCAAGGCCTTAACCTGGGGGCATCGTAGCAATTAAAAGCACGATGATCGCAAGTTAAGTTGTGTATGTACACGTAAATGCTGTCTATATGTATTTATTAATTCGTAATAAACATAATTAACAGAAGGTTACATTCCAAAATGAACCCAGCTCCACTCATACCGCAACAGATATCACAGATATAGACTATTGCCAAAATGGCCAACCACGAGTGGGGTTGTGGGACTGATTACATTTATCTCTTCATCTGAAAGGAGGCAAATCAAGGCCTTAAACTGGGGGCATCGTAGCAATTAGAAGCTCATTTCTGGTGACAATGATCACAAGTTAAGTTGTGTATGTACACGTAAATGCTGTCTATATGTATTTATTAATTCGTAATAAACATAATTAACAGAAGGTTACATTCCAAAATGAACCCAATTCCACTCATATCGCAACAGATATCACATTCATTACCTACAGACTATCGCTAAAATGGCCAACTACGAGTGGGGTTGTGGGACTGATTACATTTAAAATCTGACAAAAGAAACCAAACCATAATCCACCACGGTAGCATAGATTAAAAAAAAAAGTTAATTTGAACCACCCTAATGATTGATTGCTGGTTTGTTCTGTTGGCTCAGTAGTAATTAGTAGCGGCAAAATGCTAATGCGACATGCTGTTGCAATACAGACTCTAATCACATTTTCGTGCTTTTCACATAATCACTTGGGTGGTAGTACTTCAAATTGTTTGTTTGTCGTGTTGCCAGTTTTGAGAGCTGACATACAGTACCTTGCACAATAACTTCATTATCTCCTTGTCACTTTGTGACTCAATCTGAGTAATTTTTCTAGTCTGCATCTTAATCTAGGAAGGACAACAACAAGTCAGCAAAATGCTAATGCGACATGCTGGTGCAATACAGACTCTAATCACATTTTCGTGCTTTTCACATAATCACTTGGGTGGTAGTACTTCAAATTGTTTGTTTGTCGTGTTGCCAGTTTTGAGGGCTGACATACAGTACCTTGCACAATAACTTCATTATCTCCTTGTCACTTTGTGCGGTACCGCCACACAATCTCAATCTGAGTAATTTTTCTAGTCAAAGTACTGCATCTTAATCTAGGAAGGACAACAAGTCAGTTTTTTTTCTCAGATACACATTGGCTCATTAATAACTTCTTACTGCTACTTTCTGTTTACTTTTCCGAATGGAAAATGTTGAGCATAAATGTATTTGACCGATATTAAACTAACATTCAATTTGCAATGATTTAGCACAAAAAGGTTACTGTGAGCAGTAGGTCCGTCTTATCCATTAGCAGTTTCCTGAGCAAAGCCTCCAGACAGCCATTGCTCAATCATGGTTCAACCTCTCTGGCAGAGGCCACTGACGGAAGCTTTCACACTTGCTTCAAATCAAATCAATTCTGATCCATCATGGGCCCCTTGCCTGTGGGCATGTTTGGACCAGTAAGGACTTCTTTCTGTCGTACCCACTGGCTACTTGCTACTTATGTCTTTCTCTGACATATGTGTGTGTGTGTGTGTGTGTGTGTGTGTGTGTGTGTGTGTGTGTGTGTGTGTGTATACACAGTAATTGAATTATAGATTGCCTCTTGAGCCCCTTGGGAGCTTTCCATCTGGTTTTATATGTTGTCTGACAAATGTTAAGACCCTTTGACATATACATTAGCAGATGTTGAGACAGGAAGCTGTGGTCACAGCTGGTTGGCTGTTTTGAGTATCCTAAGTGTTTTAGATGTAATAAGATTCAATGGCAGCAAATGAAGTATGAGGGGTGGAAAACAATCTGGAGCAGAGGTGTCCACATTTTAATTTCAGGACATCCAAACTTTACAGAAAAATGAAAGGGCCACTTTGACATTCTTCACCTTTAATTTAACACGTGGTTAGCGCATCGACCTCACAGTGCAGAGGTACCGGGTTCAATTCCGGCTCCGGCCTCCCTGTGTGGAGTTTGCATGTTCTCCCCAGGCCTGCGTGGGTTTTCTCCGGGTACTGCGGTTTCCTCCCACATTCTAAAAACATGCATGGTAGGCTGATTGAACACTCTAAATTGTCCCTAGGTGTGAGTGTGAGCGTGGATGGTTGTTCGTCTCTGTGTGCCCTGCGATTGGCTGGCAACCAGTTCAGGGTGTCCCCCGCCTACTGCCCGAAGACAGCTGGGATAGGCTCCAGCACGCCCCGCGACCCTTGCGAGGATAAATCAGATGAGAAAATGGATGGATGGATGGAGCAATCTGCTTATCATAGTGTGTTTTAGTTGTTGTTGCCTGTCATTGCAGGTCAGGCACACCAATCTCGAAAGCAGTTGGTGTCACTCAACAAGCAGATTTGTTCCCATTTTCTCCCCTGGTGACATTTCTATGGCCCTGAATGGAGAATGTCATGAGATGAGGTGACATGTGACAGATTGCTGTCAACAATATCACATGGCATTACAATCGGTGTTTCTGGGGCAATGTTTCTTGTTTCTAAAGTGCAAGATGAATTGCTTCTTTTCAAACATGACACGGAAGTACTCAATATGAATGTGACTTAAGTTGGCGCTGACTTTTCTGTTCAAGTTTGCAGCACGCCATTTGGGTGAAAATGCCAAAGGGTATCTTTTTTATGGGGTCGACGATTGCTTAAGCAAAGCAATTTGAGAAAGCAATACCTCTTCTGTTATAAAAAAGGGTCTTTATGTCTTCCTGGCTGACAGAGATAGTGAAGAAGGGCCCAATTCTTCACTCGTCAACGTTTCTGTTTTTGTCTTCTTTTTATGACAACTCACGACGTGAAGAAACACAAAGATCACAAAGACATTGCAAGTTTCATCTGCGTTTGCAAATCTGAGGCGGGCTATTTCGTTTGAATCACACCAAACTAAGCAAATCTCTCAAATAATTTGGTTTGTACGATTTGGGTGAGAGATGAAATTCAGCGTGTATTTAAAAAAGAACCAAGTGTCTGAAAAGATGTTGACTCGAATCCATCACCCTCACTTCAATGCACCCTTCTTACTATTGCACAGACATAATTGGTTGCCCTTTAAACCGAGGTTAATAAAAAAGTATGCAGCACAAAATTTAACCTGTTCTGGCATAGTGGTAGCAGGTCCTACTTCTCGAAAGGTTAACGTACAGTAGGTGATTTGGCGAGCAGGGAATTTCTCATTCGAATGTGGCAAAAAGTAATCTGAAAGTTAACATGACATGTACCCACACTTGGTCATGTCAGAACATGTTGTCATCCAAGACATTCACATGGCTGTTACGGTATCGCTTTCCAATGAAAGTTCACTTTGCATGCTTTAACATTTAAGGAGATGAAGTACAAAAAACATCTCAAAACATTCTGCCTTTACAATGAATGGTTTTCTAATATTTTGCCACGCTCCTGTACGGTAACGAAATAAAATAAAAAATAATCGAGGCAGTTCTCATTATGATGCATTGCGGCGCAGATCAAACTCCAACCGCAACAACAGGGGAGAAAAAAAACATTGTTAAATCCCACCGTCAGAAATATGATCTTTGTAAAGAAAACATTCTTTTGATACCCCCATTGCACACCGGATCACATTCGGTTGTACAAAATGAAGTGTTCAGGGAGTGTATATAGAAATGGATTTTTTTCCCTTACCTGCAACCTGATCTTAATCACCTTTCTGTTGTGTGGACTTTTATCAGTCTTTCTCACCTTACAGCGTCTGGCGCCTGTGACAAAGTTCCAGTAATGATGACACACACACACACACACACACACACACACACACACACACACACACACACACACACACACACACACACACACACACACACACACACACACACACACACACAACACAACACCCGCTGCTTCGTTTTCTCGTCCCGCATCATGCACAGATACCTTTTCTTATGTTATCCGTGTCTCATTCCCCATGATTCATTAGATTTTTCTGGCTTTGGAAGCTTGGGGGCTGGCTGCCATCATAATAGGCAGAGAAAGATCGTTTCTCCCATCATCAAGTTTCTGAATCATCTGGAGGGCTTTTATATTTCTTCTTCACACATAATGACAGCACCTAGCTTTGTTTCACGGAGGTACCAGATGTCATAAATCTTTTTTTTTTTTTTTTTAAATAATAATTCCTTTTGCATTATGTTATATAGGATTCATTTATTCAACAAGCACTTCAATATATCTGCAAGCTGCCTCGGTTCTTTTCTTTAATAATGGGCTTTGGTGTCATAGCTGCTTTATATTCTCATTCTTAAAACATCGCAGATGGGTAGTTGTGCACAGTAAAGGTGATTTATAGGTATTGGATCTCTGGGAAACGTGGCTATTATGTCATCTGGGAAAACTTTCTGAAAGATTCTTCTGCAGTGGTTTGCTCATTCAGCCAGAAGAACATTTGTGAGGTCACTGATGTTGGAAGTGTGCGTGTGTTTGTGTCTGTGTATGTCTGTGTCGTTGAACTGCTGGAGTTCATATCAAAGGTGTTTCATGGGGTTGAGGTCGGAGCTCTCAAGGTCTGTCACAACAAACTCATCCAAGCATTCCTTTATGGTCTTGTGCACCAACATAGTCACAAAGGAAAAAATGATTTTTTCCCCCAAACTATGCTGATAGGCATAACCTTTTCCCTGATTGATTGATTGATTGACTGATTAATTGGATAACTAAAGTGGATCAGGTTACTGATGATAAAAGGTTCATGGATGTTGATGTACTGTACAATATATGGCCCAGTGCCGGGTCCCTCCATTGTCTTTAAGGGGTATATTGGGTATAATTGCAGTAGAGTGAGGGGCGATGAGAAGTATCCAGAAAGAAAGGAAAACAAACAAGGCAGCAAAATAAGAACAAGAGCAACCAAAAACAAAGTTGATGTCGCCGGAAGAACACGTTGAACTCGCAATGAACCTGTTTTTCATTTTTGTTGTTGTCTGACTACCTCATCACATGCACGCACATCAAACCGCACATCACACACTTCCCCTTCTCTAAAGGCCCACCAGTCTGACTGATAGATGCCACAGATGTCCACAGTGAGATCAATAAACTTTCACACCTCTTCCCTAACATTGATCACAAGCTGTTATAAAGCAGCATTCATGCCCGCAAGTTACACTTCCCTCATTTTTAGATAACGTGAGGTAAGAAAAGACGAACTGTGGAGTGCGGCAACAAGGCTCGTCTTCCCATGCAGCTACGCTGGCGTCAAACTGTGACACAACATTTCACACTTGTCGACACAGCAGCTACGTTTTGTCACGCTATTCTTACGCAACTTATGGCTAAATGGCTTTAGCAAGGCCACTGTTGACTTCTATGGTGTCGTGCATAAAATTAATAAATAGTAATCATAACAATAATAATAATCAAGCCACATGTAAATAGATTATCATTACTACAATTGTTGAGTTTTTTTTTTCTTTTTTTTTTTTTTAATCAAGAGCAGCCTCTTCAAATGAACCCTGGTTTGGATGAGCAAATTTGACATTTAGGGCTCCATTTGTGACGACAGCGGATCTGATGCGTGGCGCAAACCCTGCTGTATCCTGATTTTAGTCCAAGTTGAAGTTTCGCTGCACGTTTGCCAAAGGCGAACCAGTCTGTGCCAAGCGGGGGTGTTCAGGCACACTGAGGGTGCTTCCCTGGAGGTGTGCCCAGTGGAGTAACAATTTGGCGACAGAAAGTCGATCTAAAATCAGATTACATTTAAATATTGGCGCAGCTGATCTAACACATTTTTGGTCAATTTGATAGGGCCACATTCACAGGCAGAAGTATTCCATTCACAAATATGCAAGCCAGGTGAATCTAACCCTCTGAATCATTGTAGAATTGTTTATTCTACTTCTTGTTATTTTATATATATATATA
>NW_017805698.1:2045122-2049748 GCF_001891065.2 Hippocampus comes | reverse complement strand
GTTAGTTAGTTAGTTAGTTAGTTAATTGTTTATTGAACATACAATACAACAACAATTGACAAAAGGCAAACAAAATTACAAAAGGAGAAATAAAAATAAAAAGTAAATAAAACAAACATCATCACCGTTATATGCTCAAAGGAGTAGGAAGAAGTATACAACTTATCTAGTCCTACCCCTTGTTGTGTAATAATATAAATAGATCATTTTTCAATGCAAAAGAAAAGGAAGAGATCTACATCTCATCAAGTACTTATGTGTACTGTACTTATCTATTTATACACCTTTCTGTTTATATATATATATATATATATATATAATTCTGAGACTTGGAGTCCTGGAATAATGCCATTTGATCTTGATTGTGGGAACAAATTAGTGCTCGTAGGTGGGCTGGCAGCACCACCAGTAAAAACATTCACGTGTTGGCCTATTTCATTTGTCAATGCCCTACAAGCACTAAGAGTGCACGGTCTGTAGGCTTTGTTACAAGCTACAATATATAGCTGACAGCCCATCTGGCATCATCGTAGGGCCCCACCCCACCCCTCTCCTTTCCGTCTATGCTGTGTGCACCATTAGCTGCTCACAAGGCAGGAAAAGACCAACATGCTGTCCCCCCGCCAATCAATCATGACACTTTTGCTCAACTCAACCCAGCCCACTACAACACAACAGTTCTGTCATCCACAACGGGGGTAATACATTTATGGGGACTATTCTGTCATCATTAAAAATAATGGTGCTCGATGAATTTATTCTTAGGAAGTGTAGCAATCGCTGCCTAAAAATAGTCCAAGATGAATAAGAGAAGAAACCATTCTCCATTTCCATCATATTGACCCTCCCAAGTCAAGTTAGAAGACATCATATGTCATAATTCTCAGCAGAATCTGAATCTGAATGAATCTTACACTCAAACTGGAGTACTGCCAGAAACTCCACGCAAGCACAGGGAGAACATGCAAACTCCGCAGGCTGAAGCCAAGCTTCAAAACCTGAGCCTAGGAATTCATCAGCAACATTCTGACTGCTAGATCTCATTCTTGGAAAAAAACAAATTGTTCTCCTAAAGTAATCGGAGTAGGCCAGTTAGTACCGCCCTGTGATTGTTTCTCAACAACTGCATTACTGGGCCGTGATTAACATCACTACTGAAGAGACAAAGTGTCTTTTGCATAGTGAGTGGCGCTCCAAAAAGGCACAACGACCCATTTTGTTCTTCCTGCAGCACAAGTGAAAGACTTGTGTCCAAAGGGCTTAAACAAATCTAATCTCCATCTGGTTACCTCCAATTCAGTCTAATGATCCCATACAATACAGCTGATTAAATTGTGTTGTCCGACTCGCACCCATTGTTCTGCATTTCCCTTTAAATACAATATAATTAGACCATTTCAAAGAGTTAGGGGTTAATGGCAATGCATTTGGGGACATTTGTGTTAACAAGGGCTCCTAATCCAGATTTAGGACACTGTGTTTTTGTGTCAATTTAGTAAGGCGCCTTCAAATAAACAAACAAAAGCGAGCACTCAGAGCTGACGAGTGAAAGGAGAGCCGCGTGACCTCTTCTTCCCAGACGCTGTGTTTGCTGAGGGAATTTCAAGTCATTAAAGTCCGAACAAGCCCGCAGTCGTGAAAGGCTTGATAGTAAGTAGTTAAAGTGTCCCACAACTAATGGCTGAATGGGAGCGACATTTGTACAATGACTTTGTTTGGCCCTCTGTCTTCGACACAATCAGTGCAACAAAGCTATTCCCAAGGCTTCGAGACGGAGCTATTGGATGATTAGGATTCGCAGCACGGGCCCATTGAGTGCAGTGATTTCTTGGTCATTTCAAAGTGATCCGCAATTCCTCACGGCAGTCACACGGCAAAAAATACAAAGTAATTTGGAAAAGTAATATGAGCAACATTCTGTAACTGCAGCGCCATTTAAATTATTAAGGTATCCCGTGGTTGCTATCACATACTATTAGAGAAATGATGCATTAAAAAAAGGCAACGGATTCAGGTGTAAAACAACATGAAATATATTGGTGGGGCTTTCTTCCAGTTTTTCCTTTCCCAGCACACACAAGCCAACACCACACTGTCAATATAACCGTTAAAACGGTTGAATTTACTGCTCAGTAAATTTAGTAATAAGCTCCCCACCCCAACCCCCCGCAAGTTTCCTGGTTTCACAATGGGGCAACAGGAATAAGCCTGCCTGATCCTCGTCAGACTAGTGCTTATTGGTTAACTAAAATGCATCAGGTTTAGTTTTGGGGGGTTTTTTGGGTTTTTTTTTTTTGCTCTGGGACTTTGTATTCATGTTCACGCACACACAGCATCATACTGCAGCCTGAGAATATAGTCAGTTAAGATTTGCTTGCTTTCGCTCGAGTGTTTTTGCTGCCTCTATAAATAGAGCACAAACAAGCGCGAAGACCTGAAGCTGAATTCTCTGGGTGGTATTTTATTGCCCAACATCATGTTGTAAAAATGAGTCCTGTCTGAGCAGTTAATGACCGCCCTGCACCAACAGAGCCTCTCTCAAATACCCTTGGAGCATTTAGTTTAGTTTTTTTTTCTCCCCTCAGTAAAAAGGAACGACTGAAACAAAATACAGACGCTTTTCACTTCCATTTCAAACATTTTCAGTTTTTATTGAATATTTTATTTATTTCGACGTCGGCAACCGTCTCATCTTGAGAGCTTGCTCTTTCAGAACAGACATCCATCTATGATTGTCAGGGTTACTTCTGATTTATTTTTTGATCTACATGTCTGCTTTAATGACTTATTGATGCTGTCGGCTGCCTTTCATCTGAAAGGGGGCTTTTTTTTTTCTTTTTTTCCCAGTGCTCATTGGATTGTCCAGCCATTCCCATGTCTAGGGTTTCGCTCTGGACTTTCTCCTTTTTGATCATCCCTCAGTTTTTCCCAGTCTCCTTTAACTCGAGTTGAGCCGCATACTGCCTCCCTACCACGGGTCCTCTTTGAATTCTCGATGAGGATAAATGTATTGAAAAGAAAGAAGTTCGAGGAGGGCTGACAAGCTTGTGTTACCAAAGAGAGATTTACATGCGGTCATAAAAGCTCGGGTGAAAGGAGAGGAGGTATAGCCCATATTAAAAGGTCAGCGTGCTGGGATGGAGAGGTAAATTGACCCAGGTCGGGATGAAGGCAGGAGAGCCCACACACACACCACCTGCACACCCAGTCATTCACGCCCTGCCCTCCGGTCGGTGACTTTTTGACTTTTCGGACAAAACAGCCCAACCTCAATCCCTCCTCTTGCTCATTCAACTTTCTTTAGTTTCTTTTGAGGTACTTGTTTGTGTTATCATTATCCCCGGTCTATAAATCACCAAGAAAAATGGTTGCAACTCCACCAGTGGAGCTCAGCTTGTGCCTGGCAGCGACATTAAGGCTGTGCAGTCCTCTGACATCGTGTCCCGTCGCCATGCGGGCCAGTGTGGATAGATCTCAGGGTGTATACACGCTGCCAAGAGAAACAAAAGAAACCTTGTCACGTTGCGAGTGAGAGCCCACGGGCTGGCTTGTGTGAGGGGGAGAAAAAAAAAGCGGTTCTACTCTGGAGATGTTTATGAGAAGCCTTGGGACGGAAATCCATCATTGCGGAGGGAGCAATTTATGTCCAACTAGAGATTGTGGCTGACATCTCACATCCTGCAAAGACACTTTCTTTGCTTTCAGACTCAAGATTTTGTCAGTCGTCGCACAGCCCATTGTTCATTTCACCAGCTGGCCGGCTACTTGCTATTTTGGCTCATGAACTATCAGGTTGCTGTGTGACCTGACTTTGATATTAGATATTAATGTAATTTTCATGTGACACAGTCTGGTGAGCAAACACTCAAATGAGTGGAACAAATTGCACTCAGCATAACATTTGTTGTTTTTAATGGAATTGTCTAGTTCAGATTCAAAAGTGGTCTGGGGTGCTTTTCTGGAAGATGCTTATTGTATGTGACATAACACTGCACAGAAGACATACGCAATGTTGTGCTCTTTTAATAATTTTTAAAAATGCTTTTTGAATGCTTTGCTGGTATAGCAAAGCAGTAAATTGTCCGACTGATACATTTAGGCAGCGACATTGCCAATCGAGTATTTTTCCTTTTTTGTGATCAGTCAGCAAAATCTCCTTTATCATAGATCTCTACAACATTATCCTGAGCAATTATCCTATAGTGTGGGGTGAGTCATTTTACCTCCTTGATTTGTTTGGAAAATGTTCATAAACGTTCAAGATTTACAAATGAAATTTTTGTCATGTAGCTGCTCAACACCGGATTTTAATCCAGCCCGGGACTTGGTAATCGTGATGTCCAATAAAAATAAAAATGGCAAGGCAAGAGTTTGAGACCAGAATGTGGTGACACGATAAACAAGCAGTTGGCTTAACAGTTCTTCTTATGCTTGTACTTTTTTCTTCTTTCTATTGTCCAGCAGTCAAGATGCTGCCTTTGACAGTTCATGTGAGTGGAAATGACAATGACAATTGAAAAACTGCAACCCCTGGTGCTCTCACTGGGAAACAACGTTTTGAGGCACTAAAGGTTTTTATTGATTTTCAAACAGACGCAACTGTCATGTATATATATATATATATAT
>NW_017805698.1:2034921-2045110 GCF_001891065.2 Hippocampus comes | reverse complement strand
GAGAGAGAGAGAGAGAGAGAGAGAGAGAGAACTTGCTGTGTTTCAAAATCTGAGTTGGACAATTGCAAAAAATAGTTGCAGAACACGACTAGAACATGGTTAGAACATGCAGTAGTTCAGTCGCGTTCCATCATGTCATCGGGACCTACATATTATAGTGAAGATCAGGATGAACCAAAGGATACTTTTTCAGAATCATCATGGCACTGGCCGTCTGGTCTTCATCTTTCCTGATCCAGGAAGTGGTCCGTTAAAATATGGCATTATGCAGCTTTTCTTTTCTTTTTTTTGTTTGTATGTTTTGGGTTTTTTTTTTTTTTTTCAATTTCGCCTTGGTGGAGATCTCCAGTCTACTCAATGATTTTACAAATGGACATCATTAAATTACTGAAACAACAGATGGTGCCCCAAACTTTTGGCGGGTACTGTAGGGTTGAGGATTCACATCCGGTATGACTGATTACAAAGAATACTAATGAGGCTCGACAGGGGAGTTGATACATCTGGATGGACCGCCATCTAGTGGGAGCATACGTGCCATTACACAAGTCTCACCACAGAGCATTCTTTTCTCTTTGGCAGTGGGTCCTCAACCTACAGACCCATTTCAAAGTCAACGTTTGAAGGTTGAATTCCAATCGCCCTTTATCACACAATATCGTCTTCATAAAGTCAGTTACAAGGGAGTCGCTGTTTTATTAGATGACAATAGGCCTTCCTAATTCAGGGATTTGACTCTGTATACTGTTGCTGCCTGCAAGTCCATGTACATTTAAAGGTGTGATGATGTGTGCCTTTGGAAATACCGTATATGCCTTTGAAGAATTATCGGCTTGGTGGCCATTGGTCTTGTTATCACCACTTATTTATTAGAAATAGACCGACAGGCTGGGCGACAGAACTGATACGCCTGCCAAGTGCTTGTTGGCGTCAGGGAGTGCAGTGAAGACGTGCTGAGGATCATTTGCTTTTGTATACACACGCGCACACACACACACACACACACACACACACACACACACACACACACACACACACACACACACACACACACACACACACACACACACACACTTGCACGCTTGACTGGCAAGCAGGAGAATGAAGCAGAAATCCAACTGGGGGGAAAAAATGGTATCCATCACAGCGTATTCTCATAATATCCCGTTGCAGTCATAAAAATGCTAAGAATTCATATACTGTAATCAGTGATATAATTAGACATGAAATTGCTTCTCACCTCTTCAGCTTCACTCAGCAGCAGCATCACAATCATTATTTTAGATCATGTTTATGCTTGATGGCTTCTTGTTCACTAGATTGTCATTGAAGTGTGAACAAAAATTCTCTAATTGGGTCGCTTGGACTTTTGTTTGCTTTTCACTTTTTTTTTTTAATTGATAAACAGTCCAGTCCAATGATTTGCCAACGTGTCGGCACAGTAATGCAGGCATGCATTGAAAACCCTTTTGAAAAAGTATGAATCCTGATAAAAACTGTGCTGATAGTTTTTATCAGGATTCATATTTTTTGATATGATTTTCATATGAGTGATTTGGAGAACTTTCCTGTGGGGATTGCCATAGAAAGTAAGAAGTAGGCTGAGATTTGTGTGCGTGTGGTTGTGTGTGTGTGTGTCCGTGAGTGTGCGCGTGTGTGTGCGTGCATGTTTGTGTGCTTTTTCTTTGAAGAATTTCAGACACGATTGTAGTATGCAATTATTCATTCTTATGTGGCCTCTTTGATTAATGACATACAACATAACAAACTGAGGCAGCACCAGTGGTGAGCAGGTCTGCCTCTACGTTCTGAGGATCTGGGTTGAATCTCTGCTCCGATTTGTGTGGGTCATCTCTGGGTACTAAATCATATTCCCCACATTCTCAAACAAGGATGTTTGTTTAAATGAAAAATCTAAATTGTCTGTAGGTGTGAATGAGTGACAAACAACCATTCACCCCATCACCGAGTGGAAACCGATGCCAAGCTGCTCGCACACAAGTCAGCCGAGTAGACCACAACAGTGACACTTGAATTTGATCCAGCCATTCATTTTCTGCAGCACTTCATGATCGTTTGCATTGGGGTCAGAGGTGAGCTGGAGCCGATTCCATTTGATTTTGGGAAGAAGTGGGATTACACCATGGACTGGTCATCAACTAATTATTAATGGGCAAACATAGACAAACCTAGCCTGATCTGAGATTCAATCCCAGATCCTCTTATGAGGCAGACATGCTCACCATACTGAAATGTGTATAATAAATTAGAAATTCAGGACATTATTGAATAGTAATAAGCACTAACTACAGCACATGATTTTTTAAATACTTTTTTTTCTTGACATGTATCTATTATGTACTGTATATCAACATTAAGAGAGAAGATGCTACAAAAACAGACAAATTGCTCAACCAAATGCTGAATCACTGTGTGGTATTTGACTGGATTATTGTGTTTCATGAAAATTAAAAGGTTGAAATTTCATATTGCGGGCTCCGAATCATCAAGTGTAAAAAAAATAGGACACAATGTCTGGGCAAGGACGATAATGCTGGATTTTTGAGCAGCTCATTAGAATTATTTTTCGATGTTGTTTTTCCGTGGTGGTGTCTTCTGGCTCGAATATGTGCATTTAGCAAAATAGAATGCTCAGGAAAATGCAGCAGAAACCTTCACAGCGCATTAACATAAAACATTCGAAGGTTTTTTTTTAAATGGACCTTTGATACATTTTCCCTGCTGGTTCGTTTCGGCACTTTTCTTTGCTTATGGGAACTGTTTATCAGTTACAATTGAGATTAAGCCGTCACATTTCTTACACATCCAACGGCGTTTGCCACTATATATTTACTTCCCACACATAGGAGAAATGAAGAGAATGGTTTGGATGAACTCATTAATCTCATTCTCGTGGTTAACCTGCAAATGGAAATTAGCTTAGACCAATCAAAGCAAACTTAGATTGCTTTTCCACGTATCAGCAAAGCCATTTAGCTGGCAGCTTGTCTTACCAAACTGTTTTGTTAAGGTTAACACAAGCTTTTAAATTGCACTGCCAGTATAGCTGTCTGTCTTTCTGTTATTGTCGGTGAAACAACGTTCATTTCTCCTGCTCTAAACCATGTGTACGTGGTGCTGCCATTCGCTAAACTGCTATAAAGTTTCAGAATGGTGAGAAAATGGATGAAAAACAAGGTGCTGGAAGATGTGTGGGAACATTTATCTGAAAAAAAAAAAAAAAACAGAGCAAAGCCCGTGTGAGGTAAAGCATTTTGGAGTGAGCCTCGCTGGCTTTAAATAAATTACATTCACTTTGTTTGCTTTACAAAATGTAGGGTTTTAATTTTCATGTGCTAATATCAAAAGTGTGCAACATCCTGTTGCAAGAATTGAAATGTTTCCACCGGGGAGGCTTGAAGTGGACAGGTGTGGAGTCTTGGCGGATACTGGGAACAAATTGACGAGGCTGCCTGCTCTGGCTCATTCTTCATTTACACCCTGAATTATCCAGATCAGCTGGCTGGCAGACAATTTATCCTGGAGAAGATGAGAATCTGAGGAAAGCGCTGGCTGAAACCATTCCAGAGGACATCTTGAACTATGGTAAGGCACACGGAGGAAGAATTACTTTCCACCCCCTCAAGTCTTGGAATGTTTCATAGGATCTTTCAGTCAGTCATCTTTATAACAGGCATTGGGTAGTAACTTCTGGGATAAATCGCATTTGTCTGTCACGTCAAGCTTTTTATCTCCACAGCTAATACTCCAGATCAACAAAATTCCATTGATTAGCTGTAGAAAGAAGAGCTGATGATGATTGGACTCATCGATAGCGGTATTGCAACTTTTTTGTGCAGTCACAATTGAGACAGTGCAGTGAGAGTTGTGCTCAGCTCCCAAAAATCTATCTTAGAACCAGGAATTAAAAGGATTAGTGCTGGCGTTTCTCTTAACCTTGCAACCATGGGCATACTGTTGTAAATTCTATTTCGATGTATGCATTTTTTTTTTTTTTTTTTTTTAGTTTTTAAAGCTTGTAACTCTTCCATTTTAGTGTTTTATTTCCATACATACACACCTGTTTTGTATGTTTTAAGAAAACAGGGATCCTATGGCTCAAAAACTTGACATGACAGAGAAAATCTGATTATCCATTTTGGATTCGGCACCCAAAAATGAGTTAAAAACAGCTGTCAGAACTAACGCAACAAAAGTTGTGTTGCCCATTATTATTGCCTGTTGTACTGTATATATTTGTCTTGATTCTTTGGCGAGACCTCCGCCTCTGACACTGCTTGCCACATGAATCTGTTCCACCACTCCTACGCAACCGTTAGCAACGTTTGACACATAAAATAGAGCCAGTCACTTGACCGCACACAAAATCTTTATGGGCCACATACACGAAGCAATGTTTTAAAGCAACTCATTTCCGTGAAGCGTGGAAGAAACCACAGCGGAAACAACGGTGCGTGAAGAAGAGGCACGACATATTTTGCCTCACCTTCAATTTGTGATTATCTTACATATTACAAAAAAAATAACAGCCTTGTTCCTGTTTTTCTACGTAATCATAAATAAACTAATGAACCTCTTGTGCTGTGTCAAGATAGACAATTCATTTAAGAAAATTTCTTTTAGCTGAATTTGCCTGAATATATGTTGCTTTTTTTATTGTTTTAATTCATTGTTTTAATTAAAGTGATACTTTTGAACAATAAATTTAACATCATGTACACGTTATACACTTGTGTTAGCACATAAATCCGTCCATTTTCACGAGCGCTTATCACTAGGGTTGTGGTAGAGGAAGCCTAATAAATCTGACTTTGGGCAAGGAATGGCGTGTTGCTTTGATTGGGCACCAGCCAATCGCAGAGCACATATACTGAAGCAACCTTCGAACCCCAAATCTCAGAACTCATAAGTGCAATGCAGAAATGCTAACTACTAATTCTAGCACAAATGCTGTACGTAAAATGAAGAAAAGCCCCTTGACTGTTATTCCCATATTAGCAATTAAAACAGGACAGAAATCGCTTTAAAATGATGAGTTTACAATGTAGTAAAGAAATATTCGGTCCATTGTGAATGATTTTCCCACATCTGACATTGCAATTACTGCCAGTATTTCGAGCAGCAAGGAGAGCTAAGCGTGCTCCTGCAGGTAGGAGGAAGACCACAAAGTGTAAAAAGCATCCTGCCGGGCAGCGAGTGGGTGTTGGAAGAACAATGTGGCATCGCAGGCTTGCCGATACCTGACGGATTGTTTGTGTTTTTGTTGGGGCTTTTTTGGTTGCTACAAAATCTAAATTTATTTTGGATGCTGTCACCGCAAGGTGTTCAGCACATTAATGAGTTAACTGAAAGACATCTGGCATCAACATTGTGCTCTGCATCTCAAAATGCAACATATGCCGTATGTTTAAATACATCCACACAACCCTAATTAAGTGGAGATCGCATTCACCGGCTGTAAAACGGATGCATATCTCGTCTAATTTACAATACAGTTGGAAGGGGAATAAAAATAGGTTTCATTTTGCAGGTGGGTGCAGAGGAAATACTGTATCATGAGCTTGCTTTAGTAGTTTGAAAATCCAAAACAAAAAGGAAATGTTCGACCCACAATTGAATAACTTTGGATCCATATGCAAATAAGCTTTGGCAAAACAGAGAAATAATAAATTAAGATAAACCGAACACTTTGTGTCGAAGCTCTATGATAAAAGCTAGTAAGGAGTTTGCCTATGATGCTCATTTGTTTCCTACCAGACAAGGCTATAAAATTATAGTCAAGAAAAAAAGTTGGCATGATTGCATTGCAATAACGTAACTGTCTTATGATGTCTGATGAATGAGAGAAATATTTTCAGAGCAATAAAAACATGCCCTGTATTGGGGAATGAATGAGACGTGCAAGTGATGCCCTCAGAATAACGCTAAAAATATTCCTACCCATCCATTTTTGGGGGTGTTGCTGATCCTGTGGATGATGGCACACTGATGCAAATCCCAAGTGACACTGGGTGATGGTGGGCAGGAAAGACAGACCACTATTTATTGTTTGATCCTTTATATCACTGTCAACTGCCTGACAGTGTAAACTTTTGCTGGACCTGCCATTGAATCGAACATTCCAGAGGGTCACGAAAATCCGTCAAGTTAACAAACTGCACTTCCAGGTTCACTACTCACCACTCAGACATCGAAAGGTGTGTCTCATATTTTAATATCTTTTCGTGAATTAACTACACTGGATTTTAACCTTGATTTATTAATCCAGATTAACGATTTTATCCACATCTTAATCTCAACAATGTCATTCTGCCAAATATCCAAACCATCAATGCAAAAGCACAATATAACAGCACATAACTGTGCCACGTCCATCATCTGGAGCAGTTCTGCATCAATATTTATTGAATAAGGTGACAGACAGACGCAAAATCAGTGGTTGAAGGTGGTCTCCAAGTGCACACACTGGAGCGGAACAATTTGCATCATTCGCAAGTGGCAATCTTGCAGTTTCTCATTTACTTACTTTGCGAATGCCAATCTCCTGCACGGATTGCAGCCAGTCTGTGATGGTTCCGCCATGTAAACCACCTGTAATGTAAACGCACTTCTCCTGTCCTGAATTTAAAGGGAACGACGGGAGCTACTTCCACTGGCCGGGAATCAAGGCAGCTGTGTTCAGACTCACAACGGTGTAATAAGTGATTCTGATAGTGTTTAGGCTAGTAGAGAAGTTCTCGGTGACCCTGACAGCCAATATATAAAATGGGTAAAATATTACAAAGACCAGAGTGCTCTCCACTGTCTGATACAGCGTCTTTGCAGGTTTTTACTGAATCCACTTGCGTCTAATGTTGCAGCAAATCTGGCATGATGATCAATGTATGCGGCAAACAAATCTTGATGATGGCAGCGATGATGATCTGTGATCATCCACAACATTTGAATGCTAATATCGCCACTCTGACTTCAATCTGAAGGCTGCGTTCCAGTCGTTTAGCTACTCTTCCTTGATTTTTCCCTGGTGATTTCGGGGCTCATTGTGCCCTTGGCCCTGTTGAGCAATGAGGCTCTTTTGTGCGGACGTTGTTTCCTTTTGAATGTTGTCATTGACCCGTCAGCTATCATGGCTGATCACAGCTCCGAATGAATGTTGCTTTCCTCATTGTCCCCTTGAGCCTGATTTCCAGCTCCCCAGGCAATTTCTGTTCATTTGGCTGCGTGCAAGAGGAACCGCGTTGCCCTACTTCTCAAATGCTTCAGTTCAGTGGAAGTCAGAAAAATGTTCTACAACATTCAGTTTTACTTGATGTCATCCTGCATGTACGTGGCCTATTCTGGTGTTTCAATGTGCTATCAAAGTCTGAGGAACAAAACGTCTTTCTTCAGCAATGATCTTGCACAGGCAGACAATAGACAGCAAATAGATCAGCATTTGTATCTTTGCACACGCTGTTGTGAGTTAGCTATAAGACGTGATGCAGTATTAAAATGCCACGCTGAAAGATGAAGGAGTTGATATGCAGAGAGGAGAATGCAGCAAAGGCTCAGTGAGCTCTGTTGTCGCTGAGCTTGTACGGAGACACGCAAAGAATGGTTCAGGTCTGTTTTAAGCACAATGCAATGAGTGTTCTCTTTGTTGTACGGGCTGTGTTTTAATCCACTGTCATCTACTATTTTCCAGAAAGATTCTCTCCATTGCGGTTTTTTATTTAATGTTGTTGGTCGTCATGTTGCAAAGGGAAATCAATGATGCAGTTTATCCCCAGGCCATTATCTATATTAGCGACAGTTCTGGCCCTGCGACTTTATTGTAATGACCTGTCATTTTTCAAAACTACAACCATTTGTAAAGACTGTGTCATATTGATCAATGTTGTTTACAAATTCAGGTAGGCTATAAAATTATATCAGCCGTCTCCCCGTGGCCCCCAAAGATCCCTAGATAGATATTCACTTGTCAACACTCTGTATTCTCAGATTTCCACTAATTAAACTGGACCGTATCCAGCGATCCAGTCTGGGTCATTTCTGAACTCAGAAGTGTGAGAATGGTAGATTGACAGCCTAAACTAGCCCGAGCTCAGCCTGGCTTGTTTTTGTTGCACATTTCTGAACATGGCACTCGGCATGGCAGTAACGTAATAAAAGGTTAGGTTAAATCAGATATGGAAGAAACTCTAAAGTGGGATGACCCAGTGGTTGAACAAAGTCCGTATACAACCAACATTTTTGAGGAAAAAGAATACGGCTTTCCAGTTTAAACCGTCATCATAACGTCACAAAGGCTATACACTAGAGAGGAGCACTGAAGTCCATGCAACAAGAAAATACTGTAAAAAGCTTTGACACACCGCAGAGCAGTACCAAATATCAACGATTAAGAACATCATATAAGAATATCAAACGAGGCTTCGTCATCATGTCAATCAAATATCACACATCTTTCTAATGCCTACACACCCCAAAATGTTTGAGCAAGGAAGATATATTTGCTTAAAGCCTGCGGTGGCTGGAATAAATCGCACCGGGTCATTGCGAGGATTTCAGCAATAAATCGAAAATGCACATGAGCTTCCTCTCTCAAATAGATAAATTTCAGGTTGTATGCATCAATCGTAAAATATGTTATGTACAGTGTGTGTGTGTGTGTGTGTGTGTGTGTGTGTGTGTGTGTGTGTGTTTACAATACAATACAATACATCTTTATTTGTCTACCGCTTTCACAACAGCTGCAGCTGTAACAAAGCACTTTACAGACTTCATATAAAATACCAAAAATAATGCAACAGAACACATTCTATAAAGTACGGAGAACAATACAGTCATAACAACTGTTCCTTGATATGCCTTGAAGCAGTTATAGACGAACGAGGGGAGAATCAAAGTCTCTTCACCGTTGGATCACGTCATGATCACAGCGCGCTGACGTCACACTTGACTGCTCCAAGCTAAATTTGAAAATAAACTGTAACATCCATTGACAAATAGAGAGATTGGTTCAATTCTCCTGTCCGAACAATGTATAAAAAAAATATCAAGACAATATGCGTATCGCAATGACGTGCAATGCGTTTCACATGGAGTTGCATGCTTTTGTCAGTGTCCAGTATAGACTATTTTTGACCTCAGAGGTTTATTTTGCATTCATTTGAATTCATCTTATAAAAAAGAAATCCCATGTTTGGATGAAAAAACTTCAAGCTCATTTTGCAGACTTTCCTTCATTTTTCTGCTTCTCCAATTAGACCGCGAGAAAACACACTATACTCATGAGGATTACGGGAAATCCCTGCTAGTTACTGTTCCATAATCAGCAGGAGAATCTTAATTTGGGAAGCGTTCTTTGTTATGTTCTCAGGAAAAGGTATGCTAGTGTGCATCTTATATAAATTGTCAAAAACCTGAGGGAGACACGCCATAACTTGAGGGCTATAAAGTATTTTGTTGCTTGGCAACAAAGAGTCTGAAGGCATATTTGAATACAGCTTTGATATAGCGAAATGACTTTTTTCTTTTCTTGATTTATTTATTTTTTTGCTTAGCTATGACTTCTCTCTTCTGTGATGTTCTGTAATTATATGCAGTGAGGTTGATGAATATGTAATCTACTGTATATTGAAGGCATGAACCATGTTGTCTTATCCTAAGACCAATGTATTGTGATACATTGTACTGCATGAAGATGATGATATTTCAGGTTGACCCTGTGGAGTGATTGAGCGGATTCACACACATTCAAAGGGAGGATGTTTTGATTGACAAGTAAAGGAAGTGTAAGGCAGTGCGATCAGGATATTTGAAGCAATGTACACAGAGCAGGTAAGCTTTCATTGAAGACCGGTCCATTTTCGATGTCGCGTATCCTATCGAGGATCACAGGGAGCTGAAGTCTGATGCCAGAGGCAGACTCCACCAGAGCTGCCAACCTATAGAAATCCACTACTTCATGAACAATTTATCTGAATTGTCATGTTTTTAAAATTCTCTCAGGAACATGACAGCGGGACTGTGCTCAGTTCATTGTGCGTATCTCTCTCTCTCTCTCTCTCTCTCTCACTCCCTCCCCATATATCAAGTCAAGTCAACTTTATTGTCAAATATGCTCTCTGTGCAACATACAGCACAGGTGAAATTTCTTTCCGCTCACAGGAGAGAGAGGAGCCGA
>NW_017805698.1:1945208-2032708 GCF_001891065.2 Hippocampus comes | reverse complement strand
CAGGGGGTCAAGTTGGGGTCCTGTGATGCTCTTTAATTGGTCCACCATGTGGTGATTAAAGGACTTCATGACCGCAGATGTCAGAGCGAGTCGTTCAGTCCCAATAATGCAGGTTTCTTGTGGATCGTTTGAAGCAGGGTGAGACTTCAGACAGTTACGAGGATCGGTTGATGATCTCTGTGAAAACTGCGGAGCTAGCTGGTCAGTGCAGACTTTCAGGCAGAAGAAGAAATGCAATTGGGTCCGGCCGTCTCACATCCTGCTCGGAATTGTCAAGGCACAAGACGGAGTCAGAGGTGTGATGGAGGTCACTGGGGGTGGGGATGGGTGGATGTATGGTGTGAACGTGTCCTTTTCAAATCTGCACGAGAATACAGTATATACATATTGTTTGCTAGTCCCTTAATTTGTTCTCCGCTTGTGGGAATGATCTATTTTAGGAATGCTGGATGGAGGCTTCTCGAGACAAATGTTAAGGTCATTTGGTTGTTTGTTTGGTTTTGTTTTGTTTTTAAGTAACCGGCATTTGACACTAAACAGTCATTCAGATTAGGGCACAAGAAAAAAGTATGAATTGTTAAATTAGGATAACACACAAAGTCAAACTGTTTTCACATAAATGTCACCGTTACATGCACTCCCTTATTAATATTCCCACGTTCTGTCATGACAAATCACCTCTGGCTGCATGCCGCGTCACGCCCACCCTCCCGCTCCCTGTGGAGCAGTAAAGACTTTCTTTTTCCACACAAGGGACGTTGCTCTCTGTGATCTGCGATGCCGAGCGTGGAGATACACATTCTCCACAACATGCCACCTGCAGCTCTCCATTCACTGTTTATTGATGCAGTTAAAGTGACATTAACATGAAAAATGCATGCCTTTGCTGCGAAAAGAAGCGGGAAGTTTACTCTGCGCTTTAGTGGTAAAGTGGTTTTAAATTCAGATATTTTAATGGGAAAGCGCTGACTCCCACAGACTACGCCCTCTTTGATCATCCTTCTGTGAAGGGAAAAAATCTGAATAGATTCACTACCGACAGGGTTTTATTTGACTGAGCCAAATTGGAAATGACATAAAGCACATTGTGCTCTGATGAGCCCTATATACCAAGTCTCGCAGAAGGCGGGAGTGTAATTTATTATATGCATTTGATATGAAGAAACATAATTATCTCTGTGTCTTTTTGCTCTGTGGGTGAAGACCGCCTTTAACGCTTGGTCAGCAGAAGTGATGCGAGTCAGCATGTCTGTGAGATAGCATCTTAAAACTCCTGGTCTCCATCAGTCAGTCCTTTATTATATTGTACCTCCAATTTGGATGTTATCTACATTTCCATTTGCCCCAGGCAGAGGTTTTGCTTGACTTGCTAATTGGATGCACTGGCCAGAATGGAATCATATTTTTGGAGGCCAGATCTGTCTGCTGTTTCCTATTAGTGTGTCATGGGATGGAATCAATGGAGGATATTTCTCAAGAGGGAAGGTCTGAGGAAATGTAAAAAAAATGCAGAATTTTTGCTCTTGTGATTGTCTTCGGACGTTTCCTAGTGTTTTTCATGTTACTCTCACTTGCCTGATATGGTCTGGAAATAAGCGCCTATTTCAACTCAGCGGCAAATCTAAACTTTTCCTCTAAGTTGTCAACAGAGCAGTGGGTACACTCCTAGGAAAGTCATTTACATTTGTTACATGGGGGTACAGTTCACAGAAGCATCTGTCAAAGCCTTAATGCACTCAGTGGACCATGCAATACGAGCTGGTCATTTGTCAACAAGCATCATTGTAGTTAATGTCGTGCTCCAGCCATCCACTGGGCGGCGCAATTTTTCTCATTATGCTGCAACTATGGCGGAGGGGCTGCAAAACAAGAGAGGCTAACAGTCTGAAAAAAGAAAATGATGATTACACACATGAATTAATGATTACAAAAAATATCAGTCTGAAACTGCTTAGCTTTTCTGGGACTTCTTTGTTACTACACTCACACTTTTGAAGAGAAATTCCATTTCCACACTTGTATTCTAATTGATCTTTTTCCAGTTGCAGAAACTTGTTAAAAGCCTAGTGGGGACACTGCTATACAACAGTAACCATAAAATGATAGATAGAAATTTATGTAAAATAACCTTTGGAAAAAAAACCAGAAGTACTAATTCCACTCTGTTCATTAAGTACATGCTTAAAAATAGACTGTAAAATGTACTTGACTTCAAAAGTAAAAATACATTTTTGGTCTCGATATATTGAATACCCTTTTTGATAACTTGGCCCAATGGATATACGAATAGTACATGTGTCACCTCCCACAACTCATTCATTGAAGACACTAAATTGCCAATATTTCTGAATGTCGGTCAGTGTTTTTCTCAAAGGGCCCTCCAACTGGCTGGTAAATCATCCCTGGGTGTACCCCCAATCCTTGCTCAAGTAGTTTTTTTTGGTTAGTTTTATTTTACAAGTGTCTTTACCGTTATTGATCAAATTATTTGAAAATGACCCATCTCTATCAGCGAGGAGACACGGTGCATATGACGCTATACAATAGCATACTATTTGACGCATCTATATTACAATATGTTCCACTTCAGTTAAGGTACAATATTTTTGGCATTATTCTATCCACCGAATGATGTTTCAATGCAAAGATCGCTGTTACAGAGTGGTGCTCTTATATTATACAGTAAACCTTATAGTTAACAATAATAACAATAACAAAAAAAAGTCACTTTCATAGGAACGAATAAACGGCCTGGGCTGAGCCTGAGTGAGTTGATAAAGTTGTAATCAGCTCAACAATTTTCAAGTAAGAGGCATGGCTGGAGCTTGTTGATGTGAGTCAGAGACGTGGGTGGCAGACTGCTGTGTGGTCACGCTCTGAGTACTTAAAGCATGGCACACACATACGGCAAATTGCAGTATGTGCAATTTAAGTAAGCGATGGTCCGATTGGCTCAAATAAAAAACTCAGTGACTTTTGTGGTGTGGGCTGTGTTGAAAGTGCTTTTTTTTGGTTCCCTTATTTGCTCAGAAAACGGTTGGGGATGACAGGCCATCCATCAATTTATTATGTTTTTTACCTGAGTCAACTCTGGAAGAAAGGCAGACTAAAACCCCAGACTGGTTGCCAGTCAATCACCCAGTGGGCCAACAATTGTAAATGTTCAACTACTCATGATTTCCGATCGTCCCTGGTGCCCTGGCAACTTGTCCAAGTCAACTGGGATAGACTTGAGCTCACCCCATACCTATGAAAAGAACAAGTGATAAATACTAGAAAATGGATGGATTAAATATTCCCAATGGCAAGCCACAAATACTTTGATTGTGACATGAAGCCGCTTACAAATCCCATAAAATATAATACAAAGTGCAATAAACATAACAAGGAGAAGAGTTTGGAACCAAAGTGTAGTTACCAGACAAGCTAACAGTTAGCTTCTTCAGACAATCCTTTTTTGTGTGTGTGTGTGTGTGTGTGTGTGTGTGTGTGTGTGTGTGTGTGTGTGTGTGTGTGTGTGTGTGTGTGTGTGTGTGTGTGTTTGTGTGTGTGTGTGTGTGTGTGTGTAACTTTTAGGTAGGCTGGATTAGCTGTATCACCATGCTGCCTCTCACAGCTTAGTCTTGGAGCTATGACAGAAATCTAGTTTGCAGTATAAGGCTCACGATTGTCAGTGGAAATATTGCTGCGTGTCTGGTGTGCTGTGTAATATAGGAATATACTTTACAAATCAATGTTTTTCCTGGTCATATGTGGGGTTGCTCACATTTAAAAATCAGTTAAGAATTCATTATCTGTATAAGATGCTTTAGTCAGTGCCGCTGGTGTACTTTACAGCAGCACATATGAATGAGTCTTGTCCACATTGCAGTCCCAAACGTCTCCATGCTTCCTGATTTTCCGAGGGTTTTGTTTCATGTAGCGCTGTAGTGTTCACACAACAGTGTACGATTTGGGAGACTTTTGAGAGCTTCGATAAGATTTTTCCGCCGACAACACGGAGATGACTTGAGACTCACAGGCGATGAGGTGAAATTTTAGGACATTTTTAAGTAAAGAGATAGAGAAGAGGGTTTAATGCCAGTTAAAGTTACTTCTCTGAATTAATAGCCTGGAATCAAGATTCATTTGCTCTGCTTTTCTAAGTGCATTTAGTGTTGCAAATACATTTTTGCAGAGATTCAAGTTAAAGCAGGGCAAACCTTTGGACCAATTAGCGTCATTTAAGTAGCAGCTACGGGCATGGCTTGCATGTAAAACAATGTTGACCAGTTGGAAGATAATAAGGGAAACATTGAGAGGTTATCAGTAGTGGGCTTAAAAGACCCACCAAAGGTACATGCCAATGGACTTCGGCTTTAAACAGATTGCAAAAAAATCAATTGCGGTGTCTTGATGTGACTGGCTGCTTGTAAGAGGAGCATCACATGCATACAAGATGATCTCATTGTCTCATACAGCAGTCAATAGAAAAAATGTACACCGATTGTAATCCAAGAAGCTGCCCTTGCAAGCAAGGGCGGCCATACAATCGTTGTCTTCAGGTTCTGGAAAAGTGCTGCAGTCCTTTGAGCACCATTTTGCAGACTTGGCACTTAAATCCATCACTGCTCTGACATTTTGTCGTTCTCCACCTTAGGAAATCAGAACAAATACGTGCTTCGTTCACACATGTAGATCAGAGGACCCCCAAACCTGCTGAATCATCACAAAGTGCTTCTGTCACATCTGCACAGGCGACTCTGTTAGGTCCCTCCTTTGCTTTGCTCAACTCTGACATCAAACCTGTCAGGATGCCATCTCTTCGGGTTTTTGATCAAAACCGTGCAAATTTGAAGCTTTACAAACATGTTTGAAAAGTTGCCAATACAATGCATTTTTACAGGTAACAATTTCAGTCACTCGTCCACTGACTACACAATTACTGACTGAGTTAAACTAGTTTTGTCATGCAAGTCATTCATATTTGATTTTTCAGTATGGCTGTCATGTAAATTACAGCCTGCCAAATAGGACAGGTTGTGTCACGCTCTAATACGCCTGGAGGAGTTTTCGAGCGTTTGAGGTAGTTAGCCGAGTGATGGGTGCTGTCATCAGAATTGTCAAAAAAATGCAACACAAAAGATGTCATAGGAACTGTTTGGTGGTGGTGGCTGTTGAAAATAACCGCCCCACCCCACAAAAGAGCATACAACGTCTTCACTCTGTTGATGCCAAGCAAATCAACATTATCAGTTCAGCAGTAATGAGGCAATCGAGTTCAGTAATGCTGAGTGAAATGCAGAGCGAGACTCATTTTTCAGTCTTCTCAAAAACAAACACGCACTCGTCAAGGACAGTCGGAGCAGTTGTGCTTTCTTTTGACTCTGCAAGTAAGCTCGTTATAAAAATGAGAATATTTACCTCTTTGTCTCTCAAGCAGACTATTTCCAAAATCTTGAAAATATATGTTGTTTTCAAATGAATCCTGACAAACACAATTGGAAAATGCCGTTGGATTGGTATCACAGGCAATGAAACCTCTTATTTTGCAGACTTTCGGCGTGGCTTCCAAGAGGATTCACGTTTCCTATCTCTTACAAACCGATGATTATTCTTGCTTCAGATTCTAAAGCCTGACCAAGACTCAGTTACGTTCTGTTGTTTCACACCATACAAACACATTAAAAGCCTCTGAATAGTGCTTACGACGCGTATAATAAGTCATTACCTATTAACATTTCAGCAAATGAGAGCAGATGTGATGAATCATATTCAGACTTTCTAAGAGATGTGACATGGTTGCATCCACTGTCTTTCACTTCCTACTATGTTATGCTCCGATGCTAATTCTTTCAAATATGCTACTTAGGAAATTTAGCCTTTCTGTCACAGGCCGTTTTGGGATAATTATCCATCTTGCAATGTTATTTCTCTTCAGTCTCTGCTTACTTGCAATTTGGGCCACTTCAAACACTACAAGATGAGTGACATCTAATGTTTGATGGTGCGTAAAGGGTTGCCATCTTTCAGATCTGGAAATATGGGACCCTTCTCACGGCATCGTGGCAAAACCACACGTGCGAAAGAAATTTAAGAGTTTGGCTCCCCAAAAAGAAAAGGCCCTGGGGTCACCTGGGGGCCCGTAAGGAAGGAGAAGTCATGAAAACATTTAAACATATTTAAAGTTGAAAGTGCTTTATTAGCAATGAACAGTGTTATGCAAACCTGCACAAATGGGTTTTCACACAAAGAAATAATCATTATAAGTGCATGTTAACTTCTTATTAAAACAGCACACTATATATTTATTCATAAATCCAAATAAAATGTAAAGCAGACAATATATCTGTGAGTCAAAGCAGCTCTGTCAAACCAAGATGCAGCAGCCTAGCTTTGTTTTGGTCTGTTAGTAGAGGCGGAATGTTACTTTTCAGACTTTGGGAAACCAAGAAAACAACTTTGATTTTTTGACATTCGTTTTGATTGGTTAGGACTGAAGTGTTCTCACACTCCGCACAGTGATGATTCATTTAAATGGTGTTTTTCTTTTCTTGTTATAGTATATTTACAGATTCTCATAAATATTTTGTATGAACATTCTTGAGTGGGGGACATGCACTGGTTACACTGTGCAACCCCGTTGACTGGTGAGGGGCCCAGGGTACCATCTGCCTCGAGCCATAAGCGCTCAACCCCTAAAGCAGTTTAGAAATCAAGACAAAAAGATCCCGCGCCTGTATAATGCTTCTGGTTTTCTATGATAGCAACTGACACAGTATCTAAAATGTCAACAGACAGCTCATTAGGAAATAAATTCAAACGTCATAATGAAATTCATCCAAGTTGCATTAATGGACAGATGGTCCTCCCTATCCGATTAATATCTTATCATTTGACCATTTTTTGAAAGCATTTTTAGAAGGCATTCAAGAGTGTTAAATTCAAAGGTCGTGCTAAAGATCAGAAGCCCGGGATGGCCCGGCCCCACCAGCTGATATTGGCAGCGTCTCTAAGTGATGTCCCTATATCCTTTATACATTATTCATGCATTGACTGGGGGTTGACTCTCGCCAACCACTTCCAGAAGATCCCTCTCTGGTGTCTGGGTTAGATTTGTGTGGGCTTCACAAAATACATTATATATTTTTCCATCACTTATAATTCTTTAGTAGTTTGCACTCAGAGCAAAGTAGGCTTCTGTGTTTGTGCAGATAATTTCCAACTTACAAAAAAAAACCCCAACAACAAAAAAAACACCTGATTAAAAGCTGCAACAGCTAAATGAAGCCATAAATGGACATTTACACAGATATTGGCCATTTTGTATTAATAGATGCATGTTTCCATGTTATAGCATGGGATATTTGCAAAGAAAAAGGCCACACTCACAAAACCTTTATTTACCTGAAATTCTGGTAATTGTTTTTTTCCCCCAATAATAATGCCGAACGCAGCTAGTTACATAGTGGCATCCCAAAACCATTCTTAGTCACTCTTGTCTCGTGAGGTCAAATCACCGACAAGCTTCATCAGTTGGCAGAAGTCTGTGGCAGTGTAGCCTTCGTAAAGCCATTTGTTATGTGTTTGGGAGACACAGGGCATGTGGCTCCATGGCCAGAAATGTCATCTTCGGTGGCTAGCAGTTGCCAGTCATTGTGTAAGACAATCACCAAACCCACAACAGAAAGATGGGGGAGGGCTGTATTTATGGCACTTGTTCCCTATGATCATCAAACTCAAATCAGGATGCATATTTTCCCTCTACTATATCCTTTATATACGTTCCTACACGGTCCCGTAGTACTACACGCATGTCCGGGTTTCAGACAGAACCACGTGCGCACTCCAACCGCAAATGTCTGATGATTAATTCAGTATGAGGGTGGACTCGGACAGTTTCATTAGTCCATTGTGACACGGTGGGTAATTTAATTGGTTTGATGTGACGAGATTGCGGGTAATCTATTGACGGCTTGAAGCTTGTCAGTAAATATTCATAAATAAACATTAAATGTAGCAGGGTTCAAAAAGTGGGAAAAACGTTTTTCTAGTCCAGAAAATACATTAAATTAAAAAAAAAGTCTCTTCTGTCGCATAAACACACCATATCTGTCATCGATAATAATTTCATTCATTTGTGCTTCATATTTAAGGGTGTTCCTCAGGGTGTGATTTTGTTTGTTGTTGCTAACCTTTGTAACAGACAGACACAGGATAAAACTGATTTTTGCTAAGAAAGAGAAACTTAATTTTCCACTGTCAACCTACACATAAAATTGCTGTTGCCTTTAGTTGGGCTTGTTTATTTCTGTTGGTTTACTGTTTTTTTTTTTTTTTTAAATCTTATGAAGATTGAAGGAAAACAGTCATATATACAAACATGTGACAATTGAAGAACAAAACAACATCAAGTGCCCAAAGTAGTTTGAAGTTTAACTCTTCAAGGTGCTAAAAGGTGCTTCAGTCAATTTTGGAATAGGTGCAAAGATCACTTTGAGGAAAATCCCCCACGAAAAATTCCCACTTTTATCATGTTGAAAATGTATGTGGAAATTGTATTCCCTTAATTGGAAACTGCTGGGGAGGGGGGGGGGGGTTGTACCCCACTCTATCCATTCTTTTCATGGTGCATTCTCTTGATTTATTTTGTTGCTCGTTTCAAAATTACATTAGTTGCATTGTCAGGGATTTGTCTCTCGAATGTAAAGTATATTGGCCGGCCAAAACTGCTGATTCTGTTATCTTGACGTGAATAGGTTTCACGGGTTAATCATACTATCGTCCTTAATGAACTGCTAGGCATCATTTTTTTTTGTAAGGATGGCTGCAGGTTGTTGCAGACTGTTGGTAAATAAATTGTGTTAGAACTAACTTGGGACGCGATGCCATATGTTCTTCTTCTGATCCTTCTGCAGATGCAGTAAAAAATACAAGGTGCACCAGGCGAGTGCCACAAAGTGTAGTTTAAAAATAATATATGGTAAAGAATTCTTCACATTCAGTGATGTGGTCATTATTCTACAGTAAAATAAAATAACTACCATCCTTTGTACCCGAATATCCATCAGGGTATATGAAGTATGCACCTAACACCTAAACTAACCTAACCTAATTTAACCTCATCTAACCTAACCTAACCTGATGTATTGTTAAGATTTGATGACTGTGGTGCATCAAAAAGACACTTTCAAAAATCCAATATCAGTATTTGACTTGGTGTGTTATTGTGTCACTGTCATTACAAAACAAAAAGCTGATGCACGCCTATACCGATTCGCAAAGAAATTGGAGATGAGCCAAATTTTAGTCTGCCATTTAAGAATGATAGAGGCTATCCTGTGCTCTTGGGAACATTAAGTGCCACAGAATTTGTTCAGTAGCCTTGCCCAGATTTGTGCCTCGCCACAAAGCTGTCTGTGAACTCTACAGGCATTTTGCTGTGACTCATGGCTTAGTTTTTGCTCCGATATGCTTCTTCAACCATGAGGCCTTGCACAGTCAAGTGTGTGAATTAAATCAGTAATTCAAATGTCTTCAGTCTACAGGAAAAAATAAAGCCCAGACTGTTCCAATATTTTGGAGATGATGTATGTTTTCTGTAGATTATTTCTGCATCATTCCAATTGCACATGCTTAATATGACATTTAATGTTAAAATATGAATAAAAGTGTGTTTAGTGGCTGTAACTGTGCTTTCTAAACCAATCCCATGGCTGAAACCAAATGTTCGAGCCGCAAACATTGACATTGACCTCTTTCAGCGGTTTCATATTTATTTCGCAACTATGCTAAAATCAGTCAAATTCCTCCATCGATCTAAACTCAAAAGCTGAAGTTCACTTTTATAAACCCCTGAAAATTTGTAAATGAAATAAACCTTGGAGGCAAGTCCTTGTTCATCATCTTTCCGATATTTTGACTTCTAAGAGGAGATGAGCATGAACAGTTTTATTTTCAGGTATTTGCATGAGATATAACTCAGAAGGTGGGACCTTTTTTAAATTTAATTTTTCATCCATGCAGTCATCCGTCTATCCATCCATTTTCTGATCCGCTTTCCCTCACAAGGGTCGCGGGGGGTGCTGGACCCGATCCCAGCTGTCCTTGGGCAGTCGGCGGGGGACACCCTGAACTGGTTGCCAGCCAATCACAGGGCACACATAGACGAACAACCATCTGCGCTCACACTCACACCTAGGGACCATTCTGCATGTTCACTCAGCCTGCCATGCATGTTTTTGGAATGTGGGAGGAAACTGGAGTACCCGGAGAAAACCCACGCAGGCTCGGGGAGAACATGCAAACTCTACACAGTAAAGCCGGAGCTGGAATTAAACCCTGCACCTCTGCACTGCGAGGCCAACGCGTTAACCGGTCGACCATTGGCCCACCCTTAATTTTTCATGTGAGTGAAAATAAGTGACTTGTGCGGATGAGCCGTTTCCTATGACTGTCAAGTTCTGTCTGTTTTGCTTGTGTTTCAGCTCCAGCTGGAGTGAAGTGTGCATCCCTCCAGCAAGCACACCTGTTCTGTGTTTCCCAATCAAGCCGAGCCATGTATTTTAAGGACCGTCAAGTCTCTCTCTCATTGTTGAACTCGCTCACTTTTGCGCTTTAAGGGTTGTATGCTCGACCTCTCAATATATTTATATCCGCTCTAGTTTTTCCATAGTTCCTTGTTTGTAAATGTTTTGATTATTTTATTGTTGCTCTTGATCTTTGGTTTCTTGTTATTGAACTTTTGACCTTTTGTTTGTGTATTCTTTCTGTTTTTGTGTACCTTGCCTTTTGCAAGCGCCTTTGGTTTATGCATATTTAAAACCCGTCTCAACTCACTTGTATTCTTTGGCATTTGACTCCGCATGACTCAGACTTGAGCTTAGTTTTACTGTTTTGTGCATTCTACGGTCTTCGTTATTAATTTTTTAAAAATTGTTGTATATATGATATTTGCTCCATGTACAGCACTTTGTATACAGTGATGATTGTTTTAAAGTGCTCTATAAATACAGATGAGTTGAGTTTTTCCTGGCTCCTAGTGCCAAGCAATTTCTGTTTGTACTTTGTCAGTGCGTTTTTCTGTAAATATTCTTTTGTTATTGCATTTTGTCCGAGCCTGCATTTTTGAGCTCCCAACACATTATTTGGTTCGGTTCTGAACCTAACATTTACATTGCTTATACAAAAAAATGAATAACACTAAATGACCACGCTCCGACTCGGATTTGTGTTTTATTTGAGATATTTATTCAAGAAGAATCGCCAACATAAGAATTAGAAGGTTGTCGATTGTGTGGAAAAAAAGCAATGTTTTCGAACCCTTAAAAGAGCCATTATGCAAACATATTTACATTACCGTAGGCTTGCACGCATGCTGTAGTCTATCTTGTGCAGGTTAGGACATTGTAAAACAACAACAAAAAAAACAATACTATGTTCATACATAGCAGCTGCTTGTTCTCTCGTCTCATCTGAAACTGTGTTTTGAATAAATATAGTACCGTTGTCAGCATACCGCTTTTATGGGTTTTTGTTTTTCACGCAGGGAAGTAATTGGACTCCACTGAACACAATTCTAATGCATAAAATGTCGACTTTGCCACAGAAGCTTTATAAACGCAAACATCACAACACCTCTGTGGTCTGTCATCATTATTTTTTGGGTGTGTTTTACTTGCGCATCTCCAGATGTTGTCGATGAAGTGACAAGATGACTTGGTGACAAATGGGATAAAAAAAAAAAAGCTGTGTAAACAGCTCCGTAAAAAGCTGTGGATCTGGGTTGACATTTGCGTGTACAGTAACATCATCTTCGGAGAGCCTGAGTGTGAACACACTGTCAGGATTGCAGAGTTTTGCGGTGATGGCAGAGAAATGAGACCCAAGTCAGGAAGGCAAGGAGTGCGGGGATCTCAAAATGTAGTTATTTGCAAAAACAAACAAAAAAAGGTAACATATGTAATGTAACCAAAAGTGTTTCGCAGCAACAACAATGAACAGAGACAGCCAAAAAGCAGGAAACAATAAAAGAAGATTATAATAGTGGACATTGTTCCTATGTGAAAGTGGCAATCTGACTTTACCGAGGCAGCTGCCGAAAGGTTTCTGTGCATCACATTGCTTTCTAATCAGTTTCCTCCTTCATCTTTCTGTAGGAGCAGCACTTATCTGTGCCGTTGATGGATTGAAAAGGCTGTAGACTGGGAGAGAATGGAGCCGCCCTTGCTGCACTGAAGGTTGGGAACAAAAGGTCTGCCTTTTGTCTTTGTCCCCCTTCTCTCTTTGCCCAACTCTTAAATGTCTTGCCGTAGCTTTAAGCTGTGACCTCCCGTTCCCTAATTTATTCCCTTTAGCAGCTGCACAGACCATTATTAGATCCAGATTCAGCTGTTTTCTTTCCCCATGATTGTACAAAAACATGAGCAAAGTAAGTGCTTAAGCTCTTTATTGTCCCAATCACTAGCTGCAGCTAATGCTCGCAGGTGCTCTGAGGAAATCAGATAAGCTCATTGCTCTCACATCACTGGAAGAACAAATAAAGGAAAACAGAAAGAAGGGGAGGGCGAGTGTCGTCGAGGGGTGTGGCTTGACTGATGATTGAGAGCTGCTGTCACAAACATATAACGCTACACTCTCTCGGTCAGCAACTTATTCTCTCCGTTTTCCACGTACTTTGGCCCGACTGTGAAAGTCCAAGACTTAGAAACGATTATCTGGCCAAACGGTCCTCCAGTGTGATGTTTAGACAGGCATAATGTGATCATCACTCACAGTATCTGAGGCCTTGCGATGTTTAATCATAAATATCTTTTGGCACTGATGGAATGTTGTGCAGAAAACTATGCCGGCACAAATGGATGCTGCATAAGGGCTGTCACTTTTCATTACACTATGTTAAATCAACAGTGCAGTCAGGTCATTTCTAGCTTCTGATACTCTGCGTTAATCAGCCACAGCATTAGGTACGCCTTAACAATCTAACGGTATTGGGATATAATACTCATCTTCAGCCTTCCGCTGTGGAGTTTGCATTATCTCCCTACGCTTGCATGGGTTTGCTCCAGCTTGCCTCCACATTCCGAAGGACGGCATATTAGGTTAATTGTGGATGGTTGTTTGTCTATAAATGACCTCCAGAGAACTAGCAATTAGTCTTGGGCAGGGATCGGCAACCTTGAACACTCAAAGGCCCATTTCAACCTGGTTCCAACAGAAAGGGAAACTCAGCAGCCACAAAACTGTTTTAACATTGAAAATGCTTATCATTCTTTTCTATGATACTTTTTAAGATTATTCTTATTTTTAAAAAGACTCCTCTCTTAAAATCCTCTGTGTATTTATGAAATAAAAATCTAAAGTTCAATTGTCCACCTGTGAGAAACTAAAAATGCAGTCTGCTTCTGTCTACCATATTGGATGTGACCATTGGCGAGCCACCAAATCTGCAATTTATATTCATAAAATGGTGTAAAAATGGCCAAATACAATGAAATGTAATGGTTCAGTCACGTGTTCCGCCTTCAAGTTACATCTCCAGACACAAATCACTGCATTTTGCCACTTTCAAAGTGGCTTTGATGTCCACATACAATTCAAAACTCAAAGTTGTTTCTACTGTTTATGTTGTGTAAATATTGCCTATGGTTGTTGCAGATGAGTGGTCATGACATATAAGTTGATCAATTTAACCATGTTTTAAAATTTATTTATGATTTATTTTCCGAAGCCACTGGGAGCCACCGCAGAAGCTGCTGGTTCTTGACCCCTGGTCGGGTGTACCCCACATCTTACCCAAAGTCAACTGTGATAGACTCAAGCTCGCCAAATTGCTCCAGGGAATGGATGGATGGAAGTTACATGATCTAGCACTCTTTTGTTCGTGACAGTGCTTGAAATTCCAGACATTTTTTAATGAGACTAAAAGCCTTGTCTAGTCATTTGCAATATTTATCGAATATCAGAAACATATTTGACATCAAGGTTTTCGGGGACATTTTGACAGGTGGATTTTTGTCACTGACTTGTTTTTTGTACGGCATGTCCTTGTGTAGTCATGTCCCTGAAATATGTAAATTGCATGGATTTCCTTCAGTTACAGAATTATTTATTTTCTTTATAAATCAAATTGGAGTGAAATGCCAAAAGTTCAGCAGCTCCTCTGAATCCACATTAGTACCCTGTCATGGCTTGTAACTTCATCGGGGTGATGAGCCATTAACACATTGTCTTAAAATGACGGTCTACGGTTAAAATGAAATGATTTTTTTTTAGCTTCCGTTGTTAATAATGAATGCCAATTTTATGCTTGCCAGTTTCCTTAGTTACGAATAGGTGGGCAGGTTGAGTACTACCACAGTAGGAGAAGACTCATTATTGTGTAGCTTTGGTGACCTCTGCCAAACGCCATCTGTCGCCTGTCAAGGAGATGCAAAGCACACTTTTAACGTCAGCTGGCCCAACCAGGCGCAGAGGAGGAGAAGACGGTGTCACAGGTTTCATTGTTCTACATTCGCTATGTTGTGGCCAGTCTTATTACTATACAGCACGCATGCATTGAGATGCAAGCTTACTGAAAGAAATGATGGTGGCAGCACCTCTGAAATATGAAACAAAAATCATTCTTAAATGTAAGACCAAAAGGCCTACAAAGACACGCTGGTCTCTGCAAAGTTTAGTCAAAAATGCATCAACCCCTCCAAAAAAAAAAAAGTATGGCAGAGGGATGAAAGACCGCCCAGGCAGAAAGGACAGCAGCACAACACTTGACCCCATAGACAGCACCCCACTGGACACCCTGAACCTGTTCTTTGCCCGCTGTGACTAGCAATAACAATGGAACCCACAAATATCCTCCCCTTCCAAAGCAGGACAACTCCCTGATACAGGTGCAGCGTCACCAGGTACAAGCCATATTGCACAGGGGCAACGCAACGAAAGCAGCGGGTTCAGACGGGTTGACTGGAAGAGAACTTAATGTAAGGCACACGCAGACCACTGAACAGTTGTTTTCACCGGCTACTTCAGTCTGTAGTCAGCACCACCTGTAAATCACTTACCATTTACCCAGTACCCAAGAAGAACACAGTGAGATACCTGAATCGCCCATTCGCTCCTAACACCCATAATCACGAAACGTCTGGAGAGACTCATTCTCTCTCACATCTAAGACACTTTTACATATAACTGTGATGCCCACCAGTCGAGACAAACTGATGAACAAAAGATGCAATCAACACAGCGCTCCGCAGAGCTCTCACACGGCGAGATAATGCTAACACCTATATGAGGATGCTGTGAATGGTTTCCAGCTCTGCATTTAACACAGTTCTACCCGTTAAACTGGTTCCAAAGTTGAGCAAAATGGGCATCAGTAACTCACGGTGCACAGACCCCAGAATCTCAGGATGGAAAACAAGCACCTTTTTCACTCTCATTACTGAACACAGGGACACTTAAGAGATGTGACGTAAGTCCCCTACTCCACTTCCTTTTTACACGACTGCTTTCCCATTCACTCCATTAACGTCATTGTCAAATTTGCTAACGACAACACACTTGGATGACTCATCAGGGGCAGCAAGGAGTCAGCCTAAAGCTTGGTTTGAAATCAACAACCTGAACCTGAACACAGCCAAGATGAAAGAGATGATCATGGACTTCAGGAAATCCAAGACCACTGAGCATGCCACTCTCAGCAGATCTCAACTAGTCCACCATCATTGCTCATCAATTGAGGAAACACATCAAAAAACTGTAATTCCTCAGGAAACTATGCAAATCCCAGTTGCTTCACAGACTTCTACGGAACTACCCGACTCCTGTTGCATGAGTTAATTCAGCAGTTGAAAGCGGCAGTGTGGGCGCTCAGAGATACCTACACCTCCAGACTATTGAGGAGAGCCAGCGGAATCATTAAGTGCCCTTCCTACCCCAGGCACTCACTTTCATCTGTGTTCTTTCTCTGGTGCTCCAAGAGTTCTACTCTGAGCATCATTTAAAACCGACCAAACCTGACATACTTTGTTCAATTATTGCCACAAATTGCAAAAATCGAGGAGTTCGGGTCATTCAACTACAAAATCCCTATTGGTTCATTTTGTTCATAATTGCTTTTCTCATGTTGAATACTTGATGGATCATTTGTGAGTCCAGTCCAAGACTAGTTTATAGCTCGGGAAGTCTCACCTCAATTGTGTGAAGAATCACCCCTGTATCTCATGTTGCCTTTTAACAGCATGTGGCTGTATTAATGCTGCCTCAGCACATTAACTATATTTACTACCATCCGTTTCCTCAGGAAATTGCCTCTGCAGACTGAAGAAGCAGTAGGAGGCCATTTCATGAATTTAAGTCCTCCCACCAATACCGAATGCCACATTTGTTTTTCAGCTATGCATTGCCATGACTTAACTGCTGCTTTTCCTCTGTTTTTACTCCTAATGCTAATGATGATTTGCACGAGGTGGCAAGTGTCACACCTAAGGTGTAATCTGTCACCACAGTGGGAGAAAGAGAGTGAGTGTCGTGTCGCGGGAAATCTACACTAGTTTATGTAGCATATTGCACATGCATGTGTACTATATACACTCGGAAGGTCCACTGAAATGACAAGATATAAAAATATTGCATTTTGTGTGTCCTTCACGTAATTACAAATGTTGTTGGAAATGTAGAAATCCATCACATTCATTTCATTCAATTCTCTGTATGAGTTGCATGTCATTCTTGACATTAATCCCGTGTGCGTTTTTACAGATCGCATGTTCTATCATGTTTTTGCACCTTGTGACATCAGCTCATTTTCTCCTCCACCTGTCGCTCTTTGTCTCCATAGAAATGGTGGATTGGTGGACCAGCCCCTGCATGGTCAGTGCCAGCAAAGGTGAGATTGACAGCCCAGTGAATGTGAAGCTCAAGAGCACATACCGCAGGACAAACAAATAGCCCACAGGCTTGTAGGCTGTGAAAGCTTGAAAATACTCGATACTACGTTGGTTTGACAGTGACTATAAATTACGAGTGACATATTGCATGTCGAGTTTGTGACATGATAGCATCAAGCCGTAAAGATTTTACATTGCACCAAACATAGATCAAATTGGCGTAACCACAAAGACAAGAAACAGAAAGCCCAGGAATTAAGTGTAAAAAAACCCCAAACTAATTAGAATATTCTATTAAGCTATTTGTCATCATATGTTGTTAGAAATGCCACAACATTCACCTGTAGTGAGCAGTCACATAGTTGCTCTCAGCAGATTATTTTAGGGTTTTGGAAGGCAATCATTTGCCGCAGAGTAGTAAGTTCTCATTTATTGATTGAATCATAATTCTTACTCTTTCAGTTGCCACTCCCAATAAATGCTCTGTCATGTTATTGCACCTTGTTAAGCTACATATAGGTAAGAATTTATGCTTCATTCTTGTCATGATCCTGTCCTGTTTGTGTTTCAGTCTCTGGTGGGAATGGAGGTCGTTCCCTCCAGAGCCACACCTGTTACAACTCTCCTTATGATCTAGCTGCCTTTAAAAGCTCTGCCACGCTAAACAACTTGCTGTCAGACAATTCAGCCTTAGTCACGACTCTTGTTCCAAGTGCCTGTATTTTCTAGATGTTAATGGTTTTTTGCATAATACTTCTTTCATCACATTTTACTAGTATTTTGCATTTAAGTAGTTCTTGTTGATAACAATTCTCGGATTGTACCACACGTGTCTAGGATTTCTTCGTCCTTCTGTGATTTGCCTTTTGTTCATTCCTTTTGCAAGTATTTTTGGTCTTGGGTTTTGTAATAAACATTTTTGTCAACTCTTATCTGTGTCTAGGCTTGTGGAATCCGATTCTATCTCGACATAGAGGTGAAGCGGCTTGACTCTGAGCCCCTCCTGGATGACTGAGCTTCTCACCTTATCTCTAAGGGAGACCCCGGACACCTTCAGAATGAGATCCCTGCTTTTTGCATTTCACGTGGTTCTGCTGGCTTCATTAAATCACAAACTTCAGCTCTCAGTGGTGCGGTTTGTTAAAGTAGTTAGAATGAGTCAGCATCTCCAAATCTGAGGCCATGGTCCTCCGTCAGAAAAGGATGGAATGCTGTCTCCGAGTCTGGGATAAGATCTTCCTCCAAGTAGAGGAGTGCAAGTATCCTGGGGACCATGGCATTTGGCATTTGGAAATGCTGATTTTCATCCCAACTGCTTCACACTTCTGTGAGGGCGTAAGATTGCAATAAGGTGAAGCTAACAGAAGCACATCATCTGCAAAATGCAGTGATGTAATACAGAGGTCAACAACGCCTAGCCGCCAGTTTCGACTGTATGTAATATTATGCTATCATCTGTTTTCATATTTTCATAAGATTGATGTCTTTTTCATGTGATTGCAACTACAATGAATATGAAAGGCCTTGCCGAATCATGCTGGGAAAAAGTAAAACAGGTTATTTTCAATGATGGATTGAATTCATTATCTCGGGAGTATGATTGCGAGCTGATTTCAATGTACGGACAAAATGATGTGTGAGATGGAATGAGACCTCCTGTTCGAGAGTTTTGAGTGTTTTATAGTACTTGTCTAAACACAACTGGCATGTGTTCTGAAACCCATCACTCATGGCTGTGGCGACCAACAACTGATTAAAAGACTCTTAACCCGGTCGGCAGGTGAAGCGGTTTTGACGTTAAAGAAGTACTTATTTAAATGTAAAACGAAACAGCATTTCTGGATGAGGGTGCCCTGCTGCTCGAGCTCTCAGCTGTAATGGATAACACTTCCAAGCCTGCAATGACTCACTGTCTATCTGCAGCCACGTTTTCATCACACCCCTTGGAATGAGTCCTATGGAACATAGGGGAGAGATTAGTAATGCAGGGCATTGATGTTGAGGGTATGATGACCCTCTTCAATAGACAACCTCTTTAACTACATTGTCCTTGACTATTATTGCTGTCATGGTGGAGATGCAGGTATGCAAGTTATGTCTGCCTTGCTTTGCATTCCATTCGTTTATATCTTGTTCTATACAAAAACAAGAAAACATAAAGCGACTCTGATTAATTGGAAGGTGTTAAAGTCACAAAGGCAATGTGGTGTGGCACCTGTATGGCTTTCTCATTTGTTCATATTTTAACCTGAAAGTAGACAACTTAAGCAAAGGCTCGATATGTAAAAACGGCACCGCTAATGCCCAAGGCCACACATTTTGAGAAAGTCAGTGTCCAACTTGAGTTTGATTGCTCATGTCAGTGTTAGATGTCAGTTGAAAATGTCTATTTTGAAAGTAGATGATACACTACTTGCAGCTAAGGTGCAAATGGTGGCTTCTAATTGTAGGTGGTTTAATATGTTGTAAGAATTTAACTGCTGCCATTTAAAGTGATGCCGGTGAAGGCTTATGTCGGCTGACACTGATGGACGAGGTTAATTACTTCAATAGCAAATAGAAAGGCAACCTGATGAAAAGCCCTGATTAGGGTTCAGAAAGGACAGTTTCAAATAAAACGCATAATCAGATAGACACCGGCTGGAGTACGAGTGAATCCTTGAATGTTAAAGACTATCCAGAGGCGGAGCTGCTCTGAGCCGCTATACCCCCACCATCACCCCCCTACGCCAGGTGAATTTATTTGATTGTTGCCATCGGTACATTTGGATTCGGGCTGTAGCGTTTCAGTTTGTCCCTCATCATTGAGATATAGTGTAAGTTGTCTCCTTGTTAGTTATCGCTCAATAGAAAAGGCCTCAAGAATGGATGCCTGGCATTGTTATTGCAGTGTGACTTTCAAAGTACATAGAAGGGGACAAAAGAAAGGTGTGATTTACTTAATAGATGGGAAAACTTGCTGCCTAAGGAAACTCTTTTTGATTGACTGATTACCATTTTCCAATTAAATCAATGTGGTAATTGCAAGATAGTATTACTCAGAGGCATTTACGGGCCACGTAGTGTTACCTCGTCAATGCAAGATTTCTTTGAAAGCAAGGAAGCAACAACTGGGCATTGTGAAAAAGATCCAATTATGCTTGGTTGTATTTCTCTTAAAAATAAAAGAAGTATGTGTTGGCAGGGGGATGTCAGAAGAGAAAGACAAGAACTCCAGAGGGATATCACAAGCTCAGCCAATTACACCAAAATCGGAAAGTTGGAAATGGATAAAATAAAAGTAGTGTATAAAAAAATGCAATTATCGGGGACATGAAAGAGCCAAAAGCTTTTTTCATTCAAGGTTTTTGTCAAATACAATTTGAACATGTAGGTCACAATGGTCACAACCATACAATTTTATTTTGTAAATATATTATTTAAGTAGATTATACACCTACTGGATCCAGATACATTTTTTTATACCGGTAATCTATCTTGACAAAATAAAATTGAGTAAATTCAACACACCATTCTTTTGAGTGTAGATATGTTGAATGGTATTTTTTCACTGCATACAGTAGTTGTGTTTATTGCATTTTTATACATGTATACCAATATTTTGTACATGTCATTCTTTTCTCTCTAAAATAGGTGTTGTATGAATAAATGGAGAAAAGATCCAAGAAAATTGCCAGAAATTTCCTGTCATTTTCAGGGAAAATACTATATCAGAATATAAAATGTTATCAGTCTATAAAATGACCTATACTGAGATACAAGATTTTGTTCAGGTCAAACAGCTCTAAAAAGAAACATATTTTCAAAAAATAAATATACCCAAACGATGATAATGACAGCAGTGATATCATACATCATTTGTATTTCATTCACTCCCCCAATGGGACTCGATACAAAGTCAGTCTATTTCCAGGCACATAAAAAAACAGAAATCAAATGGCCATGGCAACATCAGAAGTGACTTGACACAATAGGAAGATTAATCAATCGGTGTCGCCATTAATAAATTGGTGTCATGGTTTTTTGTTCATTTCCTCCGTCAAAATCAATCTTAGGAAATGTCTATCATCTGCCCATTCTAAAGGAGCAAATCGAATTTGCCATCCACCAATCTCTTTAAATGAGCACAAGACAGCCGAGCCAGTAACCCTCACACGGCAATACAGTTGAGAGACAAGATTTCAAAGAGATAGGAAAACTAAATTCCAACATGAGAAAATATTCACTGACAGCAGCCTGTCGTATTTTGTGGTCCTGAATTTGACGGCTCAATTGGATTTCCAATGTCGGGTTTTACAGGAAGTGACCAAATTCAGCAATACCTGTATCCTCTAGAACAGTGGTGTCAGACTCATTTTAGTCACGGGCCAATTTGGAGTTATGTCTTCCCTCAGAGGGCCGTTATGACAGTGAAACCACAAAATTATTACTTGTACGCAACAAATTAATAGATTACTAGTTTTGAAATCAGTGAAATCAATTATAATAGTTCAATTATTGTTCAAGTGAGTGTAAACTGGGTAACAAAATTATTGCAAAATCAAAACGTTATTTATTACACATGACAATTTCACATTTTGGTATAAATTTTAGCAAGTTGACACACATGATTTGCTTTCGCGAGCCACATAAACTGACCTGGTGGGCCGCATCTGGCCCCCGGGCCTTGTGTTTGACACGATGCTCGATAATTTAATTTTTCATGTCCTCCTGCATGTCAAACAACCGATCAATGAAATTGTGTTTTATACTGCCGTGCTTAAAAGAAGAGGATTGTTGTAGTTTATCAGTGAAGATATCTCTTTCACGAAACCATTCCAATTCACAATATGTGCGGCAGTCAAATTAGGGTGTCAATATTAATCATTAGATTACAAATTGCGCTTCACGGAATGTAAAATATAAATCTGCTGTTCTGATCGATGACATCTCAAGATTGTTGAAAACATTGTTTTATCCCTCGCAAATACTTGAAACAAGATGAGAGCAACTCATAAATATTATTTTATCATTCAGAACCTTTATTACATTTACTTTCTCACCACTGAGACAGTGGATGTAAAAATTATGAATACGAGTCATATTATACATAAAGAAATTGTTTGTAGTGTGTTTTAATAAAATGTGTTTTGCCAGTGGAAGAAAAACAAGTGGGTTATTCATTGGAATGTTAGATTGTGCTTCTTCTAGTATATGTCTGAAAATATTTTAGTGCCTCTGAAACATATAAAAAAAATAATATAAATAAAAATAAAAACACCTTCATCCGCCATGATTTGGAAGGGCTGCTCATTAATATTGTGTGAAAGCAGCTGCTCATTTTGTTTTTAATTTATCGCAAGATAAATTTGGACAGTTACGATTCCTTTTCACTCTTGAGAAGTCACATTTTGCAAAATTAGCATTATATATTTTTTTAATACTGTTTGACTTTGTTTATTTTCGTGCAAATCATCATCATCATTATAAACAACATCGTGAAATAAAATAACGTCTTAAGGGAATATTGTTTCCTGCCAGACAGCTGTCTAACACACAATATAATTGCTGTTACTTGTTAATTGCTGTTCAAAACTGCCTTCGTTTGAAGGAGCCTGACCTGGAATCTCAGCGGGAATCCGGCAAAACAAACAAACAAGCAAGCAAAAAAAAAAAAGAAAGTCAAAAATCCCAAATTTACCTACAATAAAAAAAAATTTAACCACACTAAATACATATTATTCGAAAATGTCCAGTAATCGACAAGGCAAGGCAGGAAATAAATGTCTTATGGGGGCTCTATCTGTGTCAAGCTGTTTGTTGGCTTAGGTATGTGGTGTGGGCAAATTTCTAATCCGCTGCATAGTTGGCACTAAGTCTTTGTTTTGAAAAGCATATTGAACAGCAATATGTGCAGTGCTTTGCTGCTCATGTGTTCAACTAATCGTCTGGGATTTCTTGCTGATGTAGTGAAGACAATTACCGTATTTTCCGGACTATAAGTCGCAGTTTTTTTTCATAGTTTGGCCGGGGGTGCGATTTATACTCTGGAGCGATTTATGTGTGAAATTATTAACACATGATTATGTCATTTCACATGTTATTTTCACATTAAACCAGAGGACGGCGCTCTCGGCCTGTGTTGCTAAATCGACGATGAGTCTACGTAGAAGAGGAAGCGGAGCATCGTCTACCTCCCGAGTTGGGGGAGTTGTTTAAAAGTGACACAGAGGATGAAGATTTCATTGGATTTAGTGATTTGGAGTGAAACTGATAGTTTGGTAAACTTGTTAGCATGTTCTTTATGATAGAGTTATCTGAATAATTCTTTTTTTTAAATTGCCTTTCAAGATGACATGTATGTTTTTGGTCTTGGATTTTATCAAATAAATTTCCCCCAAAATGCGACTTAGATATGGTTTTTTTCCTTCTTAATTATGCATTTTTTGGCTGGTGCGATTTATAATCGGGAGCGACGTATAATCTGAAAAATACGGTAGCTTTTTATTTCACAAAAATAGCAGGTGAGACTTATTACCTAATTTAGGTGAAGAAAATATAACCACCCAAGTTTTTTTATTTTTTTGGCATGGCACAATCAAATTTTCTGTTACACTGGTGTTTCTATTCGGCCTGGCCTTGTTTTTTTTTTTTTTTTTTTAATTCGTTTAATTTTTTTGACACTGCTTGTGGGACGTCATTGACAGCATCATATTGTTGGCTGTTTGTTCTTTTGATTGCTTTTGCAACCATGACAAATAATCAACTGGGGTGTTTATGCTCACTGCTCGCTGAGTTGGCATGGCGCTCCTCGCTGTTATGAGTCCAAGCATCAGCATTTGCGCTTCCTTTGCCGTGTGCACGAGTGAAGACTATTTCCAACAGGACATGGCGGATTTAAGGCAGCAACTCTACTGGCGCCGTGCGCTAACAATGCTGTTTAGAGCCATGTGAGGAGGTTCTCGTGCAAATTGCAAAATGCATCATTTGTCATTTGGTATTTTCTGCACTGGCTTGACATCTATTTGCAGCTGCAAGGCAGAGCTTGTTAAATATTCCCGACATGTAGGCCTTATTTCCAAATATCAGGAACGTTTGGCGTGCATGACGTAATGAGCAAACGCCACTATAGACACACTTGTGTACTCGTGTGAAACATTGTTTGTCATCAGCAGCAATTACAGAAGGCTGTTGAACACTATACATGTACGCCCACCTTTCCTCAGTATATTACATTAAATAGCTGTAAAATTGGCCACTTTAAAACAGGTTTCACTCGCAAAACGGATCTTTTTTTTTTTTTCCAAAAGGGAACGGCTTTGACTTTCAGAACGACTCTCATGGTAAGGCGTTTCGGCATGCATTTGTAGCTGTATGAAGTATTTATGTCCTTGCTAGTCTGGATCACCACGGGGTAGAAATCAGATGTGAATCTTATATCTGATAATGTGATTAAGTGTACGGAGATACATCGGTACGCTGTCATGATGAGCTGCGCTGTTACGTTCCAGCCTAGGGATGATAGATTTGTTCCTGGTGTTTTGCATGTGATGTATTTATAGATTATGTGGCTGTGTTTCACCTGTTGTCTGGTACTTTCTTCCTGTTTCTGCCCTACTTCTTGCGTCACCCAGTAGCATAGACCTTTTCACCATGACGCTACACATTTATCTGGGTGAAGAAAGAGCGAGCTCTCAGTCAACAAATCAGTAAAAATCAGTCAACAAATCTTCATTTCGTCATTTGAACATGGATTAGCGATTTAGAAAACAGGGTAAGAGGCTTCAGTGATGATCTCGGCCTTCTCCACTTTTGCAATAAGTTTGAATTTGTCAAGTGTCAGTTGCAAAGAAGCTGTTGTGTGACGTAAACTGTTTGAAAGCGGGATCTAATGCCATCATGGGATCACTGAGGTACTGTCTTCTGCTTAACCACATCACTTTGGTTTCTGCATTTATGTCACACAAAATGTTGCATCCCAGCGAACAGAGTAATCTCAAGGTTACCTACCTTCCGGCCAAACTAAACAGTATTTAATGTTTAATGTGTTTACTGCTGTGTTGTCTCTGCTCAGTGATGTCATGTTATAGTTGTGCTGTTTACCTGTGAGTGGCCTGGTGGGCCAGTGGTTAGCGCGTCGACCTCACAGTGCAGAGGAACTGGGTTCAATTCCAGCTCCGGCCTCCCTGTGTGGAGTTTGCATGTTCTCCCCGGGCCTGCGTGGGTTTTCTCCGGGTACTCCGGTTTTCTCCCACATTCCAAAAACAGGCATGACAGGTTCATGGGACACTCTAAATTGTCCCTAGGTGTCAGTGTGAACGCGGATGGTTGTTCGTCTGTGTGTGCCCTGCGATTGGCCGGCAACCGGTTCAGGGTGCCCCCCGCCTACTGCCCGAAAACACCTGGGACAGACTCCAGCACCCCCGCGACCCTTGTGAGAATAAGCGGATTGGAAAATGGATGTTTACCTGTGTTTTTGATGTGTGTGCTTGCTGGTGTTTAGTAAATACTTGTATTGATTTGATACTAGTATTTGATACTGGCATAAAATGGCAATTGGAGCTGCAGTGTAAATCCAGCATCAGTGAGGTGCTTTTGTCAGGTTGTAGGTGAACAAGAGGTCACTTTGAGACGATATACCAGTCAAGTACTTACCGGTGAGCATTTATACTGGGTTCCCACCATCCATTTTCTGTCACTTTTCTTAGATTCCATCACAGATGACTTTGGATGAGAGACAGGGTACACCTTGGAATGGTCGCCAATCAGTCACTGGGCCCTGGACGCAACCATTCACGTTCACATGTACTTAGTCTCCAATTAACCAAATGTCCATATTTTTTTCAAATGTGGGAGGAAACAGGACTACCTCCAAAAAAACAAAATAAAACAAGACTAAACAAAAAAAAAAAAAAACACTCAAACTCATGGAGAATTTGCAAACTCAACACAGGAAGGAGCTATGATTGAACCCAGAATCACTGACCGCTGGCCCCACTCTACCGCCCAGCTATTTCCCACAGGACAATATGGCTGGCGACACAAATTTAAGAATGCTCGTTTTGTGTGTGTGTGTGTGTGTATGTGTGTGTGTGTGTGTGTGTGTGTGTGTGTGTGTGTGTGTGTGTGTGTGTGGCGCTAATACATGTATAAACTCTGGTTGGGGAATGATTCGGTAGTTAGAGAAGAAGGATTCAAATTCTGTCTCCTCCTCAGACTACATTCAAGTGTCCTCCAGCTTGGCAGTGACCCCTTAATTGCTCCTGATGAGAATTGTGACACCTGAGTAGCAGTGTCCACCATCAGAATGTGACATAGAGTGTGCCATCAGCATACCACAACATTATTATTTTACATTACATAATATTATTACGTTGATTTGATCACTCAAAAAAAAAAGCTTTAATATGAGGTCACCCTTTCACTATGCAAACCATTGAAGAGTCGTGTGCTGACTGCCAAGCACCATTAGATCTGGCTATTAATCTCACAAGCAGTGAATGAATTATGTATCTTTTCAAAGAGGTTTTCACTTTTTCAAAAATGTCCCGACCAGCGCCCCCCACCCCCCCCCCCCCCCCAGCCTCTGACTGATCAGTAATATATGATTTTGTTAGGTCAACCTTTTGTGGTTACACCAAGGAATAACTGCAGTGAAAAACATAAAAAAGAGCCTGAAATGAAGTCTAACATAATGTATCAAACTTCACTTTGTGTTATTTCTACTTTGCTGCGACTTTGTACAGTATTTAGGACAATATGAAATGTTTGGATAAGACATGCAAATTAGACATGAGACAAAAAAAAAAAAAACAGGGTTTCGGGTGAGTCGGAGGTTGTCCCATCTGACTTTGGGTGAGGCGAGGGACATCCTGCACTGGTCGGTAAAATTATTTTAATATATGTCATGATTCTGTTTGTGACCAACAGGTGGCACTGTAGGGCTCTCCCTGCAGCTGCACACCTGTTGGTCATTATCTAATTCTTACTTTAAAAGGACTCCCGGCACGACCACTCAGTGTGGGCTCATCGTTTGTTTGCGTGTTTGCGACTGTCATGTTTGTTCTCAGTCATGTTTCGGTCATGGTTTTGTTTGCTACTTTGGATTATTTTTGTTTTCAGGACTTTGTTTGTTTAGGATTTAGTTTTCTCTATGTTTGAATACAATTCTTCAAGTACAACCTGCTCCTCCCTCGTGTCTGCTTTTTGGGGTCCACCACCACCTCGCAACGTAACATTATAATTAGCAATTGCGGAATTCTCCAAATTACTTTTTTTTTTTTGGAACAGCAGCATAGAAGAAGAAGATTTATCCTGCAACAATTTCGAAAAATGGCAACGCATTGCACTAGGGACAACTTGAGAGACTGACGAGCTAAAGAGAATAGCGGTGAGTGGGGAAAAAAGGAGGAGCAGTAAAGATCTTTGAAGGCTGCGTCGAGTACTTGCATGTCATGCGTTTATGCATACATGATGTTAAAGGGGGCGACGGGGTGTGTTCACTTGGACAACCGCAAGAATGGCTGATTAGGAAATGATTCCTCTCAGCCAATGGTTTTGAGAGAGAGGCAGATGCCATTTGGCTGATAGAAGCACCTCCCAGAGCCAGTACATCCTTTTCAGTGTAACGCAGCGCTGTTTGAGAGCACTGCTGCCACTGCTCTCTCCTCTCTCTCTCTTTTTTTTCTGTCTTCTTGCCTACCGACACTTTCTTTCTCTTTTTTTCATCAGCTCCTCCTGCTCCCTGCCCCCCCCCCTCACTTTCTCTCTCTCTCCTTGCCTCCTCTCCATCCTCCTCTCCTCGGATGCTGTCCCACTTGCAGTGATATGATCTGTTACAAACAGCAGCGGAGGCAGCAGAAGCATCACCAAGATCCCAGGTAAGACCTCTTGTGATTTATTCACTTTGCATTGAGGTGCCGCAACACTAGAAAGCTCATTGCTCACTGGCCGGCGTGCACAAATTGATTTCTCTGTGTTGCTCTGCGCTGTTTTGCTGTGATGAATTTGATGTTAAGCTCGGAGGGACAGTGCGAGGTAAGTTGTTTCGTACCTTTAGTGAAGCGTCCAAGTGTGGCTTATGAAGTGTGGCAATGACAACCGCAGAGATCTTGTTTGAACTGTGTGAGAGGGAAGATGAGAAGTGCCTACGGCTCGTAGGAAGAAAGGGGATGGAAACATGCTGTAAATCAGCACCATCAAAGCTGCTGCACTGAAGGGAGTTCAGACTTGCGAGAGCATGAGCTCAGGTTGTCGGTGCGCAAGATCAGCAGGTGTTGAGTGGACTCTTGCAATCTCAAAGCGGATCTTACGATTCACTTTGGCACCCAAAAAAAAAAAAAAAAAAGATATGAAGTTATGGATGAAGCCTACTTTAATTAGACGTGACTTCATATTCACTTATCCAGCGATCAAACCGTGCACAATCTGCCTGCCGCAACGAGATTTGATTCTCCTCTTTGTGCATTTCTCTCCTCTGGATTGTAAATTGCGCGAGGGAGAACTGGAGGAAATAAAGAGGCAAAAAGAATCACAGAGAGGAGACATGCGTGCAGTCAAAATGACACCGAGTGTAAATCGGTGTGCACGGAACATTAACTCTTCCGGTTTGAGAAACAGGATGATTAGATGATTAGAAGTCCACTGTTGTGTGACACAGGAAAAGGTTAGGCCGTCACAAAGGTGACATTGCGACTCCGTGATATTTATCGCATTTACCAAAACAGCCACATAAGATTTTGAATCTTTTCAATTTGCATTAAATTGGTGCTAATGCGTTTTTCTTCTCTTCAGCTTTTTATTAAAACCAATTTAAACTTAATCAGGTTTAAATTAAAAAAACGGGGCAACTGAAATTGTCCGCTAAATTCATGGTGTCACTTGACTAATGTGCTCTTGGTGGTCTAGTCGGCCGGCTGTAATGCCTCCAATTTATCTGCAGGGGCTCAGGAAGATGGATTTTGCAATAATGATTAATGTGAACATTGTTGGTTTGATTAAAGGTGGTCTTTTCTGATAAGTAATCGGTGATCTAAGCTCTTCTAATGTTCCGCCGTCCACCGTAAAATAATCTACACTGATGCATGAAAATGAAAGCTGAAAATGGCTGAGAGCAAAGTTACATTAAGTCTCATAAGTAATACAGCGGTGCTCTTATATTTCATTCATGGCGGAGTTTATGGTGCTCTCTTGGACTGCGGGGAGAAATGAGAGAAATAGCTTTGTGATGTGAAAAGACATCGCTTGTTGAGGTGAGACAACGCGCAGACAATGGAATCATCTGGGACTGGAGCGTCTTCTTTACGTAACTTCCACTGGACACATTTTTACCACACTTAACACAATGTTGCGGCTTGGATCATGATCCAACACCCACTGCACAGAAAGTGTTGGTGTTTTTTTTTTTTTTTGATGTATTGTACCAAGATACATTGGCCTCTTATTTGTTAGTCGATAGTACTTTGTCTCGTGTGCAGAAAACAAGTCTTGGTACTCGAAATCTCAAGTGGTATTCCCTTCAGTTTGGGGGCAAGGGGGGGAATAAAATATTACTGATATTGTACCATCTTCGCCTCGAGATATACTCACTTATTAAGTAGGATACATTGTGGTCGTCTCCAAGCCAGCATTTCTTGTTGCATCCCACACGTTGCGTTCTTCAACAGCACTCGGTTTCTTCAGATGAAAATGCGACATACTCGAAAGCGTCTCATTGCAATAAATAAAACAATTGTCTCTTTGAGGAAAAGGGAGTCGTCTCTCAGCCACTCGCCCGATGGAGTCTTTGTCATTAACCCAGCACTCAGCAAGGGACCCAGAAAAGTATCCGAGTTTTGCGGAAATTAGAGCTGGAGAGATGGGAAAAGCTGGTGCCTTTTCAGTCCACTGAGGGTTCTCTTGCTGACAGCTCCACTCTGTCTTTTTTTTTTTTTTTTTTTTTTTTGCTGGCTGGTTGTGAGCTGCCCCAGGTGTGACAGGCAGCCGGGGTAATGGGGGACGTTTGACAGATGCATATTTCCAACCTTGATGCTTCATATAAAGAAGATAGACGGCATGAATTCAGGCTCAGCGTGGGACAAACTGTGGGGTTGTGAATCACCCGAATGAGTAGCCCGCCTCGCTGTTCAATTGATCTGACGGGAATCTCACAACCCTTCCACGTAACTAATTGCATCCCAGCCTGATTATTGATTGAAATACTGTGGCTGTGGTTTTGTATCAAATTACCGCAGGCTATGTGTTACTTTTACAGTCGGCGACTGATGGGAACGACGGATCTTTTCACTGTACCGAATCGCCACAATCAGTTAATTAAAAAGAGTCATTCAAAAGATTCGTTCACCGACTCGTTCAGTCCTCTTCTATCATTCCGTTCATGAATGAGCCCCGGGGTTCACCTTCACTCTGTAACATATTCATTTGATGGTGCGTTCGCAGGCAATCGTACACGGGCAGCTTGACGCAGCGTGGACAAATCTGTTCATGAGGTGCTCACGTTCACTCAGAGGTTTCGTTCATTTCAACGGATTGCTCGCAAATGATACGAAAAAAAAATCAGGAGCATGTGCCTGTGTCTCTGTACACATGGCAAATCATTTGTTATATTCATGTGATATGGTAATAAAAAGGTTTGTCCAAAATCTGGCAAAAACAAACAAACAAACAAACAAATCTTTGCTGAATCTGTGATACAGAAAACGACCCGATAACTTCCAAGAGAAAAAAAATATTTGAAATACGGCATTATCATTGTAGCTGATTCTCACACATTGTATAATACTGGCTGTTTGGCAAAAGGCTTACAACTGAATGAAACCTTAAAACTGCCCCCCCCCCCCCCAAAAAAAAAAAAACAAACTCAGAATTGTTTGCATCCTGTCTTTCTGAAGTGGGGTTTTCATTGTCTCCCATTACCCCCAAGATGGTGCTCGTTGAAGAGAAGCAAGCACAGTACTTCCACTAATCACAACAATTACATTCGGTGTAATGGTGCATTGTAATTTTGACGATTTGTTTCTTAGGCGGCCTATCTAAATGTTGCTTTTAATGATGGTGCAAAAAATGTGGAGGAGTGCTGCGTGACGGCAAAAGGTAATAGAACATTGGTGAATTAGTGACTTATCAATACATTCTCCACTTGTTGGCCTGAGCCTTTCACACAGTCCCCCATTCCAGAGTGGACTAATACCAAGACAGACTCAGAATGAACCAATTACTTTCCACATGGTAGGGTGAGCAAAGTGAGTGTCGGGTCGTTTTCGTAGCCCCCCCATTAGGCCTCAGACATGTTTTCTGACACTAGCCAGCAAATTGCTGAGTCGACATCATCCCCCCCAATTCGGCCTGGAACCTTTCAGACAGAACAATGGCACCGGAAAAATTTGAGACAAAGCCAGCTTTGGTCGGAAATGAAAAAGGGACTTTTGACAGTAATTACTTTTGTTATTCTATGGTTGTGATTTGTTTCTGTTACTCTTCGATTCAATGTCAATCAAGAGACTCATTGATCTGAGCATATTATGATTGCACCAATTTAGGAGATTTTGGATTTACAAGCTGTCGCTTGACCCTGTTATTTTTGCTCTGTGTCTGAGCTTCAGATATGCTGCATGCTCGAGTGAAGTGAATACACAACGGAGCAATTGAACGGGACAAACAGTCAAACACACAAATGGAAAATGACCTGTCCTCCACCGGCCCGTCTCAGCTTGCGAGCACCGACCGACTCGACAGTCATCTGTCGTTCTGGCAGCACAAAGCCTGCTGCCGCCATCCAACCTGGTCCCGGCCAGCATCACCGTAAGGCTCGATATTTCGGCCGTCTGGGCCCGAACGGCCCAGTAAAACACTTTGTGCTCGGTATTCAGGCCATCCCCTTAAAAGGCCATCCAGAGTGCCTCGTGGGTCATTGTCTCTTGCCTGGGTCCTCCACACTCGTGCAAACCACGAGCCCTAACAGCATTGTAATGACCGGAGATCTGTTGAGGACCAGACCTGGGTACCCCGGGTCTAGGATGTACCTCGCCTTCTACCAATACCAACAATGTGATCGGCGTCAGTTCCCCAGAAATTAAACGTTTGTCTAATGTGAGTTCATTCTCACTGAATTTGTACCAGTGTGTGAAACTTTATGTGCGGATTAATCTTTTATAAAGCTATCCGGCCACATTAATGGGAGCCAAGGCAACGAGATTATATTGCATTTCATTCAGTGGAGCACAGTGGGTCTTTGAAAACACAGTGCATATGGCAGAGAATCTGTTCAAAGAACTCCCTCGTGCAACAGATGTTTCCTTTGCCGTCTCCTATTAAGATTGGAAACCACTGCCCCGTTTCGCCTCACATTTTGTTTTATTTTATTTTTTTCCTTCATGGAAGATGTCATCAACATTTAATGGTTACGGTCTCTACTCTTCTACGGGGGCTCCAGCCTAACTTTTTTTAAGGAGTGCAGTTTTCCCAAAGTTTAAATGTTAGCGGTGCAAGTAGAAAATATAGAGGTGACCACTGTGAATTCACTTAAATATTCACATTTGCTCTCTTTTTCGCTATTGCTGGTAAATGCTTCCACAATACATGCAGGAACTGTGTGTGAGCTGTGAAACAAGTAGTAATACTGTATTAATATCGAATTCCATGTTTCCCCACTTGTGCTTATCAATGGCAGAATGAATCCGTCTCCCCGAGAAAACCTCAGCCAGGTGAATTTGCATGGCTACAAATCCAGAAATCAAAATTTCCTGCCTTTTGTTCCATCATGACTGTGTCAGGTACCCTGCTTTTAATGGGGAGAAAGCAAATGCTCATCACTCTCTTGGCCGTTGTATACATGTGTTATGTGAAACCTGTAGATTTGCATGATAACCCCTCACAGGTTAGCCAATCACAGTGGTCATTTGGCCCCGCCTCTTGCAAACTCATTGCCCCCCCTTCTTCTTCTTTGGTGCTCGTCGCCTTTGTCAGTTTGCAAACCTGTTCAATTGTACATTATCATGAACCACTTAAGTTTGGAGCACAAGTTTGCCAACAACAAAAAGTAACAAAAAAAAAAAAAAGATGGAATACTCTGGTCACACATGCGCAGGTAGATGTTTTCATCTCGCAGTCTCTAATTTTAGAATCAAAATGCACCTATTGAGGGGCAGTCTGGAGCCCTATTAAAATGCTTTATATTTGGGTGTGTTATACTAAGAGTTTATAGAAAAAAAGAATCATTTGAATTTAGTATTGATTTTAAAAAAAAGTGATCAAGAAGTTACTGCGCAGCGCTGACAATAAGTCATGCTTACTGTCCTTTTTGTATGAAAAGTCAGGACTACAACCAAATATATGTGAGAAGATGCCTGAGGAATGGAGGGAAGGTGTGCTGGTGCCTAGTTACGAGAACAAGGGCAATGTACAGAGTCACAGGATTTATCGAGTAATCCACTTGATGAGCCACACAAAGTGTCGTGGAAACTCGACTCAGGACAGAAGCGAGTATTTTTGAACAACAGTGTGGCTCTATGCCTTGGAAGTGTACTACAGATGGATTATTTCGTTTTAAGGATGTTGATGGAGAAGTACGGGTCAGAAGGAGCTGCATTGTGTCTGTCGATCTGGAGAAAACCTAGTGACCGGGAACCCAGACAAGATATGTGATACTACATGAGGAAGAGGAGTGGCGGAGATGTACAGTATGTTTGAATGGTACCAGAGATGAGGGTAGCAGAACAGTGTCGAGGTGTGTTGTAGGTGCGACAGAGGAATTGAAGGTGGAGGTGGGAATGCATCGAAGCCCCCTCCTCTTTGCAATAGTGATGGATAGGCTGACATATGAGGTTAGACTGGAATCACCAAGGAACATGTTTGCAGATGGCGTTGTCATCTGCAGTGGAAAGCAGGGAGCAAGTGGCGAATCATTTCAAAAGGTGGAGGCGTGCGCTGGAACAGGAGAGGAATGTAGATTCGCAGAAGAAAGAACGTATGCGCAGGAATTAGAGATGTCGAGATGGAAGAGTGAGGCTACAAGGATAGGATATAGTGAGGGTGGAGGACTTCAAATACAGTCGAGAGCAACAGTGAGTTCGGTAAGCAGGTGAAGAAAGAGATCCAAGCAGGTTGGAAAAGGTGAAGGTCAGGGCCGTTAAGTGATCGAAGAATCCCCGATGAAAGGGAATGTTGAAAGGAAAGTGGTGAGGCTGGCCGTAACGTACGAACTGGAGACAGTAGCTCTGAAGAAACGACAGGAAGCAGAGCTAGAGGTGGCGGAAATTAAAATGTTCTTTGGAAGTCGCCAGGATGGATAGGATGGGAAATGAGATCATCAGAGGGACAGCCAAGGTTTGATGTTTTGGGGAAAAAGTTAAGAGATAGAAGGGTCATGAGTATGGTGCTGCCCGAATAGACAGCAAAAGGGAAACCGAAGAGAAGGTTGATGGATGTAATGAGGGAAAACACGAGGGCAGTTGGTGTCAGATCGGAGGATGCAAACGAAAGAAATTGACATTTTAATGAAAAGCGATTACCGGTACTTTGTGTGGCTAACGTGACAAGAAAAAGAAGATAATACGTAGACCTATACCTATACCTTTTAATTAAATGAATATCAAACCATTGAACATTTCCAAATCCCAACGTATGTCATTGTTTTCATCTTTCCGTCAGCAGTAGGCCCCCCCATGAGCAAATGTCATTATACAAAAGAGCATTATGCCCTTGAATAGTTTCATATCACCCGTGCAATCATTCAAGAAAGATAGAGAATTATGCTAATCATTTTCACCCAATTTCACTTTAATAATGCTTCCTAATAGCGTAAACATTCCTTGAAAAGCTGTATTAATCAAATTACGTATGCATATTCTTTTGACTACTGCTTGGCTGATGACCTTGTTTATTTGCTGCACCGACACTGCAAAGATTTGCAGTGTCCGCTTAAATTATGATAAGTTTATAGACTACAAACAACCCCTCTAAAGTAAACTGAAAAATGATTACCTTGGGGCTAAGAAAAAATAAATCATCTCTCTGCAAAAAAAGGTATTTAATATTGTATTCCCCTCTGGGCTCTCTGTGCTGATATCAACTTGCTTGCAGCGTGCAGAGAGCAAGAGGAGGCAACGTGAACGTGTGTATGTGTGAGAGTGTGTGTGTGTGGTGGTGCAGGTTACATTTCTCTCATAAGGTGCTGCCTATATGAGCTTTTAATTCATATTCATATTTGGGAGACCCAGCCCGACATAAGCAAAGAGCTCCACTGAAGCATAGCATTATTTCACCTGTGATAACTTTCAGAGTTATTCCAGTAAAATACTTTATGATGTTTTAATTGGGAGTTTCGAATGTACATAATCTTATTATTAAGTGGGGCATGTCACTTGGATCTAAATTCAACCACTCATAGTTATTTTGTGTGGTAAAACAAGGAATGGGGAGCACTCTGTTATGTATTTATGTATGTCTGAATGTTAAAAAAAAATATTTTGGGCAAAATGAGTAATTTTGTGACATGTTTGTTGTTGACAAATAAAATGCTCTGATAAAAGAAAACATACTTCTCTCCTGTGATGGCTTCCTAAAATGTTTTTTTTTTTTTTTTTTTTTTTAGGGGCAATGTCAGCATGGATTTGTTGTGGCATCCTCTTCATCGCAAGCATGACCAGAATACTAAACCTCAATGTGGTTTAAAACTAATGTTTTAGGAGTGTGATTCACTCTGACCAGCTGCCATTAAACACCAAATAGTTACAAATACTGCTTCTACATTTGACCATTTTACATTCAGAGAGTTGTCACAGACCATTTGAACAAAGTTTTCAAATATGTACTATTATATATGTATAAAACACCGATTAACGCTCAATGTATGTTTAACATGGAAAAACTGTGTGAAATGGGGGAGAAAGACCTCAGCAAAACTCCAAAATATTTGAAAAAAAAAATCTGCCAATATTTGCCGGTGCCAAAGTGGCAATACTGTACGCAGGGGTCAACTGTAGTTTTAAGTTGTAATTTCACCAATCATGAATAGATGGCAGGCATGTGCCAGTGTACTGGGTCGTATAGTACCATATACTACAATGTGTGGGGGCCTAATATACTCTTGTGGATTCGGAATTATATGTAGGATAAACAGAGTACCTCGATATAACAATATTCAGTGAGTTGATTTTTGTCAAAAATGCACAAAAATGAGTTCTTGCATTTAATGTTCATTTCTTATTCAGCAGTTTTGTGCTGTCCTCGGATAGTAATTTTTCTTTTAACTATGATTAGATTTGCACTTGAAAATGACAGTGTGTGAATATTTACATGTTTGCTTTCAACCCTTTGTTTTTGGGCGAGAATAGCGGATCTTTTATACCAGCATTGAAAAATGGTTCATGAAGTTTGAAATATTTCGAGCGCATATTTCGTGTTTGGTCGTCTGTGGCCCCCGAGTAGCACTGATGAAAAAATATGCCCCCTCCATCATTTAAGTTGCCCGTCTCTGAAACAGGCAATCATTGGAAAAGATTTGAAAAGAACTATAATGCATCAATTTTCTGAACAATAACTCTCCCGTTTTATCACGTCAGATAAATACTGTACTCGTAATCTGTTTTGAAGATTATTAGATGCCTTTTAGAAGTTACTTGTTAAAAGCTGCAGTAGATTGCTCCATTCACAGTGGAAGATGTGTGGGTGGGTATATTTTCCACGGAGAAAATATTCAGACAGAAACTGGGAACTGCTATCTGGTGTAAATATAGTTTATGCATAAACTAAATCAATGACTTTGACATGAATCATCTTTATCCCAAGAAACATGCGTCAGGTTGAATTAATTTTAAAACGTGTAAATGCTGATTTGTGTGGACTGCATTTAATCCAAGATTTTTCATTTTGCACACATGATTGTGAAGTGGTTATTGGTATTACAAAGGAGATATGTTCATTTCGTTGTTACGGCCAAATAAGTCACCTGAGAGTTTTAAGTTCAAGGTGAAGGTCAGGTCACTCCGAGTCACCCTTTTGTGGCGCTTACAAGAGCAAGGTCCGTTATTTGCATGTCGTGTGCTTTAATTATTTGTATGTCAGCAAAGGTTCCAGTGAGAAAGCATATGCACATATTCAGGGTCTACTATATGGACTATAATGATGAAGATGCACTTCTTAATTAGTCATTCAGTGAGTGTTTAGAAGCGACCCCTTAGTCCCACCTGAATATTTTGTCTTCATGTTGGCGAGATACTTTGGACAACTGTATGCTTCAAACTTTGTAGGAACAGTTTGGGAAGAGGCTTTTGTCAGTTTGGGAAGAGGCCAGCCGGCCTATGCCCTTGTGTACAAATCACGATCGATCAAGTTTTTTGGGACAGGGTGTGAAAGAACGTCAGCGATTGTGAGCTGTTATGTAATGGCCGGGTGTCTTAATACTGATGTACGGTCATCATAAAAAATCTACACACCCGTTTCAGTGCCAGGTTTTCGTCATGTGAAAAATTTGAGACCAAGATAAATAATTTCTAAATCTTTTTCACTATGAATGAGCCTATAACCTGTAAATAAAGACTACACAACAGAAAGGATGTGATGGCCCTCTGATCGATCGATAGATAGTATATCTTGCTGAATGTACAAAATGTTATTTTCTTCTCAAAGTTTAATATTCAGACAATCCTCCATCCATTCATCCATTTTCTAATCTGCCTGTCCTCACGATGGTCGCGGGGCGTGCTAGAGCCTACCCCAGCTGTCTTCACGCAGTAGGCGGGGTACACCCTGAACTGGCTGCCAGCCAATCACAGGGCACACATAGACAAACAACCATCTGCACTCATACTCACACCTAGGGACAATTTAGAGTGTTCCATCAACCTGTCATGCATGCCGGAGAAAACCTACGCAGGCATGGGGAGAACATTCAAACTCCACACTGGAAGGCCAGAGCCAGAATCAAACCCTGCACCACTGCACTGTGAGGCAGACGAGCTAACCAGTCGCCCACCGTGCCGACCTCAGACAAACCTGAACCATGAATAACTGCTTTTTATCATTTTTGTTTCTGTAGCTCTATTCTTCGACATTTTTGAAAAAAGGCAGTCATCGGAGTCATTATTCGGACAAAAGAATCGTGCTGCTCGGCTTTTGGAACACAAGCACGTTTATCAGTCTTTTGAATTTGTTGACCTCCAGCACCCAAAGCAGTTTTCAATTACAATAACCGCCCTGCCCCTCTCAGAATACCAAAGTATGGCTGCAGCTTGCCTTATCTCAGGGGGTCCTTGTCAAGTAGCTCCCTTATTTGTCTTTCGCTGCTTCCAGCTGGCCACATGGTTATTCTTTGGGTGTAAGATGCAAGGCACTTGAAGAGGCAGTCGCAAATCCCTGGCACAGGGCTGTCAGCCTGCTGGCCTTTTGCTTAGATCTCCTTCTTCCATCACCCCTATTAACTCTGGATCACTGGCTGTATTCACTAAATCTTTCCTCCAGTAATAGAATTAGTGTTATGCTTTTTTCCGCCCCCCCCCCCTTGATAGTGGCTCTTTTTTAAAGTTGTCCATCCAGATCTCCTTTTTCTGTTGACATTTTCTTTTTTTGTTTTTTCTCCAGCTGCCTTTTAGATGTCACTGGTAATTACACCTAATGAGAAAAGAAAGGAGTAGTTCACCTGAAGAGAACGCATGACCTCTGATGAAAATATACAGCTCCGGCTTTTGATGTCATGGAAATGTGCAGCTGCAGTGAGTCGCTCAGGTTTAATGTGCCACTTTGATATCCAGCAACCGCCTTTTTGTGTTCCATAGGTTTCGAAACCGAGGATATTTGACATGATTGCATGCCAGAAATAACAACTCGCGAGCATTATTTAAAAGTGCAGTCTGATTCGGTAAAGTCATGAGCGTGTCATCCCAGCGGAGTCGCTTTTCACAGAAAAAGTTATTTTAAGTGAATCACTTTTCAATGCCACTATTGCTCCTTGACGGACCTGCCGTGATAAGACACTACAAATGGGATTTTACATTTTAAAGCTCTTTTTCATGACTGACCATTTGGCACTAAGTTACAATCTTGCTCCTGCAAATTCATGTAGGTATTTTAATGAATATTTAAAGCCCATGTATTAATGCAGCATTCATAAATGGATCAAGGCTGTAAAAAAAAAAAAAAAAAAAAAGATATTCTCACTCTGATCATTTATCACAGTGGCTCGGCATTCATATGCCAGATGCTGCAAGTAACATGATGTTCTCCTTAATTTGTTGCTCTTCTGACAGATTCACAATTTAGAACACAAGAAATGTCAAAGTACCGCAAGGTTGTTTCTCTTCTTTCTTCCCTTATGAAACTTTTTTTTCTTGTTGTCAGGCAAATGTCAGTTCTTCCCCAAATTAGAGCACTCAACAAACTGATTTGGTAGAAAACCTTGATTTTCTTGTTTTCCCGACAACACTATATTTAAAAAAGTACCACCCCCCCATATGTAAGTGCATGACAACATTTCTCTGCTTTGTTCACACCATGCTTTGCTAATTATTCAGTTAAACCTAATTGCCATCCACATTTCTGGAGCGACCGTGTATGTAAACAGACAAACACCCACGCACACAGTTAAATGCTTTTCAACAACCCTCACGTTTAATGACATCGGGAAGAATGTTTTATGTAGCATAAGTACTTTGGTATAGCGATACTCACTGTGGTGACAGTAATAACCAACTGCCAACTTTATGATTAGTGTTGTTGCCGTTTCTGGGTGTTCTCCGTGGGTATCGACACAGCTGCTGCATGTCCATGAAAACAGGGGACAATTAAAGGGACTTATTTGAGTAACGTTCGCCAAACATGAGGGATATTGTCCTGATTAATGTTCAAGGCTCAAAATATATATTTTTTTCTTTGTGCAGTTTTGTGCAACAAGCAACTTCATAATTTTGTGGAGCATTTTTTTTTTTTTTAGCAGGTTAACAATCCCAGGGACCTGAGCAAGGGTATTATTAAATGATAAAAAACATGACAATATAACACCCATTTTTATATATATAAATATATATATATATATATAGAGAGAGAGAGAGAGAGAGAGAGAGAGAGAGAGAGAGAGAGAGAGAGAGAGAGAGAGAGAGAGATTTGCACAGTATATCAACATCAGAGAGAATCAATATTTTTTTGTTTCTTATTTTCACATTGCCTCTCACAGCAAACTGTATTTCATTTCTCCGAACTGGTTTAAAAAAGATCAAATCTACTTGGAAGTAATTTTGTGAATATTTATTCTGCAAACCTGAAAATAAAAATTCAGGACTCCATTGCAAAAACAAATAATTATAATTTTTGATATCATAAATAGGGCGGCCCAATGGTCTGGTGGTTAGCGCGTCGACCTCACAGTGCAGAGGTACCGGGTTCGATCCCAGCTCCGGCCATCCTGTGGGAGTTTGCATGTTCTCCCCTGCGTGGGCTTTCTCCGGGTACTCCGGTTTCGTCCCACATTCCAAAAACATGGAATGAACAGGCTGATTGGACACTCTAAATTGTCCCTAGGTGTGAATGTGACCGCGGATGGTTGTTCGTCTCTGTGTGCCCTGCAATTGGCTGGCAACCGGTTCAGGGTGTCCCCGGCCTACTACCCGAAAACAACTTGGATAGCCTCCAGCACCCTGCGCGAGCCTTGTGAGGATGGATGGATGGATATTATAAATATTTTATACTATATTACTATACTTGTATCCTTATAGGCCACTGCTCTTGGCTGACGAACATCATCAATTACTTTCCGCTTCCGAGTATGATTTGCTCCCCAGATTCCAAACCCATATTAATTTGCCTACTGTTTTGCTGCGGACAGTTGGATGTTCGCTGTTTTAACGCAGTTCCAGCCAGACTTCTGTGAAAAGTGTACTCGATCACCCAAGCGCAATTAGCATGGCTTTGCCATCTTTCCTCATCATTCCAGAAGTGTATCTAATTCGCTACCATGGAGGCAATAAATTACTCACTTGGGATCAGCTCCAGCAATGTGTTTAGTTGAACTAGTAGCCAGTTCTCATTGGGTGAGGAAATGAAATCATACAAAAGATATATATGATGCCTGATATAATTATTAATGTATGCAAAATTCTATAAAATGATAATGCAAAAGATGTTTCAGCTGCATATTGGAAGCATTCTCTCTTTTCGACGAAATTAAACCTTCGCAAGTATTGCAGGTAGCCCCAGTCTGATGAAAAATAACTCAACTTTAGAGTGCTTCTGCTTCTATGGTGGAAAAGTTTAGAAGCAAAATATACTTTGTGTGTGTGATATCAAAAAAAGAATTAAGAAGCAAAATTGTCAGGCAAGTAAACAAATGATTCTTGACTCGCATTACTGTGAACCAGCTCTCGAAAAAAAAAAACCCCTCATTATGACTAAATATAATCACGACACTGATTGTAATGGAACACACTGCGGCAGTGTTCAGCTCGCCTGTGTCTGGGGAGCAACACTAAGTATTTTCCGGAACCGTGAGGTGGAGTCTTTTGACAGTGAAAGCCACTAAGCTGTCGGCAAACCGAGATTGTATTGCACAGTTATACCGCAAACTCCCTTTATGTCTTTATTGGAACAACAGTGTTTACATTTAATGAGATAAACACATTCCTGGCCGAGCTCTCTGACTCCTTTATTATCTCGGAATGAGCAGGTGTAAGCATCATGCAGGCTGATTTGTTGTTGCACTTGTGCCAAATGGTTGCAGGAGTGTGCGTTGTAGCAGACTTTGATCTGTGAATGTAAACGGGTAGCGTCCAGTGAAAAAAAGTACTTGGTTTTCGGTTGCATATGATTAAAATGTATAAACACTAAAACTTGCTTAAAAATACATTGGTTGACCACATTTTAATCATGTGCAAAGATGTACATGTTAAGTATACGCAAAGGCTCTTCTATCCATCGCACTACCATCAGATCCCCACATTTAAATGTGTGCCACAAGACCTTGGTTTAGTAGATTGAGCTTTTCAATTTTAACATGTTTAAGGTGGAAATTTGGTTTATTTAGGACCCATCCAGTCGCATAAGGTTGTTTGTGTGAGTTAAATTCAGCAGCACAAACGTGTTGAGGAAGAACAGAATATTTCAGCAAAGTCTTGGCAGCCTGCCTCCTCAGAAAGCAGAACTGACAGACACAAGTACTTGGAATATTTCCAAACGGAGGATAGTTGGATGTTTTATTTGCAGTGAAACCTTCTGCCGCTTTTGGATACGGATGCCAGATCAACCATCGTCCTGTCGTGATGAGCAGTCAAGGGGCGCAAGGCTTTTGACATTTCAATAAAGACGGCCTTTCCCTGTATGTCCTATTAGCAGGTGTACAGGAATCAGCATGCCAGGCCTTCCTTGCGCTTACACCTTATTCTGTACAAATGTTGCCAATTTGAAAATACTCCCGACTTCGGCGCCTTTGCGCGCCACAGGAAAGGATCCCATGGCGGTTAATTATTTCATTATGTTCTAACCTGGAGCCGGGGGTGACTACTTTCTCCATCCTCATTTCCAGTGCTATTATATCCCGTTTCTCAGCTTGTTTCCATCCAATTAGGAGAGAATGTGTGCTTTCAGACAATTGGATGATGGCGAGAACTGGCTGGCTGCTTGTGTTGTCGTTGAATATGTCCTGGCACAAAGCCAGGCCCTTGTGACACATTGCCAAGAGTCAAGCCATCGGGTTTGTTGATCTGGCATATTAAAGACTGCCAAAATTCTGTCGGTTGAAAAATATTTGAAAAGTAACACACAATAGAACGGCAAATTACAGAATGTATCTGTTTTAAGAATAGGTGAAATAATGTTTTAGGATTCCAAATATGCAAAGTGCGATAAGAAAAAATATTTCCGAAAGAAAATCGCACCAACAAAGTATGAACTGAAATCGCTGGTCACAAAGTGTCAGGAAAAACAATGCATGAAACTAAAAGCGCTCGCAAAGGCACAGAGAATACTCAAACGAAATATGCAAAAGTCCAATAACATGAAAACAAAGAGCAATAGTAGAATAACAAAAAATATTTATGAACAAAACGAGAGCGACGGTCAAGCCATCGGGTTTGTTGATCTGGCATATTAAAGACTGCCAAAATTCTGTCGGTTGAAAAATATTTGAAAAGTAACACACAATAGAACGGCAAATTACAGAATGTATCTGTTTTAGGAAGAGGCGAAATAATGTTTTAGGATTCCAAATATGCATGCTCGGACAAAGTGCGATGAGAAAAAATATTTACGAAAGAAAATCGCACCAACAAATTATGAACTGAAATCACTGGTCACAAAGTGCCAGGAAAAACAATGCATGCAACTAAAAGCGCTTGCAAAGGCACAGAGAATACTCAAATGAAATATGCAAAAGTCCAATAACATGAAAACAAAGAGCAATAGTAGAATAGCAAAAATATTTATGAACGATACGAGAGCGATTATGAATAGCATCGAGAGGTCTAGAAAATCATACTTGAAGCACAACAGCAAATAAAATCAATAATCTGACATGGCAAATCAGAAGTCAGAGTCACTAAATCCTTGATTGGGAAACGAGGCACAGGTGCACCTGCCGGAGGGAAACGCCCTCCAGTCCAGCTGGAGCTGGAACACAATCAACACAGAACATGACAGTCGCTGCCATGGGTTCCATGTACACGATCTCCTTCATCGCCTAAATATGGCGAAGCCTTTTTAAAGAATTGCATTCTTCATGTTTAGTTCACAGGACCTGCCCAAATGAACCAATACAAACGCACATCTACAGTATGCCTCTTTTTACATCCACAGATATGAAAAGTAAGTCAATTTTGTTCCTCTTTCATTCTCATCAAGCGGGGTTATGTCATTGTCCGAAGAAAAGAAAACAAACGATTGAACAGATGAACTCATTAAACGCGCGTATCATATCGGATTATAACACAGAAAGAAATATGTGGCATCAGTGTTATCGAACATAATAAAAGATGACCTGTTAGTCTTGCTCAAAAATGTTTATGGTGGCCTTTGGTTACATTGATGTAGTGGATCATGCATCGGATTAACTTTACAAAAGACGTTGACACATTGCATCGGACTGTACTTTGCACACTGCAAATGTAGCTTTCACACTAATCTGTGCATTAACAGAATGTTTAGTTCTGACTATACGGTAATGTGATTTTGGGGCTATTTTCCTCTTTGTTACTGTCAAATTTGCCTGAACACAACATTGTAAAATTGTGGACAAATCAGATTATTTCGCGCACGGCTATTCTCACCTAATGGATTCCATTTTCACAGTGATCACATTACAGTCAGGTTAACAAACACCTCGATTTTGGCAAAAGGCTCTGTGTCCACGGTGGTGTTAGATTAGAAAAAACACTTCCCAGTGGGGCCAGTTAGTCAGGATATCTGGGGTTGAATCTCCCTTGCAATGACTCTGTGGAGTTTGCATGTTCTCCCCCCTGCCTGCAGAGGTTTTCTGAGTACTTCAATTCCCTCCTCATCCACAGAACATGCTTCTTTAGTGAAAAGAATACTCTGAATTGCTCATAGGTGTGAATGTGAGTGTGAATCTTTTCTTGTCTGTATATGAACTATGATTAACTGGGCACTAGTCAAGGGAGGACCCCACCTCTTGTTCGAAGTCAGCTGGGATAGATTCTAACTCACCCTCGACCTCAAACGAGAGCAAGTGCTTTAGAAAATGGATTGATGGAATTCCCGGGAGCTCTCCTGAGGGATTGTACCAGTGGTATTCTTTTGGCAAATGTTTGTTTTCGAAGCTACACCGCATGCGCTGCTCCAGACTGCTTTATGTCAAGCCGCTATGAATTACACTACTTTGACTATATGGATGTGAATCTTTTCATTATTACCCTTGGTCAAAAGGAGCTACTCGTATGTCCTTGATTGACATGATTGTGGCCATTTGGTGTTGCTAGGTTACAACGTCTGACATCAAATGTTCCAATAATAATGTTCAATTAATGTTTTGTTGTGGTAAAATACGGTTTTCAGAAAGCAATGAATGCATCCTTCGATTTGATGCAGTATGTCTTGGTGGATCCCTTCTCCATTTATTACAGATCAAACCTTCACATTGTTTATTCAGTTTGTCATTTTTTTTTTTTTTATATATATATAAAGAAAAGTGTATTATTTTGGTTACAGCTCTTTCAAGCTCTTATCTTTGAATTGCAGTGAGAGGTGGACAAAGTGGTGCAGGAAATCATTATTTTTTTTTTGTGTGTGTTGCTGTCTTCGAGTATTGGCTGATTTTAATCACTGTCTTACCAAAGCCAGGGAACATTCAGACAGGCGTGCAGAAGCTACAGATGGTATGTGAATTTAGATTAGCGAGCCTATTGATTGTGGTTCAGGTTCACTGTAATTGGCAAGCGAGACCACTGACATTTAATGTGATGAACAAGCTATACACTTGACTCATTTATTTGGTTCTAATTTATAGGAACATATTTACTGAACGTATTGGACTGAGTTATGGATCTTCATAATAACTGAAATGAATATCAATTACTATCCACAAGCGGATGACAATATTGGGCTCATTTATCTGTCTCCTGGTAGGACATGATCTTTCTCTAAATTTATATTAACAATATATTACGGTGTTCATTTGTAATTGATTACAATGAGACATCAATTATTAGAAAACAGCAGTGTTTATATTGTCAGATTAAATTGTACGGTTACTTTTTTTTGCCTACGTGTAATATTATGAACAATTCTCAGCATTGCAGCAACAAGTACTGAGTTTGCATGCTGCTATTTTCATTGTCATGAAATGCAGGCGGCGATTGTAGCTGGTTTCTTCACTAGTGAGGTACAGTATGATGATGTTTATTGCCACTCCTATATGAAGTTCACTGTCAAACTAAACATCAAACAAAGAGAATTCCACATTGTGTATTTCAATCAACCACATTGGTTGGCCTCAAAACAGTCCATTTGACTTAATGCAAACAACACACATCAGATGAAAGGCCAAAGACAGGATAACAAATACCATCTACGTGCCAATGTTATAATGCTCGAGTCCAAGTCACACACACCCGAAGGAGTGGCAATGGTTAAATCGTGATGCAGAAGCTGCTTGATTTTATTGTCTTTACAAGGAAAAATATATCGCATTTTCCTTATTAAAAAACACGACATTTTTTCCGGGTATTTGGGGGAGGCTAGAACGAATGAGTGGCCTTTCAGTTCATTTCAATCTGGACAGATGATTTGAGATATGCATGTTTTGAGTTAAGAGCGTGTTCACGGAACAAAAATGGTTGGGTAGCGGGCTGTGAATTTCACACCCAGGCCTCTGTAATAACCTCCTTGATTGACACTTTTTAATAGCATCAGCTTAGTGCAGAGCGAAGCCCGGGTTGATCCTGACATGGCGTCATCTAAATGTGAATGAGAATTTAATTTCCTTGGCAAATGCTCCATGGCAACAGCAACATTGTTTGAATGGGTAAATGAGGTGACATTATAGAAGGCTGTATTAAGTAAGTTCAAAAGCCTGGACAATGCAGAACATTTAACTAATTACATTAAACCATGGCGGCCCGGTGGTCCAGTGGTTAGCGCGTCAACCTCACGGTGCAGAGGCATTGGGTTCAATTCCAGCTCCAGCCTGCGTGGGTCTTCTCCGGGTTCTGACACACGGACCCACACCTCGTGGATGGAAGGGGCTCTGCCATTGTCCATGTCACATGCGCAGCTGACGATGTCATATGGGGAGGGAGATCTTGCAGTTTACGTGCCAATCTCAGGCACAGACCAGCGAGACTATTTCCGTTTACGCAATGTCAAGCTAGCCTGCGCTGCGACTGCCCTGATTTTAATGGAAATGAGGGATGACGGCACAATTGCCCAGGGAAATGCATCATCATGCATCATTCATCTGGTAATGGGCCAAAACGACGCAAATACCCCATTACGCCCGAGTCTACCTGTGCAAAGTTTATCAAAATACCAAAAGAAAAAAAACTCACCTATACGCAGTTAGACTGAGTTCCGTGCTAGTTTTGCACTGGGAACGAAAACAGAGCCCTAACTGTTATTGTTTAGAAGTTTCATTTTTTTGGGAGACTGTCCAGTTAATTAAAATAAAAATAGGTGATAAACGTAACAATAGAGCATAACTACTCATGTAAAACTGTCACGTCATGCCGAGTGTTTTTTTTTCTTTTTTTTAGTTGCAAATTCACCTTTTAAGTGACATTTCTCATTTTTGTACGTAGCCCTCGTGCCATGCAGGTACACTCCATGTACACCTGCATGCGTTGTGTCGCAAAAACAAATGCATGCGACAGGTTTAAAACCCATGCATGGCATGCATTTGTTTTTGCGACACAACGCATGCAGGTGTACATGGAGTGTACCTGCATGGCACGAGGGTTTTAAGTCCCGTATCTAACTAGTGCATTTTGGAATAAATAACTATCGTCGCGTGTCATAAATGATAAGTGGATTTTGGAAGGCTATTGCCATATATATGTGGAGAAAAGTTTGAGAACTGCACAGTAAAGTGAACCAGGTAACTTGACGAAGGCCATTGGGGTGCTGATGTCAAAAGTAACCCACACAGTGCTCCAGGTGGTGAGTAACACAGGGGCCAAACAAAGCTCATGGGGATCCAATAATTGGTTCCTAGAATTACAGCCTCGGGGCACAAAAAACGATAAAGATTCCCACAACATGTCAGTATGAAGGATTTCGTGGGGGGAGTGGGGGGGACCATCAATGATGATTGGTTTCAAACAGACATGAACTCAATATGTCATGGCACAATGGCAGCGTGCACATGTTTTGAGGACTGCCTCATTCAGAACACGGACCTTGTACTCAGCCTCTGTGTGCCCATTCAAATGCGCTGAGTTCAATGTTACAACTGCAAAAGCGTTGCATAAATAGTCAATATCCAATTATTTTGATTGTTGACATTTGGATGAGCCAAATGCTCGAAAATCCTCTGCAGCTCAGTCACCTGTATGTTTTCAAGTCAATTCGACAAACAAGCACACACGTTTTTATGTTCTCAGAACGTCGGCTCAAATGATTCACAATGGCAGGGTTTGCTTTTCATTAGTTACTAATGAACTCCTTTATAATGTGGGTTGCACCGAAAATAAAATGGGACAGGTTTCCTAATAATTAAGAGTTACTAAAATACGCTGTATTTGATATATAGGTTTCGATATGAGATAAAGATTACTGCACTGCTGTACTGTCACACCTTTTTCCAGATCATCATGAAAAAAAGGTGGTGTACTTATTTATTGATTTGCCCTTGTGCCATTACAAACAGGTTTGGTAATAATATGTTCAAAAACAGACTTTTATCCTGTCTATGTCTATATTCATAATACGAAAAATTGGTTGTGATTTAGGGAAAAAAATATTTAAAATATCTCTTTTATGTCGATAGAAACCGGACCATTGTGCTCATATTCTGTTCTGCAAAGGTTCTTTTTTTTTTTTTTTTTTAAGAATAAAAAAATGATCTTATAGAAAGCAAGATCCTTTGCTACACGTACAATAAAAAGGAGTTATTTCTACGTGTAATAGGATCAGGATAGTTTTATCTGAAGTCTTTATCAGCTGATAAACTAATGCATTGTTTCTTGTCTTGATGTACGGAGTTGTTTCAGTCGCCCGGGGTCAAATAGGTCAAGTCAAGGTGAGATCCAATCAGGCTAACAGTGCTGTTGAAGGCTGGCCGGTGCCCATGTAATTACACTGCTGGTCAAGTTTTCAGATAAGGTCTGGGCATTGTTAGGGGCTTTAATCTTGTCGGCCCAAATGTATCGTTGCACATTTTTCATGTTAATGATGTTGTCAGGATTGGGTTTTGCATCACACGCTCAAAGTTTCAAGGTGACTTTTTTCACAACATGGATGTTATGAAAAAAAAACAAACAAATACATTGACAGATGGGTGTCTTTTGTGTGGAAAAACAACCTTGCTTTTAATTATCAGCTTTCAGCTTTTATTTTTCACGCAACGTAACGATGTACAAATATTTCACGCATCTTAATGGAGACCAATTTAGAGAATAGTGTTCTACACTTGCCAAGGAGTAAATTTTTCACTGCTGGGAGGATTTTTTTCTTTTGTTGTCTTTTGAAATACACACAAATTACTATTTTTCTAAATTTAGAGAATAGTGTTCTACACTTGCCAAGGAGTCAATTTTTGACTGCTGGGAGGATTTTTTTCTTTTGTTGTCTTGAAATACACACAAATTACTACTTTTCTGTCCTTAGTATGGCACACTCAAAATAAACCAAATTAATTTCATTCAATGGCAAAATGATAAGAATGAAGGCTTGGTCAATTGATTCATTTTGTGTTTAATGAACAGCATTTCGTCACTTAGGGTGTAGTGGCACACTCGACTGACTTGTGTGTGTGGTCAGTGCGGGCTTGGTTCCCACTCAGTGACGGTGTCGATGTGGTTGTTTATGAACAGCATTTCGTCACTTAGGGTGTAGTGGCACGCTCGCCTGACTTGTGTGTGGTCAGCGTGGGCTTGGTTCCCACTCAGTGATGGTGTCGATGTGGTTGTTTGTCTCAAGATGTGCCCTGCGACTGACTGGCGACCAGTTCAGGGTGTAGTCTGCCTTCTGCTTGAAGTCAGCTGGGATCGGCTCCAGCAACTCCCCGCGACTCTGTTCAGGATAAGCGGTGTTGAAAATGGATGGATGGATGCACAGTTTATATTTGTGTGGAACAGTTTGGGGGAAAAATGTAAATACTTTACAATTTTAACTTACAGCTACAAGCACATATTTTCTTATTTATTGTGCAAATCCAGCCATTTACCATAAAGCATATATGGCTCCTCTGATGGGAGTTTAAGGATTTTATCACAGTGGCACCCAACGGAACCTGTCAGACAGTATCCTGGACAGGTTGTCATCTGATTGACTGACAGATAAGGCATTTCTTTAAGTGATGCAGCAAGGAAACCCACGACACATGCCTATTTCCTGGTTTTAAGCAAGCAAGAGACATAAAAATTAATTAGATATAGTAACCATATAGTATATCATATTTTACAACAATAGGCTACTTCACCATATTTACAATTTCATACGTACCTGTGGATGACATGAGCAAAGCTTGTGGTCAGAATTTTTACCAGCCATGTACACGCCGATGGGTCCATTCAAGTGAATGAGATCGAGTCCCGTCTATCAATACATCCACTTTACTCTTTAGGGCGGCCACACACTGCACGATGTCAGTCAAAGAACGCACATGTTGCTGCAGAAAGACAAAGTGGTGTACAATAAAGCGATGACGGCCAAGACTTATTTCACATACTTGCATGTAACCAAATCCTAAATTTGGTTATCCATCCATTTTCAACACAGCTTCTCCTGAACAGGGTCACAGGGGAATGCAGGAGCCTCAAAATATTAAGTTCTGTGCATGTGATGAGTCACGTTTTCAATCACAGCAAAACCAGTAGCCGAGACTCTGTCACTCCCAAAGTCTGTGGGGCAGAACCCCAGGCGCTCGCAAGTGTGCGGTAGAGGCTTCCACACACCAATTGTGTCCCAATTGTTTGGCTGTTGTATGGGAGAAGCAACGGAGGCCAAGGCTGCGGCAAAGAGTTTCCACGCCATTCTGGAACCTGTAATGGAAAAGAGTCTACAGAGACCACCATTCGCATTCACATTCACACCATCACTGAGAGGGACCTGAACTGATGGTGCCTACAAAGAAGTCAGGCAAATAAACCACAATAACATCAGGGACTCTAGAGGCATAAATTTAACATTATGTTAATGTAATGGTTTTTCTGATTGTACACTTGGTCACACAGAGAGGTGGTCTTAATATTTTGTCTCTCTCGTGAAACTTTATCGTGCATCCCAAGTCTGTAAAATGTTTAGATGGCACATTTGAAATTTTAAAAGAGGCAAATAAAACTGAAATGAGTCTCTATAATAATTGAAAATAACCGTATCGATGAAGTGAGAAAAGAGTCTGTCATTAGATTTTGTTGCACGTGAAATTGAATTACCAATTTGTCGAAAATCAAGTGTATTTGGAAGTACTTTTTGCATGCTGTGAAAGCGCCATGCTGTTCGGGTCATGGCTCTCACTCCTTGGTTTTAGCTAGTATGCTGTGTCCCCGAGTGCATACATGTGTTTGATGTGGCTAAAGTTTTTCCTCACTTTGCCCCTGTCTGAGACTTTCATTGAATTACCACCATACGGACCCAGCAGCTGCTCCTTCTGCTCTCAGCAGGCCGTTGTCGTTAATTGAAGTGTAATGCGCTCAACAGCAGGGAAGGTCAGACGCAGCTCTCTGCTGATGCACCGTTCCTGTCAAAATCTAAATGCAGCCCACCTAGAAGTAATAATTGCAGCATACGATTTTACATTTTACCCAATCATATATTTCCCTCAAATGGTATTTCATTCCATTTCTGTGAATCCAATTACCTAAAGACATTAGAAGCATGTATGACTTAAAAGAGGCTTACCTTTTCTTCCCAGTCATAATTGTGCCAGTGCGGTGCACACTTTTAAGAAGCACAGTGATTGTTTAATTTTGCTTGTTTAACATTGCTGCAAGTTTCTGACTTCTGTAGTCTTTGTCAGGGGACCAATTCTGTCTTCATGATAATAAGAATAATAAGAAATCACATGTACATTGTGGATTTCAGGACTCCTAAAGCCACGACACAAGTTGAAGGGAAATTTCTTTGAATTTTTTTTGTTTTTTTGTTTGGGAAATTTCTTTGAATTTTTTTTTTTTTTTTGTTTGTTTTAATTGGAGGCAAATGAAGATTCATGGTTGGATTTTGGGTGTGAGTCCCAAATTGTGGGAGCGGCAATGAAGAATGCTCAGTTCTCTGAAAGATTTGCACTCGGTCCTGATGGGAGGAGACAAGAACGGTTGTATGTGCGGGTGTGATGATGGAGCAGCTCAGTCAGGTTGGGTAGGGCCCTGTTATTGAGAGCTTTTTTTAGGTTGGGAGGAGAATTTTGAAATTGATACTCTGAGGGAATGAGAAGCTGGCGGTTCATGGATCACTGGATGGGCGAGTAAGTTCACAGCAGAGTTCTTGGTGAATTGGAGATTTTTGTGAGGTTTTTTGAAGTTAGACCATCGAGATGATGCATTAGTCCAGGTGGAAGGTGAAGGCATGAATGAGGGTCTTTGCAGCTGAGGAGGACACAGTTGGGTGGCGACAGGTGAAGCTGTCTTTGTGACGTAATTGACATGCTGGTCGAAAGGAAGGTTCTGTTGGAAAATTAGAACTACATTTTGCTTCTGAGGAAAGGTGGGTCCGGTGGAGCCATCGGTGTTGAGAGTGAAGCTGTCGTTGCTTTTGTTCCAATGAGGCTGATTTCTCATCGGTCCCAATTGAGTTTGAGCAAATTGTTTTGAAGCTTTGATTTTCTTCCTGAGATAAACTTCGACACGGTTGAGTGAGCAGTAGTAGAGATTGCTGTCATGGAGGATATCTCTGGTGCAGCAAATGTTAAGACCATGACGGCAGATTATCTGACCAAAGAGAGCAGATGCTGGATAAAGACAAGGCCGCCGTGAACTAAATCTTGTGCAAGGGGGACATTACAGTGCGCGTGTAGATATTGATTGTAGAAGTGATGTCTGTCAAGATATGATTTGAACTTAGACTCTGCCAGTAATTTTATGGAGTTGGTAGTGCAAAGCAGTGGTGCCAAATCTCATCCAGAAAGTCAAAACACTGCCACAGTTTGACTCAACCGGCAGCTGCTTCTACTCGTGTTGTTGTGCTTCTACGGCCACACTGTGGTGAGGTTTTTACTTTCTGGAACTGGTGGTGCTTTGCAATTGTGAAGTTACAGTACATTCAGAAGTTTATACAGCAATAATAATTTGGAGATGGGCCAAAAATCTTTTGGAGATTCAATTTTAGCTTCAGTGGTCATGTCGGAAGCAAGTTTGAGTTGTCCACCCACAGAGAATTGAGTTGAGAGATAGAGAAAGAGGGCCCAGGGTGCAAGTAATGGTTTTCATTCCGGTCAGTTGTATCGAAAGCTCTGCAGACTGCGGGGAACTGACAGAGTGGTTGGTCGGTCATAAAAGGTTGTGAAGATGGTTAGCGGCTGAGCAAAAGCAGTGGTGATGAAGTTGTCATAGATGCTGTCAATTTTGGTTTGGAAAACTGAGAAGGAAACAAGCACATTTGTCACTGCATGTTTGCCCTCTGCATACGTGGATTTACGATTTTGAAGGGTAGAAGGAAAACTGAAATCAGTGTCTCAAGTAATTCAAAACAAGTGTGTCAATTACGCGTGTAAAGAGCCACAAATTAGATTTTGTTGAACATGAAATTGAATTACCCATTTGGCAACGATCAGTGATATTTACAACTAGCTCTTGCATCCTGTAAAAAACCCCAAGTGGTCCAGGTCATGGCTCTCACACAGAATCCACATATTGAGTCCCCTTGCGCATAAATGTGTTTGATTGTGGATTCAGTTTCTCCTCACTCTTCTACCTCGCTGAGAGTTTTATTGGATTACCACCTTGTGGACCCAGCAGCTGTTACTTCTACTCTCAGCAGGCCAGCAAATACTTCAGGGAAGCATTGAACATTTTAGCCAGACATGTATTAATCGCAAATATTTTTGTCCCCCTTCTGGTTTAATTTCATATTTGTGAATCCAGAAAAAAAAAAAAAAACCTTGATGAAATTGATAAACAAGTATTCAACATCACTTATACTTTAATACTCCTGATGGTGTATGGAAGATAGGAGGAGGGGAGAGAGGGAGCCATCCTTGTACCTTGCTAGAGGTTTTTTTCTTGAATTCTATTGTGATTCTCGCTTTCCTAATTGAACATCTGGCACACAAAACTTTGCCGTACTGTGTTATAAAGGTACAACTAACAGCAAAGCATATTCCACAATGCAAGTTTTGATTAACAACTCGAGGCAATAGGAAACTTCCCAATCTGCTGGGCAACATCAAATTGAGGCAACATCGATGAAACACGCTGTCAAAAGACACACCTTCAAAATAAAAGCATAGTTGTATAATAGTTTCACTTCATTTTCTTTACCTAATGTGGGCTTATTTAGCAGTCACACTCAAACTATTTTGATCTCATTTATTTGCGTGCATGCATGGTGCTACACTGTGGTTAGGGGTGGTTATAGCCCTGTCAGAAATCTATCTAGCCCCCCTTAAGTCTTCACACCAATTTAGGTTTACAAACTTCTTTTAAGTTCACAAGTAGCCATTCTGTTCCAATACAATTCATGTTTCCGTGTTTGTGGTGCAGCTGTACCCTTTGAGAGCAGGAAGGCGCAGAGTGAGTCTTTCTGTAACTTGCACATTCGGGGCACGTTCTGACATAATCTCAAAGAATGCACTGGTTCACTGTACCATTTGGAAACTTAGTGTTGCTCAAATTTGTTGTCCGGCTATTCAGAGTGCACCAAAAATGGCGCTAGGCACTAGGCTCTCCAGATGGGGACACAGTCCGGCAGTGCTGGCTGCATTCGGAAATTAATGAAAGCGGAGCACACTTTAACTCTCAAAACACACCCAGTCTGAGGAGTGCACGTCCGTCAGAGTGAATTCCCGAACAAGCCTTAGGTTAGAGTTAATTAGGTTGCAGTCAATCTCAGCAATGGATCGGTTTGTCATAAAAAGACCAACATTTTCCCCCCAAAAATCTCCCAACCCAGAAGAAGAGGGCAATTGGAAAAATTACCCCAGTCCAACTCCTGCATTAGCAACAGCCTGCATCTCATAAGTGCAGATGATTCAAAATAGTGCCCAAAGAACATTCCCTCAGAAGAACGGGGGGAGGGGGGAGGGGGGGGACATCAAGAGCTTGGCTACGTACAATTTGGACATTTCTGTCACGATGACGGTGCACACGGTAGACGATGTAAGGATATAATCAATTACTGCCATTGGGCGCTAGGTTCCACATCTCTACGTTTGAGCAAATTCATACCTTATCTTGAATACATGTCCTGACAGCACACCGGTAGTGTGTCTTATACCTCCTTTAAATGACGAGCGAACCTCTCAAATCAGCAAAGTCATGAAAATCTTTTTTTTTTTTTCTCAGCTTCCCACAGATTGATCAAGCCCTATGCATGTTTGAGTGCGACTAAGTCGCAATGTGGTTGAAGAAAGTGTGGGGGAAGTTTTATTTTCCTGTAAAAGTTTATTTGAAGGTCTGATAATGTATGAAAACCAAAATAAAATTTAGACGAAAAAAAATATTGAATATGAAGACATACAAAAACCAAGAGTATACTTTGTTTCGTTCAGTGTCAAAGTGTGCTGCGCCGTCTTTGGGTGAGATGCAGGGTACACCCTGGGTTTGGTGCCAGTCAAACACAAGCCACACGTAGACACACAATTCACATAAATCTGGGATCCAAGCCCACTCCCTTGACTTGAGAAAAAAAAAAGGGTTCACTTGTACAATTTATGTAGATTCAGCACATGAGGTGCACCGAAGCAATTATGTCTACAAAGAAACATGCTCAGTTTTGATTGACACTGCTAAAAAGATATCAGTCAGCACTCTTATCTTTGATGTCTCACATTTAAATTTCTGAAAACACCTGCTCCCACTGTAAAGGTTTGGGGAATGAAAAATTTGTATACTTTGGATTTCTATGCATACTTCTTTGGGCCATAAAATAGATGGGCTTGATACTTTGTAATATGGTGTTGAATTTGAGTATTTGCTTATTCTTTCAGCATGATTTTACACATTTTCTTTTTTTTTTTAATTCAAATGTGCACTATACATTAGCAATCTTGTAAAGTCATCATAATACAGACCTACTGACTTGACTCCTCGTATACAGTATGTTTGTGTCATTGCTGTCCGTTTTGGGAGTAGAATAATCACATCGATATTCAGGTGGGAACCTTTTTTTTTTTTTTTTTTTTTTTTGCAGACATTTTATTTCACTCCTGGATTCATTTTGTCTCACTGCCATAGCATACCATGAGGAGTTGCTCTCATGAAATCTTCCCGGGGCTGCACTGTAAAGCACACCTTGTGAAATATTTATGTTGCGACGGCTGCGCTGGTTGAAGTTAAACGAGATTGCGTCGATGTAAATGGTGAGATGTATGCGTTGTACTTTCAATCTCCATCTCATGTTCGGGTGAATCTCCAGCTTGTATGATGCAGTGGAGCATTTAGTTTCTTAGGGTGCCGCTTTGACATGCTCACTAAAAATGGCTTCTTCCCTTTAGTCTTTAAGCGAGACTTTTTTATGCAGCAGTGATTAAATAACAATTCCCCATTCCCCCTTAACAACAGAAACCACAGTCATTTGGTGTGCCTCTTTGTTTTGAAAAGCACCCACAGTATCTTGGATATTGGATATAAATAGATTAGACAAGATACATTTCAGTTTAATCATCTGTCTGAAATGTCTTTTCTGTTTGTCCTTGGGATAAAAAGACAGTATTCATGCCTGCACCAGATTGATGGCTGAAATCTCATACAAATGAGGAACAAATCCTCTTGCCTGCGCTTGCAATGAAATGGTACAGAGAAAATATGTCTTTTGTAGAAGACACAGTTGAAAGTTTTATGAAAATGAGTACATCTCCTCGAAAAACAGTGTGGCTTTGCCTTGCACAGTATATTTTAATTCAGCCGTTGGACTCTGTCGAAGCCCAAATCAATCGCTTTTCAATCTGGGTTGTCTGAAATTATGATTCCAATTCTGGCACGCTCTTGATTTTTATTTTCTCTCACGCTGCCTTACAGTTGATAAGTGTAATTTATTTTCTTGACGCCAATTGCAATGCAAATGATGAGGGGTAAACTAAACATGTATTTGCAATGACGTGGTCAGAAACGAGGGACGTCCGAATGACATTTTTGGGCACCTTACTATGAGGATCTGCCGATACCATGTCCCGATTCGATACATCGACATGTAATAAGGGCGAAGTCAACTAAATAGATTCTTGTTCTGTGCGGCACCACTAGTGTAAATACGATCTCCTGTTTAATAATGTGTTTGTGGAATATGAATACAGCAGTAAAATCCACCAGTTTTTATCCATTTCAGGAGGCGGCCATTTTGGCACTTGCTCTCGACTGAAAATGACATCACAGTTGTTCAGGCCTCCTGTAATGACTGAGTTTGGTCACGTGACGTTCGCAAGCTGATGCCTTTGAGGACTGGAACTGGACAGGCCTGTAATAGAGCATAACATTTACGAATACACAATCTTTACTTACTTTTTCAAACATATTATGATGTAGGCCAGATGCTCCAATATATATATATATTTTTTTACCTGTGCATGCATGAGTTAATACCCTATCGTGTTATGCCTTTAGCATCTAGCTAACAAGGACATTCGAACATACTTGCAAATATGTTTGAACGTATTTGTCGTCAAAAAAATGTTCACTCCACATTGGCAGTTTCATGCTTCGGGAGGAAGAAGATCAGTGTGAATACTGTCATTTTTAAAATGAAATGAAAAGCAAGAACTGCAATATGATGATGATCAGAATCCATCTTATTTGCAGCAGTATCTGATTCATCAGGGCGATGACAAATCAATATTGAACCTGCTGATGAACCTTCTTTATATGCTGTTCCCTCTCAACATATTGGCTTTTAGGAGCTATTCTGTGGCGTAGTTTGGTGGATGACTCATGAGAATGAGAAGACAAAGATGGAGTTCAGAAATATTGCCAAAAACATGCCTTTAAGTAATGTAATTTTTTGAACTTTATTTTAGAAATGAAGTTCAAGTCTTGACTATTCATTTAGAAATGGGTTTGATGTGGAATAACTACTGATTCATCATTATTTGGCTAGACCTTTTAGTAATTGCCTGCCCGAGCGCTCTATCCAGCTGTGTCTCATCCGTGCAATTATTCTCACTCTATTTAGTTCCACAGTTTTGGGTCAGACTTTGTGGGATCACCGCACTGTATATATACCCTTGACTCCTGGCATGCGCTACTTTCTTTCACTTTTCTCTTCATTCTATGCTTATATTATTTATATTCTGACATTTCTCCAAGACAATAATCATACTTTGTAGAATAGACCAATTAGCAGTCAACGAAATATTCCGATCTTTGTCAGATTATTGTAGGCATGCACTTTTGTATCTATCCTTGTTTGAGAGAAAGAAAAAAAAAACCCACCTCTAGGCTGTGACGTACTAATATACGGTAATGAGGGAGTGGCTGTATGCATGCACTCGTGTTGCATTCCAGACTGCTAGGAAAGAGGAAAAATCCCACATGGAACTCCTAATGAATAACGTTAAAATTGACCAGTCTGAACTGAATTAAGATTAAAAAAAGAATAAAAACATGGGTGACATCCTTGAATTTTACATGTGCATCAAAGTTTATTATACAGAAAGCTAATAAAATGCCCACCTTTTAAATTAAATCAGAAAGCTCAGACGATGACAGTTTATATATTTGTGAAAGTTAATATTTCCCATCAACACAGTATAGTTTGCTCCATTTTTGAGCCTTCCTCTTTTTAGTTTGCATGTTCTCCATGTGCTTGTGTGGGCTTTCTCAAGAGTGTCTGGCTTCCTCCTACATTTAAAAAAATATGCATACTATTAATTGGAGACTTAAAATTTGCCACGGGTGTGATTATTTTTTTTTTTTCCCCTAGATGAGCCCTGTGATTTGTTGGCAAGACACAAATCAGTCCAAAATCAGCTGGGATAGCCTCCAGCTCACTCGCTCACTAAATGAGGACCAGCGCTAACGAAAATGAATGACTGGATTGTCAGTAAGTCACTGATATAATCACCATTATTGAAGTAGTCTTACTTATGTCAACGGCGTACCCTCAAATCAGTATTAACACAAAAGGGGACCAGCGAATAGTGATTTGTCAGCAGGCTGGAGTGTTCTGCTCCTTAGCGGCTTCTTTCTTAGAACTGAAACGCTTTTAATGACTTTAAAATGAACTTCATCCGTTTAATTTCTTCTTAAACCGAGGCTTTAGAGGAAAGGGGGGAAAAGATTGTTGTGTGCACTGAGGGGTGACCGGCAGAAATGAACCAGTGGTGAGGAACTTTATTAAAAGCTCTTGCACACCCGAAAGTAGCACAAGTCAGTGGGCAATTCCAAAGTAGTATTCTACTATCAACGAAACAATGTATGAGAAAACAAAAGTAACACGATACAATGTTCGAGAAGCTATGAAGCTATGACACGATTTTGTTGTTGTTGTCAAATATTTAGAATTTCGGGATCCCGTTGGAGTCTTCAATTAAACTCGCTAGAATCGATATTTCTTTTGATGGCAGGAGAGAAAAAAACTGTTGGGATCTCTTGGGGCATCTTTATAGTTGAACGCTGTAAGAGTTCAATGGTTTCTTTTTAACTGCTGTAAGTCCATTTAACTCTCTGTTTCTAAAAACATCATTTTATACAAGCAGATTTGACAGATTTGACACTGAGCATGCTGTCCCAGTCAAATACATTAGATGTAACGATATGAATTTGACGGTGACATTGTCATGTCATTATCATCATCCAATAATCCGTACTCTATTCTTTTCAAGGTCGAAATTAGCAGTGACACGTCTCATCAAATTCCGACATTTTGCACATGGCCCTGAATTGTAGCTGCCAAAATAGCACCTTTTATAACGAGCTGAAGCGGGCACTTTTTCCTCTGTGTGTGTGTGTGTGTGTGTGTGTGTGTGTGTGTGTGTGTGTGTGTGTGTGTGTGTGTGTGTCTGTCTCGCAGCACTACAGATAAAAGACCTCGGAGTGAGTGACGAATTGCATTCCATCATCTTCTTTTCGAGCTCATCAGCAGCCACAATTGTGCGGGACATCAGTTAACTGACTGCTGAGCTGCTTTGTTTGCAAAACACCTCTCTGCCTCTCAGGAGCATGTCAGACATAATTTGTAAATACAACAACGATTTACTTGACGAATAATTGACACGGCAATTAATTTACCTTGATGGATTTAATTTAGACCAAGTTTGTTTCTAAGAAATTCATGCACACAAAGTGAAGCAAGACTATTTTTCAAGAGCAGTATATTCATAATTAAATCCAACAATAAAAAACTTGGTTTAAATCTGAATCAGATTTAGTGTCCCGGTTTTTGAGGACATCACTATTTCCTTTTCTTGCTTGCAAAAGGAACTGGATCTATATAAGGTTAGGGTTTAATCCCTGGAACAATCTGGAATCAATAAAGGAAGTCACCCGTTTGAATGCCTCTTCTCAAAATGGAAGCACCATTTCCAGTAGCAAATGCTGAACAAGCCTCCTCTTGTCCTCTCTCTTCTGCTTTCCATTCACTCTGATAATCCAAGTGTGCACAAATCGAGCATGACGCCCTGTCTGGCAGCCTCTCTCTATTGTACTCAGCCCTTAATTTAGCCACAGTTTTACAGCACCTTTCAAAATGTGAGGAGAGTTCAAGCACTTTTTGTGTGTCTGTGTGCGCAGGCATGTGTGTGTATTCAAAGGGTTGAACCAACAACTTTAGTATTCTTTAGCACTCTCCAATGATATGTTGTAGCTTGAGGTCAATCACTCGCCAATTATGTGTTTTGACAACAACATGGACATCTTGCTGAAATCAACAGATGGCCGAGTTCGCGCACCGGCTCCACAACAGTGTGGAAATACTAAAAATGAGACCGGGAGCATGGTCACAAAATAGGCTAATCGATCCTAAAATGCGAAAAGCAGCAAGTGCTACGCATGGCCATCTGAAATGGGACCCGGTAACGCAAGCTGATGAGCAGTCTGAAAATCCTCATGTCAGCAGTGAGCAAATTTGTCAAGTTCCGACTGTGATTGGATGAATTAGACAGGGAGTTGGCAGTGCAACTAAGGATAGTGAGGAACGTGAGCAAATCATCTATGAAAGACCGCATAGCAAACTGAAGACACAAGAAAAAAATTCTGTGACGTCATCCAATCTGACTACAAAACACATGTCGTCCTTTAACCTCGAGTGCAGTTGTTCTTAACCTTGTTGGAGGTACCAAACCCAATCAGTTCATATGCACATTCACCGAACTGTTGATTAGTGAAACATAAAAATATGACTCAAGAAGTGTTCCTTCAGTTTTGAGTTGCTCAGATAGGACGCTGAATGCCATCATGTTCCGTGGTGCATGTGAATCCATGTTGTACATATTCGTCCGACCGCTTTTTTTTTTTTTTTTTGCTTAACATAGCATGTATTAAAAAAAAAAAATCTAAAAAGAAAACACGACGTACTATCACGACACTCACATTGACGATTGAGCGAACTAAATTTCCTGCAGCACTGATTGGACAATACATGTCATGTGATCATCTACAGCGGGCGTGTCATAACTAATTAACATGTTGAGTCGGGGTATGTCTAAACCTCCATGGCAGAGGCTCCGTCGAACCCCTGAGACCAATTCACCGAATACTTGGGGTTCGATCGAACCCAGGTTAAGAACCACTGCTCTAGTGTGTTTGTGTTTGTGTTGACCCATTTGATAGGAGACTTATTTTGCCGCAGAAAGTCTGAAAAGCAAAGAATTTTACATGTATGCAATGGCTTTGCTTGAAACCTCCAATAAGGTAGTTGCTCAGCCAGCCCGGAGAAGTGACTACATCCTTGACATGAATGCTCTCTTCTTTCTCCATCTCTCTCATCTCATCCAACCCCCATTCCTATACTGATAATGTCCCAAACACATATTTTAGCACGCAATTAAGCACAACATTGTATTGTAACTGACTCATCGTTTGGAATCTGCATATCGCGCAGTGTGAGAGAGAAATTCGGTGATTAGCGCTGCTGGCACTGTTGATGTTTCGGTAAAGGTCAATGAACAGTGAACACAATGTTCTGACATTTGCAAGTGAGAGAATGGCAAAGATAATCATTAGGTTGTCTGATTAATGAAAATTCTAGAATCATGACTTGATGGAAAACAAATGGCCAAACTTGAGACTTCACTCTTTTTTGTTTGTTCTCTCTCGTTTTTCAGCATACCATATTGTACATTCAGTACAGTACGATGTCTCAAAACTGGATCATCACCACCGTTATTCCGGTCATGATTTGTTACATCTGGATTGGAAAATATTGGTATTTGTCGAGAATTGAATTTGCTGTGGTGCTTTTGTAGCCCTTACGAACTCCCAGAAATTACTTTCTCACACCATCTCTCCAGATGAATCATTGTTTAGGGGCCAACATACTATTGGTTGTTTTCTGCTTTTAGTAAGAGTTCTGTGTTGTTTCATTATTTTGGAACGGTTCATATTTTGACATCCACGTTCACAAAAATTGAAGCAACTTCGAGCACTGTAATTTCTACCAAATACGTTCACTCAGTGCTAGTCTAACAGAGGACAATTGTGAACAGCATACTAAATGGTGAATCATCCCATACAACCACTACACCACAATCTAGTCCGGATAAATAAATGTAAAGCTTCAAGTGTAAAAACGTAATTGTAAAAAAAAAAAAAAAAAAAAAAAAAAAAAAAAAAAGATCGAAGACGGCACCGTCACAGTGCAGAGGTGTAGGGTTCGATTCCGACCTTCGTGTGTGGAGTTTGCATGTTCTCCCCGTGCCAGTGTGGCTTTTCTCCGGGTACTCCAGTTTTCCTCCCACATTCCAAAAACATGCATAGCAGGTTAATGGAACACTCAAAATTGTCCCTACGTGGGATTGTGAGCGCGTATGGTTGTTCGTCTATGTGTGCCCTGCGATTGCCTTGCAACCAGTTCAGGGTGTACCCCGCCTACTGCCTGAAGACAGCTGGGATAGACTCCAGCACACCGAGTGACCCTCATTAGTTAAAAGTAGATTCTAAAATGGATGGATGGATGGATATTTTTCCAAGAGTGTATTGCGGGGGTTTTTTCCAAAAGAAAAAAAACAAGTGAATTTCCATCATTATAAGCCCATCATCTATTCAACTTGTTTTGTGAAGAATTGTTTCAAGGTGGAGCCTACCCAAGACTGGGTCACTGACCGGACCCATCAAGACTTGCATCTGCATTAAAATTAGGATATGCTAACTTTTACGCTTGAGTGCAGCCTACGAATACAGAGTCCCTACAGGGACTCAACCATTCACACTTGCATTCATGCATACAGACAATGAAGGGTCCAGGAGCACAGGATTATTTTTCCGGAACAGATGTTCATTGCTTATCGTAAAAGCCAGGCTCACATTTCCACTCCTCTTTTTCATTGATCTTCTGTTCACCTGCCTTGTTTTGTCTATCATCAATTAACTGATCTTCCTCTGACACATGTCGCCGGAATTCTTGGGACCACACACTATAAATACACATCCCTCTCAGTACATCAAAGCTGTTTTCTAGAGGAGCATACGGAGTCCAGGTGTCTGTGCAGCTACTGACCCATGTTATCAGCCTGCCTCAGCTTCCCGACTCTCTCAAAATTAATCCTGACGCCGTCACACCACCCCCTTGTTCACAGTGATGGCTCCCTCGCAGTGCAACAATTCCCTCTGGTCCTCCGTAGTCAGGACTCAGATACGCTCACCTGCATATCCCAGTCCCACAAGACGTTGCTTTCAATTGAAAAAGGGATGGCGTGACCAGGATTATAGCCAGTTCTGCATTAATTATAGTCCTTTTTTTTTTTTTTTTTAAATTAAGGGAGGTGGGTGGGGGCGTGGGGGGGGTGGTGTTGTCGAGGCCAGGCAGGCGGAACCACCACACACAACAAATCCGATTATCCGGGAATGGTTTGTTTCTTTTTCAGGTACTCTATCCCTCTCATTTGTCCTTTTGTGGAATCGTTTCAGAGACGTTTGCTTTTGTCTGTTTGTGCTTCAAATCCATTTTGCGGTATTTCTCACATCCTGCCATAACTTTTCATCGGGGCTCCATGTTCGTCACCCTCCTACCTCCATTTCCTCTGATGATTAATTTCCTGAATCACAAGCGATTAGCATTCCGGAAAAGACGGATAAGAGGTGTCCTTTCACCTCCAGCAACCCCAGCATCGTTTATATTTTTTCCCCTGCGGCTTATCTTCTTCTTATCTGACGTGTTTACACCAATGGAGCCGATCGTTTCGCAGCCTTTGTGTTTGTTTTTGCTCTGCGTCAATTTTACATTTTCAGAGCGACCCATTTCCATGTCTCCATAAAGAGATATTTATTGTGTGAGACAAGTGTCCACTTATATTGATCATCTTAATACAATACTACAATGACTCCTCGTTATAATTATTATTATTTTTAATTATTTTTAACGAGCTACTGGTTTTCCGTGAAGCAGGATAGTGAGAAAAAATTGCACAAATATATGAAGAACAAAGATTAGTTGAGTATGATAATTGTTGATACATGTCTCTTATTTGTCCTTTTGGGAGAATGAAGAGGCGTTTTTCTTTTTTTTTTTGTAAAACTGTTGACCTTTGGGCCTTGGTTGAACATTTTAGTTTAGACTTTGCTGAACGAAAAAAAATCCCACTTGTATCTAATTGTATTTCTGTAATTTAATTAAGACTTTCTTGCCAAGAAACACATTTGCCTTTTTCAAATGAAGTCAGTCTCAGCACACTTCATAATTAATCAATGCAATTCAGCAATTCTCTGAAGATGTCCTTCCCTGCCTTCTCATCAAATGAGATTCCAATTCAAGTCAATCTAAAAATAAAGAGAGACAACAAGAAACTTAATAGCTGTAGTCTGGCACATCAGTCGTCACTTGGGACCGTATTTTACAAAATAAATGTCTTGCAGTGCTGGACTGAGGAACGCTTGAAAGTAGTGACTGCAACAAACTTTGGGGATTTTTTAATGTAATTATGTTTAATCAAGCAAAGTCACTTTATCAGACTTCTGAGTAATCATGCATCTTTTTTTTTTTTTTAGCGCAATCATTGTAATCGCTCTCTGGTGATTTTTTTTTTGGAAGACGGTGAGTTCTGGAAGGTTGTGTTATTGTCTGCGATTTTCTGTCAATGAGATACTCTCAATGTAGCTTGAAGAAAACAAAATTGTGAGCAGTGCATGCACAAAGCTTGGGAAGTGATATTATTCGGTCATATAGTGGTACCAGGCTGGAGGTCGCGAGGTCAGAGCTAAGTAAAAAATTCGCTCCTGCTGTTATCAATGCTTTGACCCCTCCGGCTGCCTCTCGAGCCACACGACTGCAAAGGGAGGCAATCTGAACGGACCAAAGTACTTCCATGCCACAAGGATAAACAAGTGGCTGATTGAGTTCACAACCCTTTGCTTCAAGAGCAGTTGCCTAGTATGTTCGCCTGTTTGCTGGCAGTGCAGAGATATGCCTCGACTTCAGATGCCACCAAAAATTATGAAAGTTCTCCAAAATCATAGTTTCATGGACGCAAGTGGTGAATGTCCGTGCTCAACAATTGAGGGGTAAAATAATCTCCTGGGGGTCGAGGAGTTGAATGACCTGTAATTACAACACCATATCAATTGAGCACTTCAACATCATCTTTAAAAGGCCCCCAAAAAATCACTAACTTTTCCAACTGCCCATGGTTTAAAAACGAGAGACGTTTCCTTGCAGTTAACCGATGAGATGGTTAAAACACAGGCTGAAATAAAAGTGCAAGTAAAAACAACTTGCTACGGATAGATACATATCATGGGAAACATTATCAAACCAATGGTTCGGAATAATAGATTTGAATAAACTTGATTGCAATTGTTTTTTTTTTTTTAAACCTTAACTCTTCTTGTGCAGTATATGCTTTGCCACTGACAACATTCCATTATACTGGATGTATGGAATATAGCATATATTGTCATATAAGTTCCAAGTGGGATGTCCTGATCCCACGTGAGCGATGTACAGTATACTCACTCAGCCAGAAATAATAGTTGGCGTTCTGCTGCAGTGAGTCACTTTCAAAGTGATACAAGGTTGAGGTTGTTTTGTATTGATTAGAACTCACTTGGAATGGGGTGTGCGTTCACCTTTGAAATCACAAGTCTGCTTTTAGAACATTTGGGGCTTGGTTTATTAAAGCCACTTTTCTATTGTATTGGTTTTACCCCGAAACAGCCTGGCTCTCCCTGTGTAGGCCTTTTTTTTTTAATTATTTCATAGGTACCAATGGATGAAATAGTGAAGCTTGTGATAAAGAATTTTAGCGGGCTGCGCCTACCGCTCACTGGGACCAATCACTTGAATGAGAGGTCTCCAGGTCTTCAAAAGGAAGGCTTCGGATGCTGGAGGTGACGAGGATGAGCTGCCAGTGGCAGGAACTTAGAGTGGCTGCCTAAAATGTTTTACCACAAGTGTCACTATTTCATCTATTTCATCCATTGGTGCGTATGAAATTGTAAATATGGTTACGTATTGTTGTAAAACTCAATATATGTGTTCTGTATATATTGCATTTTTATGTCTTTGCAGCAGCTGTCTGTTGCGGGCTTAAACCAGCTTTGGAACCTGTAATGAAAAAGCGGTATAAGGTCCCAAATAGCAGGCTATTGGTAACGGATACAAAAGAGGCAGCAAAGCTAAACAGTTGATATGGACAAGAATTAAGTTGTGAAAGTTTCCCCACAAACTTCATCAGCACAAGATTGTCGTTTTCCCCACCCTTTCCTTGTGTGGTTAAAGTAGATAGCTTCAGACAAGCGCCGAGTTCGCCTGGGATGGCCAAGCTGTTTGAATCCGTAAGGCCACTTTATTAGGGAATTGTAGGCGAAGATTAAATTATTGTATTTGCACATGCTTCTCCAACAATGTGCAAAATGCACTGCGCTGCAACCTTTCAATATATGTGTTCTGTATATATTGCATTTTTATGTATTTGCAGCAGCTGTCTGTTGCGGGATTAAACCAGCTTTGGAACCTGAATGAAAAAGCGGCATAAGGTCCCAAATAGCAGTCTATTGGTAACGGATACAAAAAAGGCAACAAAGCTAAACAGTTGATATGGACAAGAATTAAGTTGTGAAAGTTTCCCCACAAACTTCATCAGCACAAGATTACCGTTTTCCCCACCCTTTCCTTGTGTGGTTAAAGTAGATAGCTTCAGACAAGCGCCGAGTTCGCCTGGGATGGCCAAGCTGTTTGAATCCGTAAGGCCACTTTATTAGGGAATTGTAGGTGAAGATTAAATTATTGTATTTGCACATGCTCCTCCCACAATGTGCAAAATGCACTGCGCTGCAAACTTAAAAAATCCCAAACCAATGAGGATTCCTATGCAGATTGCAACCCAAATTTTGTTGACGTGAGACAGCAGTGCTAAGCAATACCAATAATCCGGTCTAGACTAGACTTTTGGAGCGTTAATAAAAGCTGTTTACTGTTTAAAGTTTACATGTCTAATTAATGTGGCTCAGAAGCCCCTTTGTGGCCTTTGGGGTTTATTTACTGTGTTGTCAGACGAGAGGTGTGCCTACAAAGGCGAGCTTATTGAATGCCGGATTGAACAGCAAACTAAAGCATCTAAAAACCAAGGGAAATAAAATCGAGGTGACTGGGATCTTGAGGCTTTCAGGAGCATGGCCAGGAAGGTCAACGAAAGAGTGAAACTTGTGAGCAGAGCCTTAAGGGAAGCTAATGAGACTGGATGGGAAACAAAGGCAGTAGATGTTGATAGATTCAGTTTCCTGCGGATGAGCTGGAAGACTGCATACGTGTCTTTGATGTCACTGTCAAACGTTGACATAGATTGGGCATACACTGTGTTGATTTGGCCTGATTGGAGTCTGATTCTGAGTGGAGCTCCACAAGTGTATAGAGCTGGATTCAGTCACAGGGTGAATGTAGACAAACAAACATCTGCGCTCACATTCACACCTCTGGATGATTTAGTCGTAACATAAATCATTTTGGAATGTGAGACACAGGAACACTTGAGCAGAGATTCCAATAAGGAACCTCTCAGTTGTGATGCAGACTTGCTAACCACTATGTCACTGTGCTGTCCCTAAAATAATGAGTTGATTTTATTTATTATTATTTACAAAGTTCATTTCCATACATGATTTTAAAGGTCATAACACCCACACATATTTAGCACTATAGTGTCTTGGCTTCTTTAACTTCTCTTGTTTTAACATAAGGAAGACACTGTAGTCATTTTAGATTGACCAAACTGCTGGTCAAATGTACATATATTCAAACTATCAGCATAGGTGCGTAGAGTTTTTGAAAATATATACTTAAATAGGAGCTCTCTTACTTCAGAATATGACTCAAGTGAAAGTAAAAAGTACTCCATTAAATAATTACTGAAGTGATAAAAACTACTTGCAACCCCCCCCGCCCCAAAAAAAACCCAAAACAAAACATCAATTTAATACAGAGCAACTCATGACTAACTCCTGATTTTTTTTTCAAATGAAAGCCTGAATGTAAAGTAGGCCAACATCTAATTTATTTATAAAACAACAAAAAAATAAGGCAAATGCAAGAATTGGTCTGAAATGTAATTATGTTTATTTATCCTGGTGAAACAATACATGAGCTTCAGCAGGCAAAGGTTACATAGATAAATGCAGCAAAGCATTTTAGCACGCCATCGCTTTTTTTTTTTTTTTTTTCACAGGGTGTAAGGTAAACAGATTAAATGTGAGTCCAGGGGTGCTGTGCCTTTTCTGACAGCACGTCGCACACCGTATTTTCCTCCCTTATTTCTGCCATGCTTTAGATCAATTAATCCCTTTAAAAAACACTGCACACACACGACAGGAACTTCCTCACTCCATTTGACAAGTCTAATAGGCTTGAACGTTGATCGTGACTACTTTGCATTGATGATGCAGTCATTTGAGACACAAATCTCTCTGGTGAACCAAAATAGATTGCGCAAGTTACCTGTGTGCATAAAAAAATAAGTAGCGAGTGGAATGTGGCGCAATGTAACAGACTAGTCTGACAAGTACAATTTATTCCCAAATTTACTTCATTATAATGGCGTAAATCGAGTTTGTAAGTACTCACCTTTGATCATACGTGGGTACAGGGTAGGGAAAAAAAAATCTTTTGATCATACGTGGGTACAGGGTAGGGAAAAAAAAAATCTTCTTTACTTCTGCTTCAAATAAGTGTGTCATGAATAGAACTGTTAAAATTTCTATTGCAAGATAAATAGCAAGATATCAACATAAATTATTTTAAATCACTGTGTGCTTTGTTCAGTTTTCGCACATTTGCCTAAAAGCTCTCATCAGTGTATCACATCCCAAAAACGTGTTGTGGTGTGAACTGAATTTTCACTCCGCCGTTATTTCCGATGCTTATCTATCTGCGCGCTCTGTGTCTTCCCAACCATCAGACCCCGCCGTCTCTTTGCTGACTGCAGTGCCCATCTCGGCAGGAACATCAGCAGCTGGGTACTCGACAGATCCTACGCCAGGGGCTTAATAGTACGAAGTGCAGCTGGAGGTGTGACACCGTCCCAGCCCTCGACACATTGACTCACACAGGATTAATCCACTGCATGTTGCTTGAGGTGGAGGACCTGATACATCTCATTTCCCCCGCCTGTCAGACTGAACATCTTTGGAGGCCTCCTCTCCCTTGCCAGTAAAGCCCCAGAAGGGCTGGACTCTGCCTGAACCAACAACATTGCGCAAAGGGATGACTGGCAAACATTTTGATCAGGTGCGATGATTATTTGCAAATCTTTAAATTGCAATGTTGAAATTGTGCATTTAAAAAAAAGTGCTTCTTAGGCTGCAGTCATCTTGTAAGTCGTCTTCTGATCAATTTAAATTCTTGCCTGCGTCAGTTATTTATTTGACTATTTAGAGGTCACATCGTGACCCAAAGCCGATATTACTGTGATTACATTTACTGAATGCTGAACGCACTTGCACAATTAATAGTGATGTCGAGCAGGGACAACAGGGAGGTGAACAAACAGTATCCAAACCGTTACACACCGATTACTTTGGTCTCCAGGCAGGTATACACTGGCCGTTTTTCTCATTTAATGGACTGTGCTCGCTCCTCTGAGCGATTTTGCTCTTTGGTTGGAAGTGTGTGCGTATACAGGAAACTAATAGAAAATCGTTTTAGATTGCATTTTCCTCCACATAACCTTATTCAAATTTGAAAACATCAAATTATTATCAGTTTTTTTTTTCATGCCTCAGAACCAAATTGGGCCACTTGAACCTCAATCAATTGAAGTTTTTTTTTTTTTTTTTCATCCGGGCATTGTGCCACATTTTGAAGCTTCATAATCAAGTATTTACTGAAATCGAAAGAGTGTTATAGGAAAAAAAAGATGACAATGCACGCTTGTGCTTGTTTGGCTGTTTTCAGTCTTTTTTTGATTATAACACTTTGCCAGACTTTAAAGTGTTGTTGATTCCTTCTTGCTCAGTAACAACTATCTCCATATTCTTTTGTTGTCTCTTGACTCGAGACAACAAAACACAGTAATAGAAAAGCAAGCAGATCAGGATAATTTGAGGGGAAAGATCATTGCTTCCAAAAGCACAATCCCAGTAGCTCAGTCTGCCATCTGAAACTGCCTTTGAAACAAACTAATCAAAATAGTTTCCAAACAACTGATGTTTGCAAAGGAATTTTCTTATAACAGCTTTAATCCAAGCAAAGTAACTTTTTGGACAAAATTGGTTTGACTTGAATCACCCAAACACGTCCGAATGATTATTAGTGTCTGCATTTTAAAAGGAAAAAAAACCCATCAAATGTAATGTTTTTTGCTTTACTTTGGCTCCTTTCTTCATCTGAGGAGTATTCCATTTTCAGCTGCTGTGGAAGATTTAATGACTTCCAGCATGGCGTAGAACAGCATTTTCAATTGTACAGGCAAAATAAAAAGTGTTTCAACCTGTTCAGCCCACAACAGGTGGGCTTTGCTCAGGTGGTTGAGGGGTCGTCAATTTACTGCAAGGCAGCAGCATGGCAGCCTCCTTTATGAAAGCCATTTCCGATCAAAATAACATACAATTTTAAAACATGATTAAAATGTGGGACTCTTAAAGCCACATACTCTGTTCTTTTTTTAAAGACAAACTTGTGCAGATAGGAATCAACTCGAAATTGTGTTAGCATGTTTTTTTTTTTTTTTTGTTGTTTTTTTCTTAAATAAGTACAGTCTATAGCCTGGAGCTGGTACTTTTCGAAGCGGAAATGTCACCCCAAGTAGTGTTGTTTTTAAAGATGAAGGAATCGCTCCTTCAGCCATCGCTCTGTTGTGCCTCCTATTGTGTTTAGCTATTTATTGTTTTATATGGGGGGGTACCATTGAGTCGGTACTACAATGGAGATATAAAGTTTATACGTTCGGCAAGTCAATTTAACTAGTGCAACACTGAATCAACGAGGGTATCCGTCGGTATCGGTATCGATCCATCTTCCTCTTTTTTTCTCAATGCTCGGCTCATTCAAATCGGATCATTCCTTCAAATTATGAAGGACCCCAAATGAAATAAATAGTGTCTTAATTGTGACTGAATTGGAGAAAAGAATATCTCCAAACAACCCCCAAAAGATTTATTGTCACATCACACAGAATGATCCCTTTGGATAATTTACAGGTTGGTGATTGCTCAGAATCCTTCCTTATCAAATTAGCCATTCCCATTCATTTTAATAGATGGAATCAAACATCCATTACCGAGACCACCTGTGACGGAGGATTCGGTTGAGCAAAGCTCATCTGTCCTCTTATGATAGATCCAAGATGTGTACGCCAAATCCAGCTTGTGAGCCACAAACAAGCACCGCAGGAGACAGGCGGGCAGATTGCATTCCATCACATCACGGAGTATCGAACAGGAGGCACTGCAGCATCTGAGCCATGCTGCCCTACGCCAGGTTTTCTGGAGCTACTGAGTGCTTGGCACGGTTCCATTGACCCAGATATCTAGCCGTTAAGAGCTTTTCTTTTCACAGATTTTCATGATAGCCTCTATTCCGCCTTGATACTGACAGGCAGGCAGACGGCTTGCAGCCCAAGCTTGCTGTATAAATGCTCCAAATCTCAGACTTAAAGAAAATTGATATTTTGAAGCTTTCTATGTTGTATTGGTATATTGTTGTGGAGGTGCCATACAATTGACAAACAAAACATATTCCATAGCCACCAGCGCATCAACTACTAAAACAGACAAATATTCTGAAAATACTCTCCCAAAATTACTTCATTTGGAACTCTTGGAATGCAAAATAGGATGAATGCAAACGTCCAAATGCTTTGGTTACATCCATTTGGAAGGCATAGAAGGCCAATCATACCTCTGACTGCATAACGTCATATCACATTCAAAGGAAAATTGAACAGTCTGTCAAGTTGGCATCTGGAAACTCACATCTGGCCAACAAGCCATCTGTACCCTCGCTGTCTGCTCATTAAACACAACTTAAACAACCATCCAATTACTTTCACCTGAGTCAAATTAAACGCATATTCATTGAGTTTTTTCTGTGTTTTGTTTTCTTCAGACACACCATATGTAGCTCTTCAAATCGGGACAGTCTCAACTCAACTTAAAACTACCATCGCTGAATACAAAGCTATCCGACACAATCAGCCATTTAATTAAGTAGTGCCGGTATCCGCCAGAATCTCGGAACCATAATTTTTCAGGAAACCCAAACAACTGTATGCTTGCTGAGACATTGCATTGTATCGTCAAAGAGAGCAAGCCATTTTCAACACTTTAGATCAGGGGTCGGCAACCTGCAGCTCCGGAGCCGCAGGAGGCTCTTTTATGCTTATGTTGCAGCTCTGCGTGGCTGGGGAAAATATGAAATTGACAAAAAATGGACATAGCAGGTTTGCACCAACAGTGACATACTTAATGTAGTGATTATTTATCTCTATGGACAAGAATGGCACTTGGAGGAGCATCGACCTCCATCGAGGCCAATCAATCCTAAACAGATCACAAAAATCCTCCGTGAAAAATACGTTGTCCATCTTTCTACCTATCTCTCTGTTCGTCCGTCAGTGTAAGCTTTTAATTACTGAAGCTACATCTGGGTCTGGTGGGGCACCTTTCCTGATACAAACATACTACAATGGGGATGTTTTGTACCATTCCCTGCACTCATCAATGCAACAGTCCTCTACAGTTCCACAATTTTGCAGAAGTCATGTGGCTCCATGTGGAAACCTGCTAATTAACCAACCAAACAAAAATAAGTCCTAAAGCCCAGCTGTATACTTAAAAAAAAAATACACACACACACACACACACACATATATATATATATATATATATAAATATACAGGTATATAATCACTTTTCAAGTGTGGGACTTTTTTTTTTTTCAGTCTTTTGAGGTCATGCGGATTAAATTCTGTTGTCATATCTGTCGGTAGAACACAACTAAAGGTCTGAGAATCCAGGACTAATCCCTCTTAACACTATTAGGACTGGAATCCATGTAGTTGCTGAGAGCAATAAATAAGCCGCAATAAAAAGGCACGCATCCCTTCTATTGCACCATGATTTAAGTCTCTTCAACACCTTTCCACTTGTGTCGTACATTGGGAGGCCTTGACTAATTATTTATGGCAGTTTTTAACAAAGGAAGGGCAGGCAATATGTCAAACCTGTATGTAAGGATTCATGAATCAACGATGTAAAAGCGTGAGAGGATGAGGGACACTGAGCCTCTTTAAGAAGCCTTACAATGTGCGTATCCTTCTGTTGAACCTTACGTACTTGAAAGTGAGTTTCTGATGACTTTTTCTGTCTTTCCCCGCAGGAGTAAGAGAGGAAACAATGGGCTGGACTATGACTTTAAAGGATGACTTTGGGGTCATTGCCTGGGCAGGGGGAACTGGGAACTACCTCTCTTTCTTCGTCCTCTGGTCGCTCTTGCTCATCCATGTCCGAACAGATATTGTGTTTCATATGGATCATCAGTTCACATGGAAAACAGGTAAAGAATTTGCTGGTTTTTTTTCTTTTTTCGTGGCCATTTGAAACGAATCCTCATCTAAATGAAACCATTTGATCTCATTCCTGATAAAAAGCAGCACTGGTCAAGGAGGACTTAATTGGTTAATTCCTATTATGTTCAATGGGATGCGAGAGTCTCTGAAATGTTTTGCGCTGCTGTTTTGATTGAATTGTTGTACTGAGCCGGCTTTTTCTACCGAGAGTGTTAGTGCCATAGTGGAGGCCTCATAACTGCTCATCGACAGACTCTAGGCACAGAAATACATCTGTTTTAATGGTTCCATGCTGGGTGGGCTTGGACTCTTACACTTATGCACAATGAAGAGACACGATTTGGAAAGTCAACGCCACCGCTAGGGCAACTCCACATTATATCCGAATGCCGGCACAATGGTGGGTTCTCCTGTATGTGATGTTATTGCGTGACCAATTTTAAGATGTATGTAATGCCACAAAATTGATTAGAAATTTTTGTGGAGGAGGAGGAGGGGGGTGAGTGAGCTTATTTCACGAGTTCGCCTTTGCTCACTTCACAAATTCAATTGAAAATCCAGTTGCAAAGCATCTTGAGGAAGAAAATGCAGCTTACCCAGACAAAAGGGACCCCTCTTGCTGGGCGATTAGTGCGCTCACTTTGCACTTTGTGTCTGGGTAATGACACTGCCTAAGTGATAAAGAGGCTGATTAATTTCACTTGAAAGAACGCATGTTGAAAAGGGATGGAATCAAGAAAAATCCCGGGTGAGGTTCTGCAGTGTTTGTGACTCACTGCCGTCTTATGCCTTGTTGTTTGAGACACTATAAAGAAAATCTCAAGACTTGAGATGCTTTGTGTCACACTTAAGTGTTCGACTCCGAGGGAAAGAGATCAATTGTTGAAGCGTAATGCATTCATCAGTCGAAGGTTGTGAATCAGTTGGCTGACGATCACAGCGGCCTGGGTTTTATGTGCTGCATTTTCATGATTTTCATCCGAGAAAATGAATTATTTTATGTGTGCAAAACTAGAAAAGTTGTTTGAAAAGTTCAAATTGTACGACCAGCATGTTGAAAGCCCCGATGACGTGCTCATGTTGTTTCATAAACAGTTTGGGACAATTGCAACAAGATGAATTAAAAAAAAAATCGCTATTTTATGAGACGGTGGTGTCATGATTTGGGCAACTAGGATGGTTACAGTTTCAGAGCCATGAGGAAAAACTGTGAGCGGATTGCACTTCAGTGTAAAATAAACGGAGGTGCTTTTGGCACTGTCTTGCGTAGCTCACTACACTATCTGGCTTGAAACATTAATCCTAGCATACGTCTCTTTCTGGTATTATGAATTGCAATAATGTTAATTGGGTATTGCTTTCCATTTCAAGCTGCATTTGCTCTTCCATGTTACTGTAGCAGTTAATTAGTTTTAATACACAAAGTATACATAGTGAAGGGGATTTCTTATTTTTTTTGTCTGAACAAGATTACCAGGAGAAGACCGTGCTAAACTGGACTGCTTGGCGAAAAAGGGCTCGATTATTCATTTTATTTTATTTTATTTTTTGTAATGTACAATCCATCCATCAGGGTTACTATCAGAGGTGAGCTCGAGCCTCTCCCAGATAACTGAGAGGTGGTGTACAACCTTGAATGATCGCTTGTCAATCACAGGACACAAATAGACAGATTCACATTCACCGTTATCACTCCCTGGGGAGGAAAAAAATAACAGTCACAACGAGCGCAGGGGGGCGGGACATTAAAACGCCATCGAAAGGTCCTGTAATGTCCAGTAGCCGTGAGCCCAAAATGTGGACTTAAACATCATTGATTGGGATGGGAACTTTCATTTTAACCTTTAATTTTCAGAAAGCTCTTCCCTTAGGTATGCAAAACCACACGATTGAGTGTGCCTATGTAGGCCAGAAGCAATATGGGGTGAATCTTTTGTGAGTCGCTGGGAGTCAAACAAAGCTGGATCCATTTAAACTTGACCTTCATCAGCACCACGGAGAGCAGAATATAGCTCTGCAACACTGTGGCTAATGGCATAATTATTCAATTGTGCACAGAAAGTCTCTTGACAGTCAAAAGCCCACACATTTTCAGTCATTTCCAAGCGGTTATTTCCAAAAACACTTACAATAATGTATAAGTGTAGTAAAATGACAAATCAAGAGATATCAATTTATCATTGATGAGAAAGCTCTTGATTCCTACACAGTAAAAAATGCAGGGCCGTTTTCCTAACCCAGCTACTGAGTGTGGATTTTGAGCAGATTTGGTTACTTGGCCAAATCATTCATCATCATGGTCTCCAGTTCCACTACTACGCTGATGACGTCCAATTGTACATCTCCACCAAATCATTTACCGCAACAAACCACTCCACCCTGTCTAACTGTCGTTCAGATATCAAATCCTGGATGCAAACAAACTTTCTCGCTCTTAACTGCACGAAATCTCAACTGCTAATAATCGGTCCTCGGTCCCTCACCCAAACAGCCTCCAATTTTAACCTCACTATCGACAACTGCACCCTGTTCCCCTACTCTCACTGCCGCAACTTCGGTGTCCTTTTTGATAAGAACCTCTCTTTCGACCAACACATCACCCAAATCACCAAAACTGCTTTCTTCCACCTCAAAAACATTTCTCATCTCCGCCCTTCACTTTCTTTCAACGCCGCTCAAACCCTCATCCACGCCTTCATCACCTCCCGCCTTGACTACTGCAATAGCATCCTCTACGGTACAACCTCCAAACTCATCAATAAACTACAGTACATCCAGAATGCCGCCGCCCGTCTATTCACCCACACCCACACTTGTGATCACATCACCCCTGTCCTTAAAAACTTCCACTGGCTCCCCGTTCCCCAGCGTATTCAGTTTAAACTCCTCCTACTCACCTATAAAGCCCTTCACAATCAGGCCCCCTCCGACCCCCCTGACCTTCTTCACCCATAAACTCCTTCCCGCAACCTCCGCTCCTCAAACACAAACCTCCTCGCCATCCCCGTGACCAAGCTCAAAATCTGGGGGGACCGAGTCTTCTGTGTCGCCGCCCCCACCCTCTGGAACGCTCTAGCACAACACATCCGCAACTGTACTGACCTCTAGTCCTTCAAATCATCTCTTAAAACCCGCCTGTTCCGCAATGCTTTTAACACCTTTTAATCTGTTTTACCCATTTTTGCTTTGTTTTGTTCATCTAAATGTGTTTTTTGTAAATCATGTATGCTTGGCTTTAAGTGTACATTTTTTATCCTGTTTTAAACTCTTGTAAAGTGTCTTTGAGTATGATGAAAAGCTTTCAAATAAATAAATCTATTATTTTATCTTAATATTATACATATCTTAATATATATATATATATTTTTTTTTTATATATATATATAAATCTTAATCTCAATATTTTGACCCAGCAGATTGGATTTGAGTTGGGTGAAGAGCAGTGGGCTTTGGATACAGTGAACATTGAACATGGCTTACGATCAGTTGAATGGATAAATGGTGAAGCGTGGAGTTACAGTGAGATTTTTGAGTGTTGCACTGCTTGCACACAGTCACTTTCAGACAAAGATGCTTGAAGACGTCGATCCAAACTACCAGCCACCTTTATCACCAGCAGCCTTTCCCAAGGACACTTTGACCTATTGATGTGAAAGACCCACGCATCTCCCGATCACATGTTACATTGACCCTGACTTCTTCTATTAATTGTGCAGGTACTGGAAGATGCTGGGTAGACTTTTGGCATTTATCGACCTCCAGTGCAAGGCTGCCCCCCGAGTAAAGAGGTTTTTCAATGGAATTAAATGTGAGAAAAATTTTGTGGTAGCTACCAAAAAAAAAAAAAAAAAAAAAGGCTAGATGATAAACCTTTTTCGTCACTGATATTATTGTAGTTGCACAAGGTGTGTATTTGATTTCATTTTAGTAGCACTGTTGTGTAACTGGCTTAAAATGTAAGGTACTTTATTTTTGAGGACTGTTATGAAGTCGAAATATTGGCATTTGCCTTCAAAAAGATTGAACAAATGCCAGATGGTCTTAAAGTGGAGATATTGTCCAACAATTGAATTGATTTCTCCTTCACTTTTATAAAGACAACAGAAGAACTTAACTGGATAAATTTAGCACGTTAGAATGAGGCAGTTTTTTTTTTTTTTGTCAACCGGGATCAAATTAAACACCTTTTCTGTCGCTGTAAATTATGTGCTGACTTTCACTCCTAACAATTAGTTAATTCTAATAATATTGAGAATTTCATCATGAGAAGAGGAGCTCCAGCCAGATTATTTCGGAATCTTACAGGGCCAGAACCTAAGGATCCAGTCTTGTCCCGGGCTCATGTTTGGAGGAAAAAAAAAGGAACTAATTTGAGAAGGGATACAGACGGGCAATAATATAATGCTTTCATTTCAAAGTCTGGCTGTATAGTGGTGTGCCGTCAAAGCTGAAATCAAAGATGAGCACTCCAGTACAATGAGCTGTGAGGAGCTTCGAGCCTTCCATGACAATGTGCTGGCTGCTTTAGAAACGGCATTTTTTTTTTTCTGATATGTGGAGGATGAAGAAACACAATGGAATGGTTGGTTTTAAATGGGTCATGTCTCTGTATTTGCTGAACAATATCTCATGAATGCCATGTCAGCTGTTATTTTTGTCGTGAATCATGTTTTTGATGAGAGCATTGGAGCAGCTTTTCTGGCAGTCATGATGGAACAACAATTAAGGGATTAGACACAATATAATGTTAAAGTGAAACATAAATATGATGTAAACTCCAGGCGCATAAAATGGTTTCATAATCGAGCTTTGTTGTACTCTTAACGGAGGTTGTGGTGTCATGTACCAACCAAAGCCACAAATGCCAATATCTTCTGGAATAACCACCATTATCAATGATCAAACCGTGATTCATTTATCATATAATGTTAAAGTAACATCTCAACAGTCATTCTTGTGACACAAAAGCTCAGGAAGCCATTCTACGTTGGACCGCACATGTCATCCAACACAATCCCGTCCAAGGCTCGAATCAGTGTTTCCATTGTCCACCGGGTTAAGAGTCGAGAGCACTGAGAGGTGTGCAATACACACAAAAATCGACTGTATATATTTCTGGAGGCTTTTATAACCTTTTTAGAGGGCGAAACGGAAGGACAACATAGTCCATCCATTCATCCAATTTCTAATCTGCTTATCCTCACAAAGGTCGCGGGGGGTGCTGGAGCCTATCGCAGCTGGCTTCGGGCAGTAGGCGGGGGACAACCTGAACCGGTTGACAACAAAGTCAGCGTCCTTATTTGTAAAGCTGTGTCGTCTACGTTTGCTGCTGTTCAACTCAAGTCTTATAGGTGGTGGTCTTGAGTCTTGTGGACTATACAGTGAAACTCCTCTACAAAGAAACCTACATGGGCGAAAATACTCCTTAGTGTGAAAAAATTTTCATGCATGAAAGACATTCCCACTTTTCTGTTCCCCCTACAACGAAAAGTCCCCCTGTTCCGTTATACGAAATCTTTTTCTCTGCTCTTGCCTCGCAACGAGATTCACTACAACGAAAACAAGCCTTCCGCAAAAGTCAAATCCAACCTCAGCATGCCACAGCGACCTCTACTGCTTCGTTCAGAAACGGCAACAGCATCCACCACAATGGTTTATCCATGCGCAGTAGTATACGAAGTATTTGTTTCAGACACAGCACGAACGTCGCATTGCTAAAATGGCCACAAAACGGACCTTTGCATACCAAGGAGTTAAGAAAAGCTTTATCGCTTGAAGACAGGATAAAGGTAATAAAAATGAAAGATGGAAGAAGCAAAATAAAATACATTATGCAAGAAATTGATGGAAGTGAAAGGAAATCTTGATCGTAAATTTCGCAATTTCTTACCCTTTTTTTCGTTCTACGCGGGCTATATGAAGTGTCAAATAAGTGCATGCTCATACTTATGCACAATTGGAATAAAATTAAAAGTACACATATGCGTTTTTTGTGTGTGTTCGTGTTTACATCTGAGATAAAATTTGCAACAGTGAAAAGTCCCCTGTTGTGAAAAATTTCTTGCTGCAAACATGATGTCGTTGTAGAGGAGTTTCACTGTATAAGCAGGTCCAAAAGATGTTTCAGAATTTCTGTACATTGTTGCGGGAAGCGATGTTGTGATTTCTTTGTATGTAGCCAATTGATCCCTCTCATCTAAAACTGAAAACAGTTTATAACAACCTCGAAGGCACCATTATTACACTTCGAATTATATTGCATGTGAATCTCATTTTTGGATCATTTTGATGGAAAAAATGTCGACCAATCAGACATTTTCAAACGCCTCTTAGAACCTCTCCAATTGGGTCAACTTATTTCTTGCGTGCAGGCTACACCTTGGAGGTGTTTTTTTTTTTTTTTGTTAATATGTGAGGTTTTTCCTTTTTTTTTTATGAACCATGAACACACACGTGTAAAATAAAATGATAATAGGATGGTAACGTGTTGAAACCATTTTTAATGCTACAGTAAAGATTCACTGTTTAAAATGGGCTTGATAAAAGGTGGAATACTTCCGACCAGGAAAAGTGTGGCTGATAAGTGGCTTTGGTGTGATATTTATTCTTTGTTTTGGCCCTTTTATGTCTGTTTTGACATTTTAAGATGTGCGCAATGAAAATCTCTAAATGGAAATTTTTATGATGACGACTGTCTATCGCAAACATTTAAACTCCAAACTGCCATGTGTGCTCAAACGTGGATGTCAGCTATAAAACAACTTATCAATGACAGATTTAACCACTTTGTCCTTCGGATCACCTGAATATTTAATCTCGAAGCACAGTGTCGTTGAGATGGCGGCTCTGCTAGCTTTTACTGTCCCCTCTTGGAAATTGAAACTCCAGTGCCACATACATATAACTACAAATCCATTATTTTTAGGTCCACTCGTACAAACTTTGTTTGATATTACGGTATTTTTCAGGAAGTAGTTATTTCATGATAAGAATTACTTCTATTCACCAAGTTGTCATCATTGGGAAGAATGCCCCCAAAATGCAACAGAATATTTACAGAAGAATATTTAGTGGCCAACAGACAAACTCTTGCCAATGTAAACACCTTGGTTGAGGTAATCGATACATCTCTGACTGTCTTAATCAAAACTGAGCATCGTGACCTACGCCAAGAAGCTCATTGAGGAAAGTTCAACTCGTTCAATTCGTTTTTGTCGTGGTGACAGTCCACTTGCACTGGGGCCACATACTGCAGTGCATCGATCAGTCATAGCCACCATAAGGACCTACTGGGTGCAAAATCCCACCAGTTTTGCATGCATCACATACAGGACTAAAGTGATCCACCAGCTGCAGCATGATTATATTTCAGATATGCATTGCATATAAAAAGTTTACACACCGCTGTTCAATTTTTTTTTTTTTTTTTTTTTTTTGGGCGCGCTATGAAGAAAATGAGACCAACGTGTTTTTTTTTTTTTTTTTTTTTTTTTTGGGGGGCGCTATGAAGAAAATGAGACCAACGTAAATCATTTCAAATTCAGTGTTTCTCCCATTTGTGTGGCCTATAATCTGTCAAATTCAGGACAATTTTGAGAGAGGACGTTGCAAAATGTTTCCAAGTTTGCACACCATCTTCTATCTGTGATGTGGCTGTGTTCGGAATTAGCCGATTACATGCAAATTCATGTAACATGTCAGCATCAGCGCACACCTGCCAACATTTATAGTGCCTCTGAATATCCCCCAATAAATAAATACATATGTCTCAAATGTACTAGTTTTTTGTTAGTCTTTCTCACAGAGGACTGAAAGTATTTTTTCAGTGACTGCAATTACTGTTCTTCCTTCCTTCCACCTTGTCTTGACAATTGAACAAGAGTTTGGAGACTTTTTTTTTTTTTTTTTTTTTTATCCACTGTGTGTATTACCGATGATGCTAGCCTATTAATAAAGCCTAATGCCCAAACAGTTATGTCTGATAGAAAGCTGTTCAGTCACAATATTTTCCAGAAGTTTTGTTGGTTCTCTCTGCGTGTGTACGGCTTTGCAATTGGATCTTTGATGGTGTAAGTGACCTAATTGTTTTTCAAATGTCAGAACACACAAGTTGCATGCTCTGTAATCCATCCAAAAGCAGCACGTGCTTCATGGAGAGGAAAACAAACTCTCGAGGGAATTTTCATTTCCTTGCCAACACGAAAGGGCATCACAGAAAATTATAACATTGGGAAGATCTGATAGCAAATAAGCTGATCTGGAAAGCAGGAAAGAAGGCCTCGAAAGCTGAATATACGCTTTATCACAATAGATTTGAACTCTATGCCGGCACACTACAAATTACCCACACGATTGAAGTTGTCAGGTTTTGAAAAGCTTAAATCGTGAGACAATAACGCTGCAATTCAATACCAAACAACAATGAAAGGGTTTACGTAATGACTGGTACTTCTCATGCCAGCGTGGTTTCTATTGTTTAGCCTTCCTTACAATACACTTTTTATTCAACGGCAAATGATTAATATGCTTGTTCTTACAGAGCATACGCAATTTGACTTCATTTGATTCAGAATTGCAGGAAGTCATTTCAAAAGCACATGATGTCAGAAGGGATTTTAGTCATCACTCTATCAACTAAATGTTGAGAGACAGAGTTTTCTTCTTGGCATTTGTGAAGCTTTTTGAGGCTTTTAACAATTTTTGAGGTGACCATAACAATCCAGTAGGTTCCTTTGAATGCGAACAGGGGTTGTTTTAGAGGCCATTACCACAAGTGTCAAAGTTGACATTTTTGGAAACGATTAAACGGTGAAAACGGTCATTTGTAACAACACGATGACATGTGTCACAGTCCAATTATTAATCATTAGAACACGACAGTCTAGTAGGATCAGACTCATAATGTATTACAGTATATTGCGTTACTTACCAAAGCCTTCATTCACATACACACAAACAGAGATTATTCAAAGACCCACAAAAAATTGCTACAGACGTTCGTCTTTTTTTTCTTCACAGCCATCACACACTTCTGGTCTGGAATGCATATTACAGAGTTGTAGTCATTTTTTGCAGGGCAATGAGAGAACAAAGATCATTGGCATTATCATCCAAAGGTTTTTGCTCGGTTGTCAGGTAAATGCTCTCATATTTTTATAAAAATGAAATCCTCAATCAGGTAAGCAACATATGACAGATTAGGGTCATCCACCCATCCATTTTCTAATCCATTTAGCCTCACGAGGGGCACGGGGTACACCCTGACCTGGTTGCCAGGCAATCGCAGGGTACATGTAGATGAACAACCATCCGCGCTCGCAATCACACCTCGGGACAATTTAAAGTGTTCCATTAACCTGCCATGCATGTTTTTGGAATGTGGGAGGAAACCGGACTACCCGGGAGAAAATCACAGGCATGGGGAGAACATGCAAACTCCACACAGGGGGCCAGAATCGAACCCTGCACCTCGGCATTGTGAGGCAAAAATGCTAACCAGTCGACTAACGTGCTGCCCAATTAGAGTCACAGTTTGTAAATTTGGCCATTGAATGACACATTCAGCATTAACCCTGTTCTAATGATGAACAGTTTAATATTCTATGTCTTTGTTCTTTGAATACAGCGAAACCTTTGGTTTGCTTCTTCCTTGTAAGATGATGGCTTGACAAGTTGAGTTGGTTCCGTGACCAAGCCGGCAACTCAAACACTCATATTGCAAATAACTTTCCCCCCATTTAAATGAATGGAAATGCCATAAATTTGTTGTGGCCTCCCCTAAACACCCAAGAATATTTTTATAAGGTCTTTTTTAAGAAGGAACACAGCTGACTATAATATTGTACTTCATACAAACATATCCCAAGAGCATTATGAATTAGAATGTAAATAATTAAACCGTATGTGCATCATGATATAATGCTTCCATTCAATTCATTGTGCAGTATAATGCAGTCATACCGACTAATAAAGACAAGTCACCATTTTTCAAAGTGACTCAACAAACTGCAATAAAATTAATCAAATCTATTTTTCACAGAGGATAAAGACTATATGCCTGTGAGTACTGGAATATGTTGTATACATATGTTGCTTCACCGTTTGTGTTCAAATATCCATTGCTTGAAGGATTATAACGCCGCTTTCCATTGTGTGTTGTAATTATGCTAGTGGCGGTATTTCTAAGGCCTTTAGTTGTTTGAAATGCAAAACTTGCAATTCTCTTTGGGAAACTAACTTCAACTGTGAGTTGCATTAAATAGATGAAAGCCTCTTTGGAAAAACATATTACCATCTGCCAAAATGCTGCTTTTTGTTAAGTGAGTCGAGCGGATTTTGCTCTCACCATAAAGTGCTCATATCTCAAGTTTGTGCTCAGAAGTCAAAGCAAAAAATGAAAAAGTCAGGTCACAAAATTCTCAAGGCACCATTGTACTATTACAATATAATAATATGCAGTGAAGAATTGGAAACTGCTATTTGAAAGGTATTTCCTTTATTTCTGTCAAAGATCCGGATTTGATGTATTTGCTAATACAAATAAATGATCCGGTTTTACACAGGTGCTTTCTTCTTCTCTGGGCTCATAGAATGACAAATATTTTAGTCTTGCGATCTTTCCTAAACAACGCACTGTTCACAAAACTCCACTTACATTTAAGGCTGTCCTGAAAAACAGACATTAGCTGTTAAAGATAGCCTTCCCAGAAGCTTTTCAGCACTCAGGTTGAACTTGCGTGTGCCCTCGTTCAGTAAATTGGATGGAGGTGTAGAAACAGACTGTCAACATAACACATCTCCCAAACCATTGAATTACCTGCTCTTAAAGCTTCAATTTCCAAAAGGAATTCTCACAGACAAGCTTTTGTAAACACTCTTGTTTTTACACAGCAACACATGCTTTTGTGTCACCTTTTCCATATCTTGAAGGTTTTAATTTTCGGAGTGGACACGTAAAGGATACAAGGCCATGGGCGGGTTGAAACAAACAAGGAGCGCATAACAACTAAACATTAAATTGCAAATGAAAATATCCATGCAGTAGTTTCTTTACGGATGTTGTTGATGAGGTCGTACGGGTGAATGACTCCCACTTGATAAAGACGCATGGGTGAAGAAAGCTGTAAGAACATCAATTTATGTTGCAAGGAAGACGTTTATTTTCCTGACCCTTAAATCATTTTAAATGTCACTGAATGTTTTAAATTTGTTTGGGCTTCATAATAATATTTTCTGCACTTTGGTAGAAAAGCACGGTGAAGAAAATAAATGAATAAATAAATGTCTCGAAATGCTGCAAGGAATGTGAACGAGGAACCAAACAAAAAACAATGCAAGATGTCAGAAAAAAAAAAAATCATCTTAGCTTGTTTTAGCTGAGCTCTTTGCTCTCCATTTCGGTGTGGTTGAAAAAAGACGGAATATTCTTCTTTGTCTTTGCATTCAAATCATTTCAAGTTGCTCCAGCAATGGGCATGTTTTTCAACTTTAAGAAATAAGATATAGTCTTATAATGTTATAACTAAAAGGGCCTAAGAAGGGATTTTTCACAACCATGCTCGTAGCACTTGGTGTTCCGTTTTCAAATGATTCCCTAACAGAAGATGGCACAACACCCGAAAGCCTATTTCTTTCTGGGCATGCAGAACAACATGTCAAAACAGCCCACTGTCAACGCTTACTTAGTGACATTTATGCAAATGTGATGCCATGCTTTGACGCAAGTGGTTAGGCCCGTTGACAGTAATTTGTAAAAGGCATAGCGGAGAAGTATAGGCCAATTTGTGGGAGGGCTGAGTGCTCACATTATAGAAAATATGGTGATAGCCTTCTTTCGTCAATTATATCCTGTGTTTCTGTGCTTGACCAAAGGTCTTTACAATAAACTGGCATTCATAAGCAATACTTTGCATCGTATCGTTGCGACAACCCTGCGTGTCAATTTGAGATTTTTTTTCTGAAATCCATCTTGTGTCATGATCCTGTTCTTGTGTGTCTCTAGCAGGTCGCGGAGGAGGGCTTTCCCTCCAGCGTGCACAACTGCTGCCAATATGTTCATCGCGTTAGTCATGTATTTAAGGACTTCCTTAGTGCCACGTTTCTCTCTGGTTATTGATCTTGCTTGCTGCTCATTCTCAAGTGTCATTTTCTACACCTCATCGTTTTTTGCTCTTTAGTCTCTCACTTGTAAGTATTATAGTCTTTTGATCTTCCTCTTGTTTTGTTTTCGTGTAATTGGACTCATTTTGTTTATGCTCTTGGATTTACTATTACCTTGTCTTTTGTAAGCACTTTTTGTTTTTGCCTTGTTTTTCCTGGCTTAACCAATTTAAAGTGTTGAAAATAACTTGAAAACAAATCTTTTAACTCTCTTGGACAACTGTCTGAGAATTGTCGTAAAAGTAATTTCCCTACTCTGCGGGAGCTGTCCCGCACCTCAAGACTGAAAGCCTGGATTTGTGTTCTTTTCTTTTAGAACAACACTCCATGAAAATAGTTTGGTTAGATACATTTGAATTAGGTTGTTTTGTTGCAAATGGAAAGCTGTAATGCTTTGGTGCAGAAGAAAGCGCATCAGCCGTGAATAAGTGAACTTAGTCAGTGAATCTTTTTTATGCATTGCTTTTTGTTTAATTGATTTGAGTGCACAGTTTGATGTGGAGTGCTGGTGCTTGTGATGTGTCCCAATCATTGACAGCATAATAAATGATCAATCTCTTCGTTCATTGAATTCGCAATTGAGCAGTTGAGGTGGAGTTGTGCTGATGGTATTTGAAAGTAATAGAAGGTATAATACCAATTTGTACAATATGCAGTGTCACTTAAATTAAATAATCCAGTGTAGCAATGAGTAGATTACCACCTGAAACGTTTTTTTGAGTTTCTTAATACAAAGAAGCATTTAGCTGAATAAAATGTGAAAATGAGGATAACATGACATGACTTTTTTTTTTCCAATATCGGCTTAATGCGAGCTGCTGTTTCGACCTGCTATTCATTTTACAGATAACCTTCTCATTTCAAGGCTAATTTAAAACTTGTTTTATTGAGCTATTTACTTCACGGTGAGCAAGAAGAAACCGCATCTTCACTATTGACCTTGTCCTTTGCCGGGTGCTGCACTTCATTGCAAGTCAGGGCATTCGGCGATTTGATGTTGGTGTTAGAAATTGAATCGTACGCCGAGTGATTTTTAACTTCTGCAGACAGTCCTAAATGGTAAATGCGGTACCAGCAACATTTAGAAATGAAGAAGGTGAAGAAAAAAAGGTGTGTTGTGCTTCATCAACGATCTCTTGTTGGTGGGTGTGAGTTGAACTGTGTGATAAACTGCACGTTTCTGTTTTAATTAAATCCGGCTTTGGATGTGAGTTTGTTTATCTTTTTAGTGCATCGAACACTTTAATTTATCTCCAGAAAGACACATTCACAGGCAGGCAAAAAGGCAGTGCAGAGGTGCGGCGGCCGGCTGTGTGGGTGGAAACGATCATTTTGTGTTTGACCTCACAAATTGAGCATCAAAAGGGAGCATCTGAGGGGCCGAAGCCTTGCATGGCTGTTCTCCATTCTTCTGTTCCTGTGCCAAATTTCAAGCAAATGGTCCCCAAATGTAGCGGTAACTCCAACTTGGATGACATCCGACCTAGCTGCTTCACACGAAAATGGATAACACATTTGTTTATTTAAAGTCTTTGTAAAATGAAAATAAATGGGCCTTATAAATGTGAGTGTTGTTAACCAACCTACCAAATTTGAATGATTTTTATATATTT
>NW_017805698.1:1934080-1942482 GCF_001891065.2 Hippocampus comes | reverse complement strand
TATATATATATATATATATATATATATAAAATCAAGTACAGTATATGCAATAATGCTTCTCAGTCATTCGTATTCAAGCCATTCTCTCCACTCTCAAATGCTGTGGGCGTGTCTGCTGTGTGAATCCATGCCATAACATGCTTTAGTTTCTGCTATATATGACATGCTGAGACTACATGGGCTCATTTTATTATTACTCAGACATATTTTTTTGTTTTTGGTGCATCTGTGATTTTCTTTTTGTTTACACAGTATTTATTACGGCAACTTTGTTACCGATAGCAGTCATCCTTTTGGTCACTGATACTCTGATGCTCCTTTTGGTCAGTACAAGCATAATATGGAATTTTGTGCCATTTTAAACCCATGTAAGCCTAATCGTGGTTTACATGGTTGAAACTCTACTGTGCTGAACTAAACTCAACTGATTCGTAAATGAGACAGCAGTGAGAATTGCAAAAATGTTTGGTATTTTGTCAGTGACGTTCAGCAGGGGTGCAGTGTTTGATCTCTTTTTCCGGAATTGGGACAAATGAGTGGTGAGCTGGTGTGCCTTTGAACTTGTGTGTTATGTGTGTCTCTGTGAAGGTCAGCCTTATTAAATTCTGTGAAATTATTTCACGGCAGTCTGGAATTAATTGGATAAAAAGGCTATTATTTGGCAAAACCACTGAATCAATTAAGCTTGAGTTACATTTTTGCTCATTCATTGGACTTTTTTCCTCATTCTAACCTTGGTTATTTACAAGGTCCTATGACAATCGATTTTTTCGACCAAGATTGATCGGTCATTGAAGTTACACAAACTTGGCTTTTCTGAACAAAGCATAAAGGTCTGAGACAGCCCGAGAGTCCTCTGGGTACCCATTGTGAGATCTAGCGGTATAAAAATTCAAAACCTTTCATGTTCATTTCCGTTAATGGAGTGGTTTCATTCAGAAGCCACTCGTCATGCGGGAGTGCTCTGTCTTCGTCAGCACACTCGCTTCCACCCCCAAGACCGAGTTGGATGTAAATAGGTTACCAACTGGTAAAATTTCTTATGTCAGTGCGCATGTTATTTCTCCCACTCTTTCTTCCCCCCCCCCCCCCCGAGTTTGATAATTAATCACATGGTATTTATCCTCGGGTGGTGGTGCCGTTTCAAAGATCTCTGCAAAATTTAGTGAGATGTCTTTACTGAGTCAGATGCACTATGAGGAGGAATGGAATGCTAATGAGGTTCTCAGTGTTTGAACAGCAGCATCTATAGAGACCGGTTAAAATAGCCTACGCTGTTTACTGTGTATTTGACCCAGCGGGAACCACACAGGAGAGACCGTGAGGTGAAACAAAATGGATTTTATTCACAAACTCCCAAATGAGTCATTTTTAGGATGCACGGTGTTACTGATCCATGGTGCTTGCTTTATTCTATCCTTTGATCGTCTGCTGTGCTGAAACAGTCAAGTCGGGGGAGAGGATATCCGAGAGGGAGGCGGAACGCCGAGGAATGAAATGCAGAGCGGCAGAATTATCCTGCCAGGTAAACTGTAAGTGCCTGCCAAAGATGTACTGTATTTACGCTTGGAACGATCACCTGTGCCACTTATCAAACGGCAAATGTAGCATTGAGCTGACGTAATCAACTCGTTACACATAAAGTACCACTAATACGAACAGGCAGCTACACTTTTAACTGGGATGCTTTTCAATTTCATGATCTCGATTTTGTTCCAACAAGCAGGCCTTATTTAGGAATTTTGAGTTGAACTTCCTGGGGCAGCTCACCAGGAATGAGTGATAAACTGGCTGTCTGCGCATACACTGCTTTTAAATGAGAATAAAGCAGTGATAAACTTCATACTTTTTTTCCTATTCAGCTTGTTGGCTGCAAGGTTCACGCACAAAATAAAAACTGTGCTTAGTTTTGATAATTGGAGAATCAAAACCTCACTTTGCCAGCTTTATTGTTCATCTTATCCCGAAGTGCATTTTTGATCCTCTAATCAGTGAAGATGCTCTTGAGTGATTGAGTTTATAATGTATTTAATAGTGAGGTTTTGCACATCTCTAATGCAACTTGCAGTGTGTGTCTCTGCTCGCCACAGTAATGTCCTCATCGCAGGGGAAGCCACAACTTACTCCTTTTCTTGACCACCACACACAACATCATCCCTGCGTTGTGTTTCAGAGTACAATTCCACTTTGATACACAAATATATTTTTGGTGTGTATCTCCAAAACACAGTCGGGCTATATAAGCAACCAAAAAGATCAGTTTTTAGTAATATGCAGTTCAGTGGTGAAAATCCCTAACAATGGATAGCATTCATGTGCTACATACAATGATGTTAAAAATGTTAAGATGTTTTATAAATGTAAAGGTTTGTGGAAAAGATTTATTACATTTCAATTGTTCGATCAGCATCTGAGACTCTTAGAGATTCCATTGGTAGATTGTTTTACAACCGGCAACGAATGTTCAAGTGTCAAGTGTTGACTAAATATCTCACCAAAGCGACATTGCCTTGAAACTATGCCTTCCAAGCCTTTTAAGCGTATATTCTTTTGTGGGTGGGGTGGTGGTGGTGGATCGAGCTGCAGATTTCCAGCATGAATTGACCGCATTTCAATAAAATGTTACTCGTGGAGAGAGACAGTACTTAATAAGCAATCAGCACTGGGAAACTGGTGCTGGTGGGTTTCGCTCAAGGGATGCTTGGGGGGCTTTTCTTGATCCAGGATCATGCTCTCAGACTGATTGATTTGGTAGCACAAGGCCTAAGCCAGAGAATGTACGAAGCTGTCTAGAAGGTCCGAGTCAGTGAGCCCTCAAACACATAAAACGTCCTGCTCTGTTGACTGGGGACATTAATTCTAATCATTGACTGAAAATGCAGACCGTTGTTGATATGATATTCTAATGGACCCAAAACATTAAAAGGCTTGTAAATCAATGTGATAGCACATCACAAAATAATGTGTTGAAAGTCAGGAATGCTTGTTGAGTAGAAAAGAGTCACTGGACTATCAGACATATGGACTCCGAATAGTGACCCATGTGGGATTTGGTACACAAGGACATAAAACGCAATGAAACAAGAAAAGGAACAATAGAGGTACTCAAAGTGTGGAATGAGTACAAATACTACAGGAAATTCAGAGACCCCTCTAAGGCCACAGAAAATAAACAAGGACGCAAAAAAGATGAACAAATCTACTTTGTAGATAGAAAGGTAGTGTACTCATAAAGAAAAAGAAATGATGGTGGTCTGTTAAGTCTCAACAGTACTGAGGGCAAAAGCAAAAATGATACAATCCTGGAATTCTGATGGGACATGCTGTCGACTCACAAAGTTTGTGGCCTACGCAGTGACACTCCGCAATGTAATGGAAAATTGAGGCAGACTTTATTTTGAGCCACCACATGGACATGAGACTGGATAGCATTGCTGAAGGAGATGTGCTTTGTAGCAGAACTTGTTCAGAGGAAGGAGACTACATGCCATCATGAAACAACCCCGCCCCTTTTTTTCTTTTCTTTTTTTTTTTTTTTCCCAAAGCTCTCAAGATCAACACTGAGAATGTCATCGATTATGTCAGGAAACTTCATGTTTATATCAAATTTCCCAAACATTCCATTTGCTCCTTGTCCTTTTTCCGATAATTCTGCAAGATAAAACAGCTGTACACATTGCTCTTGACTGAGTGTTGACAACACTCAACTCACTTTGTTTGAGTCTCTGTGGAATGAATGGTGGAAAAAGCGTGTACGCTATCTGAACATTACTTTGCTGTTCTTGTAATAAATCTGAAACCCTGAACCCTATGGCTTGCATGTACGCTCGCCTGGCACGCTTTGCTCCATCAGCCTTGAGAGCAGGGACAGGGGCAACCAATGTTGTGCTCAACAGCCTGTCTAAAATATCTATTCACAACCCCCCAATGAATAATGATAATCCGTCTATGGCAGTAAATACTGTGAATTTGATCATTTGCTCCACTTTCCACATCTGATCGGGATTCAAAATGTGAAATATCTCACATCAATGATCTCCAAGTAAAAACCCTCCCTAAAGTAAAGTAGATGATTAGCTTGAGACAGTCTGCTCTTGTTTTGGTTCTGAATGCAGATTCCATTCCATTCCATCCATATATATATATTCACTCAGGTTTTTAAATAACTGTAATAACTAGCAGATCCTTGGAGATGGCGCTGTTTAATAATTTAGGATTTAGGATCAGTACACTTTTCGAATAGATGATTAGAGGGTGAAGAATCTAATCTTCAGGCCATTTATTGGGTGAGAGAAACTAATTTCTCTGCTTTTGGGTCAGAAACGGGCGTTTTCGGTGAGACCAACCAATGTTCCTGTGCTGCTGACTGAAGAACAGAAATGGGTCGAGATTTTTTTTTTCTGATGAATGTAGAGGGCCTCTTTATTTTGGTAGGTTTGGTGATTATGTTGTCACACATTACCATTTTCTATGGATCTAGAAATATTTGTCAAACCCTGCTTTGGAAACAGCTGGCAGTGAATGAATTAAAGGGTGTGGCCGATTGAGCAACATCAGCAGCTGAGGTTGGGCGTGATTGTAAATGCCAATGGTTGTCTATGTGTGCCCTGCGATTGGCTGGCAACCGGTTCAGGGTGTCCCCCGCCTACTGCCCAAAGACAGCTGGAATAGGCTCCAGCACGCCCCACGACCCTTATCAAGATAAGCGGATTAGACAATGGATGGATCGATGATTTAGTGAGTTTGATCAACTAAAGATCAAGAATGTCAAAGTGATGATATCCTCTCAATTTTTCATTTGAGAGCCTCAGTGAAAAAAATTTCGACACCGCTGATTTAGATCCTCTTCATGAAGTCAGGCGAAGAGGAGCGAAAAATTAACATCAATGCTTAAAATGCTGTCATTTAATTTGTTTGCCAGTGTTTAAAGAGTGCTCTTCGCGCTCTTAGTTGTCAGTACTGGAGGAGCAAGTACTTGGCAAGTTGAAATGTAACAGACCTGGAAGTGCTCTCATCCTATATTAGAGGTGAAACAAAGCGGAACATTATCCTCCTTCTGAGAGGAGCTCAGGGAAAATATCTGAACAGATGAAAGCACTTGTGCAACCATGATGGAATGTCAAGGCAAACATGTACAGGAAACGATCAGGCCAGGCGCAACTCGAATCCACTTATTCCGCATTGGGCTCTATCGCTGCACCTACAAACACAGTTGTGTCCTTAGGAAATCCATTTCAAAAACTCCTTGTTGGCATTCGTCGTGTTTAAATGTTAACATTCCCTGTGTTGAATATAAATTGCTGGATATCACAAAATTTCAGTTATGTAGTTGCTTGAAAAAAAACTTTATAGGTGGAGAGCAAAGCAGAGACATGATATCTCATAATGGTCACTTTTTCCCCACTATGGCCACACTGGCCTGTATCATCACCCAAACACCTGGGCCCTTCTGCAGGTCAGAAGATATGGCCATCAATTCTAGCCCTGTGCGTAAAAGAAAGAAATCTCAGCTCAGTGGACGGCGGCGAGACCAAGGAGTGAATGACATCCTATCCAATTACTTGTCACCTCGGCCCAGGCTGCTGCAGGGACTTGAGGGAACCACAGAAGACATGCAATTGCACAGAAAAAAGATTCAGATCACCACAAAGCTATCACGCAGCTTTAGCTGTTCCTCGCAGCTCTTCTCACCATGTCTTAAAGCGATACAGACTAAAGCATAAACACATTGATTTCGGCAAACCCTGAGGGTTTTATTTTTTCCCAGCTTGAAATCAAAGTCGGATCTGCATGAATTGTATATGTGAAGAAGAACCTGAAGGGAAATACACGGGCTGTGTGTTTTATATTAACTACTAGGCCTCTGGAGACCAGTTATTGTAACAGGGAAACATGGAGTTCACTGGCTTAAGTCTTATATCATTTTCTGTCATAGTACAGTGTTTAAAAGGAAAAAAAAAAAATCTCCGGTACGGCTCGATGCACCTTCGCTGGATGTCTTGTTATTTTGCCACCAGTGTGTTAGCACATGGTGACAAATGGTGGTCAGTGCAGGTGAGGCAGTAAACTAACACTGTTGGACAGTATTTGGTTTGTTACTGGGGATGTATTGCTTCTTGGATGTTGGTCTGCCTCTTTGTTGGATATATGACTGGGTGACATGGCCTAAAAGTCGTATTTTTCTGCTGAATGGCGATACAGAAAATACTCGGAGGTCACTGTCATATATTATTGAACATCATAATATATTTAGTAGGGCGGCACGGTGGGCGACTGGTTCGCCCGCCGGCCTCACAATGCAGTGGTACAGGATTCAATTCCGGCTTCGGCCTTCCTGTGTGGAGTTTGCATGTTCTCCCCGTGCCTGCGTGAGTTTTCTGTAGGTACTCCGGTTTCCTCCCACATTCCAAAAACATGCATGGCAGGCTGATTTAACACTCTGAATTGTCCCTAGATGTGAGGGTGAGCATGAATGGTTGTTTGTCTGTGTGTGACCTGCGATTGGCTGGCAACCGGTTCAGGGTTTCTCCCCGCCTACTGCTCGAAGACAGCTGCTCCAGCATGCCTGCGACCCTTGTGAGGAAAAGCAGATTGGAAAATGGATGGATATCTAGTAATATTTACGAATTAAGAGTTAGGTTCAGCAACAGATAGAATTCGTTTTTGAAACATGGTAGCTATAAATAATAAACATATGGTCAAATCCATCTTGCGGTACCTTATACAGGTCAAACTTAAAAACAAAAAATGAAAACATCTCAAAAAGCTGTTGTGCTAGAAAAAAGTAAACATGTTTTTTAAATCAGTGTCAAAACTACACTTGGGGACATATCAATGATGAATGAAAATTTGCTGTCGACCAGTGAGGTTTTGGCAAATGTTGAAAAAATAAAGGTGGGCATTCCGTCAGACTGACAGAGGGTCTGTCAGTCCGTCACCGTTTCCGTCAATATTTCAGGCCGACCCACGACGGCGCAGTCTGTCCTTCTTCGGGGACAGCCAATCGAGAACATAATTTGCACGCTGGCACTGCACAGGCCGACACGCAGTCAAGTAAAGAAAATGACTACAATAAAAACAACAGGCACACACACGCACTGCGTGGTGATTGGTGGAGTAAAACAATATGAGATGAATGTCACAGTTTTTTTTTCTGTATTTGGCGTGTCAGGTGTGCAGCACCTGTGTGTGACATGGTACACATAAGTCCGTTTTCAACGCCATTTGGCTGTTACCAATGCCTGTGACGGACTAGAAACACCGATGGCAGCTCACAGACGGACTCACCGGACTGACGATGCCCACCTCTGGAAATAACTTGACATTTTACACAATGTGTACAAACAGATCAAAATTTCATTTAATTCGTTTGTTTTTGTTGTGTTTTCAGATTGAGCCTTGCCATTCACTCAAAAAAAAAAAAAAGTCATTTTGTGTCTTGCAATATGCTCACACACCCAAGATTTTGCAGCACGTCACAAGCGGTGCACATATTGAACACTTATTAAATCGGTCCCAGGGTAAATTTATGACGTTCAACACCTGAACTGTTCAATTTCATTTCACTAGACTTCGTCGTTTTCAAAGTAATTAATTTTAAAATGATGTCAATTTTGTGGGGCACAATTGTACAATTTGATCTGATTTTAAAAGCAAAAACTACAAATACATATAAAACTCTTAAAGCTGACAGTTTTAAATGACTCTCTCCATCAGATTAAAGTGTGTTGTTGGGGCTTTGTATCAGTTGCACGGTGTCATCGCGAAGTGAATTTGATAGTGATTAGTCGCTTCACATTTCCGTTAATGGGGAGGAAAGCAGTAATTGGTTTGGCTAATGCAGAGCTTGTCTTACCGCACTGTTGTTGGTGATTAGGCAAATTGAGGATTGCATTGGTCAGCAACACGTGTTACCTCTCTCTTTGCGGTTATTGTTTTAGCATTCATGTAGAGCTGGCACTGATACTGTAAGGATGAATACTGCATCTCAACAATAGCCCACTGGGTCCATGAGCATATAGAAAAGCAGCCTGGGGCTATGGAATTCATTACTGTAGAATGTATGTCCAAGTCACATTCGATCTGTTGACTTGAGACAGTGCAAGGTGCAGTACCAAAGTAAAAGCACTTGGTGTATTATATTTTTTAAATGTTTTTTATTTTTTTAGGACGTATCTGAGAAGAAAGTTTATATTTTTGTCATCGCAATAAATTAGCAATTTCTGTTAATGGATCCCTGCCAATGTGATTTAGGCTAATTTCACTATTTTCAAGATGGGCCTCCTGGCGATTGGTTGAGTACCTGATGATAATCGGAAGATTTACTGCATATTATTTATATCCACATGTATGTGTGGATGTATATACATACATATATATATATATATATATATATATATATA
>NW_017805698.1:1916726-1932640 GCF_001891065.2 Hippocampus comes | reverse complement strand
GGAGAATGGGAATTGTGTTAATGCATGAAGATTTTTTCACATAAGGGGGTATTTTCGCCCATGCAGGTTTCGTTCTAGAGGAGTTTCACTGTATATATAGATAGATAGATAGATAGATATCTATCTATATGTGTGTGTGTGTGTGTGTGTGTGTGTGTGTGTGTGTGTGTGTGTGTTGTAACTGAAGATGTCACACTACTCATAAACGGCAATTGCTGGTAAGTTTGGCACAGGGGACGTCTTAAGCATATTGTGGCTCAGTGGCACAGGTGTCATTTAATTAAAAAGTGTTATGGCACAAACAACAAACAGTCCAACTTGAATCAAGCTGCAAGATAGTAGATGGATGCCGGGAAAACTGTCAGTGACTAAAATGAAGAAGGCAGCGACGGCCAGAGGAAATTACGTTCTACGTACTCCATATCGTCTGGCTTCCATTTTTAATCTTGAGAAATATTTGTCATCCCCCTGTAGTTTATCAGCTGTTCCAACTTGTATTGATGAACGTATGTTTTCCCAAGATAAATAACATCAAACGCTGCTAGAAGTAAAGTGTGAATTCATTCGGTGTGACTTGACATCTCATGTCATCTCAGGTGATTTAACGTCTGTTTATTCAAATGATATTCAAGTGTGAAAGGAGAAGTTGGGCGGGATGACATCGAAAGAGTAATGACGGCCCTCCTACTGTATTTTTATCACGACTGCATAACCCAATTTCAGCAATCACACGGAGAAGGAAGGTAAAAAATATCAAATAAATTAAAATGTCGGGAAAGACTTCACTGGCAGAATAATTTGAACCCTGTGGTACATTGGACCAGTGATTGAAGAGGATCAACTGCTCTGTACTGTGAAACTCACATCTTAATCTTGGAAATGTCTTTTTTTTTTTCATGTTCTTTTTGGACAGGAGAGGGAAGGGGGGGCAAAAGTCTCAAGCTCAAGTACGGTAAGGCAAATTCAAGGGAACGGAGTTGACTTGAATTCCAAAATTATACACGATTTCATGAAATTAATGTATTCAACATGATTGTTTGATTATGAATCCTGTCATAATTGATTACATTTTGCGGGGCTTGTTTTAGTAAAAACATTTGATGCTAAATATATCTAAAAAATATATACATCCGCTGTATGTCATTTTAACCCATATCCATTTCTTGGTCAGGTATGCGGTTCAGTGTTGGCAGGTGTAAATATAAACATAAACCAAATCCGAAACATATACGGTAACCAAGACATTTATATTACATTCCAAACAAACATTTGGACATTAATAGCTTCTCAACTGCATACGAGGTGAACAATTGTGCACCCAAATGTCCAGTAAATTCTTTCTGAACTTGCCCAGTGCAGCTTTTACCAAATGTAATTAAAGGGACCAGAGACTTTTAAAAAATGTAATTAAATGGACCAGAGAGGAAAGTGATTCCACTCTGTTCAGTTCTTTTTTTTTTTTTTTGACAGAGTGCTGCCTGCTGCTTTTGATGAGAGAGTGTATTACTCTTGTTTGCTCCCAATTTGTGTCCATCTGTGAGTTCCTGGGGTTGAGTACAATGTTTTTGAGTGGCTTGTTATTGCTATATTTTGCCTGACTTCAAGTGAAAGTTGCTGGGGGGGAAAAAAAGAAATAAATACTCACTCACTTTAGGCACATGACCTTTTAATTTCTCTCTTTTCCAGTATTGTGATGCAATTGGCCTAATACTAGAATCTTACTGTGGGCCATTAGAATATAATACAGTGCCATGAAAAAGTATTTGCCTCCCTCCTGATTTTTTTTTTTGATATCTATTACCAGAGATAGGCACTTTACCCTAGGTGGCCGGTCCGTCCTCCTGTCCACAGCCTGGGTCCCCTTCCGTCATCGTCCCTCCATCCTTATTCATATAAGAATCCTCCTCCATCCCCGTTCGTCCTCGTCCTTTAAAAGCGCTTCTGTCCAAGTCCGCCCCCCTAACCCCTCCCAAAAAAAGCATTCCGTGCATGACGCCGTGGAAGAAAGCCCTGGCAATTAACACCCTACAGACGAGACAGCACTTACTTTGCTCCATAGATTCGAGCGTAGCACTGCTGATCTTTTTGCAACAACCTCTAGCATTATCATAGATATGCAACCCCCCCCCCTCCCCCACACCCAGAAATCAGGAGTGGGGGAAATACTTTTTCACGACACTGTGTACAGTAGAAGAGACCGCAGAGAGCCCGCAGATCCATACTAAGGAAGATGAAAAGCGTAAGCAAAGCGCATAAGTGCAATAAGAATGAAGGAATTGTGGCCGAATTCTTCATTCGTGAGAGACAGATGTGTGTTGATGCTGACAGATTGAATGAGAGATTATTCAGAGTTTAGGAGCAAGCTAATGCCTGTGTTCACTGGTTCTCCTGGCAGCGGAATCACTCTCAATCACACTTCCATAAAGCATGCGCACCCATCCTGGCAGGGTTTCAAAATGATGCTGATAAACGTGTGGAATGCCATCAGTGACCACTGGAACTTGTTTCGCTGACAATCAAAGTCTTCCTGTTTAACGCTGATTTCCAGATATGTATATATATTTTAAAAACTGAAATCATTACTGTTTAAGAGTAATATTAAATTATGAACAGCACATTCTGTTTTTGAACATTATGATGACAGGTGGGAAGCACCAGGGTTATGATAGTTTTGGATTTTTCATGATACTGTACAGAGTTTTTATTTTGTTATTTTTTTTCAACCCATCCAGTTTCAATTAGTTTTTGGAGTGGGTTTGTTAGCTTTTAATGGCTTTTGTTTTTGTGCAAAATGCTTTGCTTTTGTGAAGTTTTTTAATTCGTTTTAGCATTAGTTTTCGTTTTTTCCATCGAGTACTTGTGTGAAAGAAAAAAAGATCACTCACGATTGTGTAAAAAAAAAAAAAGTCTTTACTGAAATAAATAGATTTTAAATTAACCCAAAGGACATTTTCACTATAATCATCATTAGTTTTATGAGCCTAAAATGTAATTTCCATTATGCTTTTTTTAAAGCACTCTTGTTTTTTTTTCCAATTTTATTAATTTTTTAAAAAAGTTTTCATTAACTACAATGACCTTAGTTCACATGAAGCTCACAATATCATCACATCATTTAATATTCACATTAAAATTAGCAGAAATCAAAGTTCTATGGCTTAATTATTTGCCCAACTTCAAATTGGTTTTTGACTTTCATGCGCTTGTCTTTTTTTTTCCTTATCAAACTAATTCATTTTCCAGAAATTATTGCCTCTCCATTGGATGAGTTATACATTTCACAATCAAAACTGCATTATTTATTAAAGTGGGGGCATTTTGTTCAGCATGTTTCTGAAAAATAAAAAGAAATAGTGTGCAAGTTGAAAAAAAATCCCTTAAACACATCTTCAAAATGACAAAGTCAAGACAAACAAACTCAATCACATGCTCCAACGAACTATGAAATAATTCAGTAATTTGAAATATTGTCCTCTTAAACATAAATCAGCATTTTCAAAGCAGTGTTTCCTAATTGGTGATTGGCCCAGAAATCAAGGCTTCATTCAACAACATCTAAAAGGCAGGATCATTTCATGATTACTGCTATTGACAGAAAATCAAACGTATCATCAGTTTACAAAATTAATATGATTCACATTCATCAACCAAACTGATTTGAAACACAAGATTTACAGTATATTCTGGTTTCAGTTTTTTTGTCACTCGGATTATTTGGTATTATCTTTTTTTAATCTTCATTCATCAATACAACCTCCATTTACAGTACACCCCAAAATGTTCAATCATGAATGTTACACACACACACACGCACACATACACACACACACACGCACACATACACACAAACACACGCACGCACGCACGCACGCACGCGCGCACGCACACGCACACACACACACACATGCCCCCAAAAATCACTCAGTTATTCATTCATTCATTTTCCGATCCGCTTATCCTCACAAGGGTCGCGGGGGATGCTGGAACCTATCCCAGCTGTCTTCGGGCAGTTGGCGTTGACACCCTGAACCAGTTGTCAGCCAATCGCAGTGCACACAGAGACGAACAACCGTCCGCGGTCACATTCACACTTAGGGACAATTTGGAGTGTCCATTCAGCATGTTTTTGGAATGTGGGAGGAAACCGGAATACCCGGAGAAAACCCACGCAGGCACGGGGGAGAACATGCAAACTCCACACACGAATGCCGGAGCCGGAATCGAACCCAACACCTGTGCACTGTGAGGTCCACTGGGCCGCCCCCGCTCAGTTATGGTAAACAATTGTGACTACATAATCTTCCCCCAACCCTTTCACAAGCGTGATGCAATAAATAAAACAGCTACTCGAACGTATACAACCCAACTATTTTCACTCGTTACTGTCTAAAAATGACATAATGCCACCGGGCTTTGGCAGAGTGAGGGAGGAGGCAGAGTTTTACAACATTTTTCAGGCAGTTGAGCGTTCTCCGGAGAGTTCGTTGATTTGTTCTCAAGATACACTATTCTGCACATTTTAAATTGGTTAATAATGTGTGAAAATAACAGATGATGTGCGAACAGACCAATAGCATTGATTTGGGTAAAAATATGAAATTGACCACATTTGGATGAATAAGGTTTCCGTGCGGCATCTATGATGTGTGTCCGGTGATTGGCTGCCAACTAGTTTGGGGTGTACTGTGCCTTTTACCCAAATTCAGGTGGAATAGGCTCCAACTCATCCACATTCCTGGTGAAGAAAATGAGCAAATAGAAAATGAATGGATGGACATAATGTACACTACTGCGGCGTCAGTGTAGCATCGCTTATTTCACACGCAAGGTCACTTGGTCGCAAGATCTCCAGGTCATGATTCACATACCTGAAGATAAATGAGCATTTTGGAATTGAGCAACTAAGTGAATTCATCCTTTGTGATAAGAAATGTGCACTTTATTTCTATACATTGATTCACCGCTGGCTTGATTGCTTTTGGTTGATTTTCTTCCTTTGTTCATGAATAAAGCAATCGTGGAGGTTAAGTGATTGGCCTGGAATTGTGTTTGATTGCAAACTGATAGATAACAGCAATTTAAATCACCCTGTTTAGAGTTTTGCTCTTTTGTGAAAATGTCCTTATTTGGTGTCTTTGCTCTTCTCCAGGCCAGTGGGGTCATTGTATGGGTGAAGACTGCGGCTCCGGTGGAGTTCAGAGCAGGACAGTATGGTGTGTCCACACAGAGGGCTGGACCACCCATCACTCTCACTGCAACCACATGGACAAACCCGAGAGTCGGCGGCATTGTTTTAAGGTGTGCAACTGGCACCAGGACCTCTTTGAGTGGGAGCTCTCTCCCTGGGAGGGCTGTGTTCTTGTCCCTTTTTTTTCCAATGAGCTCAAGCTGCGGACCGCAGAGTGCATTACAGCACAGCATGGAATCCAGAGACGCAAAGTGCAGTGTATGCGCACTTCTAACCGCACGACAGTCACTTCGAGGATATGTGACTTCTTTTCTCAGAGACCCCCAGTGGAGCAGGCATGTCTCATCCCCTGCCCACAGGACTGCGTTGTCTCGGACTTCACCTCATGGTCGGGTTGCAGTAGAACATGCGGCGCTGGCCTGCAGCATCGAACTCGACATGTTCTGACCATGCCGATGTATGGTGGCGCGAGCTGCCCCAACCTGACCGAAACCAGGACTTGTTCTGGCTCTGTTGGCTGCCCTTCTGGGGAGGACGAGTACCAGTACAGCCTTAAAGTAGGAGCCTGGAGCGAATGTAGGCTACCCCATCATAAAGACACCCTAATAAATGGTCGAACCACAGTGGATTTCAGCAGTAACAAGGAGAATAATACAGTCATGTTACACAGACATGCTTCCCATTACCGTCAAGACCATCATACCCATCGTCACCATCAGAAGTACCCCATGTCGTGGGAACTGGAGGTAGGATACCAGACACGGCAAGTCCGCTGCACACGCAGTGATGGAAAGAACACGATGCTGAGGTAAACAAAGAAAATAGTAATATGGTCCTGTAATAACTGTATGGGGATTTATAATAAATGGCAAACACTGTACAGTGGTGCCTTGAGACACAAGTTCAGATATGTTTGTAGCTCTTCATTTAAAAAAAAAAATGCAATGTTCATTTTGCTGTTTTATGACGACTTTGACAGTAAACGTCACCTGGGAGTGGCAACAAACAGCTTAAAGCAGGATTGTCAAGCTCATTTTTGTCGCGGGCCACATTCAAATTACCGTTTCCCTTGGAGGGACGTGATGACTGAAACCAGATAAAGAAGTCAAGAATAACGTTTTATTCAACTAATGCTTACAATATGTCACTGATTTATCGCATGTGAAAATTTGAAATGTTGGTACAGATTTTAGCAAGCGTCATGGAAGTTGTCATCTTTAATTTCCTTTCGCGGGCCACTTAAAATGATGTGGCAGGCCACATCTGGCCCCCGGGCCTTGAGTTTGACACCTGTGTCTTAAAGCCTCTATTTTTGATGAATTGTTTTCTATTTGCCAAACTGCTTCTTCGTTGAGTTCACTTTGCCAATACAGTGGTCGTATCGTAAATTTTGTCTGGCAAGTCATCGCAAAAAAATCAATTCCACAATTGTTTCTTTGAAAACTCGTAAGTCGGGTCACTTGGATCTCAAGGCACCATTGTATTGTTAATGTTTTGTTTCACTGAAAGGCTGAAAACTTGATTTGTTGGTCTAGATAAGCGGCCTGTTTGACATTCATTTATCTTTTTTTTTTCTTTCCCTATTTAAGTTAAACATGAGCTATAGCTGCTATAATGTTAGTTTTCATGGCGTTTATTGTAACTGTTCTGTCATCGTACAAAGGAGACTCAGCCAGTGGTCACCCATCGCATGATCCTGGTGTATCATTGTGGAGACTTGAATTTAGTGATTCCTGCATTGGCTGGACTTTTTCAGTTAAAATGTCCTGTTATCGATGCTGTTTGACCACATCAATACTGCAGCGAACTATTATTGTGCTAAATGTCAAGCACTGCTCCTTTCCTGTCCCTGCTGTTTGAACCGACTTTGGTATTTGCCATTTTGATAAGAACAGAAGACACACAAACGCACGCGCGCACGCACGCGCAGACACAGTATTTGTTCTAATTTCCTTCCCATCCATCAGAATTGCCAGGATGGAAAACATTTTTTGCAGTCTTGATTGAGCTTATTTTTGGCCTCTGAATGTTATTATTTTTTTTTGTTAATGTTGAAGACTGGTTAAACTGAGATTTCAATATCATTCTGTTTCTCTAATTACAGCCTAATTAACAAATTAAATCAGGATTGCAGCCCCATCTCAATAACCAACCTAATTTAGCAGTGTAAAGTGAACAATAGAAGCCATAATTACAGAACTAATCTGCTTGTTTCGTATTGATTGAGTCAGCAATTCCGTTAACAAAAAATGTAATTTAGTTTAAATTGAAGGATTTTGAGGGGAATTTAAGGAAGATACCATTAACACCTTCTTGACCTCTGGTAGTATGATGATGTGTAGTTTTCATAATATGTCACCATTTTTAAATGTCTTTTCTGCACCCTCTTTCCTTCTACTCACTATAACATGTTTACCTTCTCAACCCGCAGCCTCTGTGCCAAATACAACTCCCCTGTGACCTACCAGGCCTGCGTGATGCCCAGAGACTGCTACACTTCTGATTGGTTATCGTGGAGTCCCTGTTCGAAGACCTGCCGGTCCACCGACCTGTCTCCTGGTTACCGTCTGCGGTCACGAGTCCTGACACAGATTCCACTGAGTGGGGGAAAACAATGTCCCATCCTTGAGGAAAAGGAAGCTTGCAACATTATCGGGGACTTGCTTCCAAACTGTCCGAGGTATGTTTTTGTAGACATGTTTCTCATCATTACTTGCTAAGTATCATCAGAACGAAACGCTGGTCTCATATTTAATCTTCCATGCACAGTATTTCAATCTCTTTTAAAATTCATTCAGATTTCCCAAGCTTTCTAACCAGAATGATTACAAGAGTATACCCACAGGCTACATATATTCATGATGTTGCTTGTCATTTAATTTGTCCCTCTATCTTAAGTCTTGACTTTAATTTCATTTCATATAAACTCCTGCAGCAGTTTACGGGTCTGTGGTCCACAGGGCCCGCCATTGTTTCTCGGGTTATACGGTAAAGTTAGACAGTAGGTAATTTCATTCAGAAAATAATGTAGTCAGCTTTGTTTTCCTGTCGGAATATCTTGTTTTATTCGCTATATCAGAGAGGAGGATTCACTTGATTGGGAGAAAACTCATTACAGGAAATAAGCCTCTGATAGATTACTTAGGGCCGTTGTTCAGGAAAACTCCTCGAATATTATTGCTTTATGCTCCGGTGCACTTTCAACGACAAAGAGTGATCATTTGTTTCGAAATTCTGCAACCTTCTTTCACTGATTTGCATTTTCTTTCTCACTCAGCTGTTTTTTTGTTTTTCCCCGTTACGAACAGTGTTATTTTTATCCAACTAGACATTGGTAGGGCACCAACCATGGAACACACATTGGCCAGTAAAAAAAAAAAAAAAAAACTTTGGGATGAGCCAGTCACGCCTATTAGGCTGTGAAAATGGCAAACTGTGGGCTGATAGTGTTTTGCCCCCGGGTGACAGTAAGGAGTGATATAGAGATAGTAGAGGTTAAACATGAGCTATAATGTTAGTAGATAGCAGAGAGAGTAGATTGATCCTGAAATATGAATTCCCCCAAGTAATGTATTGCATAAACCGAAACACAGTGAAAAGAAGCAAAACTATTGAGACCTTGTCAAAATTATATTGGGTTGATGGGAACGATTATTTCTTCCACCTGAGTCAGCGTAGAAAGCATCGTTAGCCAGAATACTCAGGGAAGCTAATTGCAGAGAGTAGACAGAGCCATTTGTGGAGCTACTGTATTTCAGCTCCACAAACAGCCAAGACACCGTTTGTGTCCAGTTGTTGCGGCAAAATGAGTGTCACCTTGTGAAACACGTCAGATTGAACCACAACTCACAGAACGGGGCATTTATGATCAAGCGGACAGAAAGGGAGAGCACAGTGTCAGATGTCTCTGGCACTCTCCAGGTAAGGAGGGAGAAAATGTGGAGCTTTGAGTTTTTTAACTAAGCACCTGCTGTTGGAATTTTTTTTCATATTAACTAATCCAGCTATGAAATTGGTAATTAAATAAGTACCGGTACATGCTCCACCAAATAAATAGCCGCATGGGTTCCTATTAAAATAACACCGACAGAATCTCACAGACGAACTTAGAGCAGTATCGGTATTGAATCGTATCACCGATACCAGTTTTACTCAATAACAGATCGTAAAGGAAAATCTGTGATATGGAACATCACTAATAGTAAAAGGTTGGTTTGGCAGACTCTAGTCTGTGTTAATGCATTTTGGTCCTCTGGTCCCTTTCAGGTATGAGTGGAGAGCCACTGACTGGGATGAGTGCTTGGTTTCCCCTTTACTGAGCAGGCTGGACCGGCGTCGGGCTAACATCACTCGTCTCTGCGGAGGGGGGGTGCAGACCAGGAAGACCTACTGTGTTCAAGTTCCTGATGACTCAACTCCACATCACAGAAAGGAAGGTGAGACAAGACAAAACCACCGTCATCACAGCTGAGCTTTGCTTTGAGACGTACGTACAAAGACATCGTGGCCGTACAGGCATGAAGAATAAAGAGCAAACAGCGATGGTGAAGCTTAAACTTGTTCAAAGTATATCAAAGCTTATCTACAACTACAGTAGACTCTCCTGGGAGCGACTTACTCATTGGCGAAGCAGTTTCATTTAAAACCTAATCCGCAGCACACCCCAGTGTGGTGTGAAAATAGATAAAATGAAATCTTGGCATTGTTGTTTACACCGTACAGTGAACGCACAACTGTAAGCATTTAAACCACAACACTAAGTAGTTGTCATCAATTTCTGAGTGTGTTAAGGTAACATTGTGTCAGTTGTTCGTGTAGGGGATGAAGAGAGCCTGACAAATCTTGCACAAACGTAGCCTCCGCAGCAGTTTAAAGTGTCACTCCATCCTCGCTGGCTAAGCTGTTGTAAAAACAGCAGTCTTCAGGGAGCATGTTTGTGAGCAGAATAAAACATCTCAGACCGTGCTAGTGGCCCGGCGAGACTATAAAGCTCGGAAAACAATTTAGCTAGACACTGAAGCAATTATTCACACAAGCAAAGGTGTGATGATGCACAATTGAAAGGAAAGCGCACACATTTAGGTGTATGGTTCAAGAAAGAACAGAATGCTAAAACATGTGTACCGTTCGACAGCTTCACATTCATGCTGGAAAACAAATCTGCCGTAACCAGAGGACACATTATTTAGGTTCAAAACATTTTCGCATGGAATCATTCCACATGCTGTTAGATGATTATGTCTCTGCCTTTAAGCAGCTTTATGTTGTAATGTGCTGAATCAGTAGCATAAAGTGAGTTGCCTTATCCGCCAAGAGCATGAAGCTGGTGTTTCATTACATCTCCAAAACCATTACTTTTCAGGAAAAAAAACCCAAATTATTGTCTGTACAGTGTCCTTGGGTGGCATGAAAGGCGCTTTTAAATAAAATGCATTATTATTATTATTAAACAAAAATGAAACAGAATGTTTGTTGAGCCATTATAAGGGGTGTTCACACGGCATACATTTGCATCGGTACTGCACCGATGTATTGCGATATATCTTACACCGGTGTAAATTTTGTGGCGCGTTCACACGTATAAAGCTGTTTACTAAAGGGAAGCGTCTTAACCCCGGTGCAGTCCCACTTGCGTTCACACGGCAGTTTCTGCAGTCGTGCAATACGAAAACATGCGCATGCATAAAGTGTACTTCCTTTTCCCCGCCTTGTTTGTGACATATCGAAAAACCATGGTTTATACTTCTCCAGACAAATCAACGCTGTGGTCTATCAGACACCGTAAAAGGATGAGAGAGAGAAAGGAAAGAAGTGCAAAATACCCAGGGTGCAAGTTATGCAATACCCGTATGTAATCAACTCTTCTCGCGCGTAGCGAGTCTACCCCTGTAGGGTTCACACGTCCCTACTTATATCGGTGCTTCCGCGCAAACTAGCATTTACTCCGGAGCAAATTTTTAAACCACCTCCTGAGCAGGGTTAAATTTGCTCCGGTTTAAGTTGTTTTCAGCATAACAGTCAGAAAACAAAAGAGATGGAAGGTCACAGCCCCAAAGTGCACTCTCATCCTCTCAGACACCTCAATCGCCATTGTGGACTTCAGCTTGTACCCTCAAATGGGAGCCAACCATCTGCTCCTCGCAGAGTACGTTCTTTCTGCAGCACCTGCGCAAATTCAAACTTCTAACAAAGATTTTGGTGCATGACCATCATAGAGTACTTCTTCGCCTCCTCCGTCAACGTGCGGTGTGATGGTGCCACAGACTCAGAAGCTTCTGAAAAAGTTATCGGCTGAAAACTTCCATCAATTCGGGACCTGTACGTCTCCAGGACCTGTGAGCATGCGGGTCGGATTAAAGCTGCCGCTACTCACACTTTAACACTCTCCCCTCAGGCATGAGGCTACGGTCCATTTGGACCTCAACCTCCTGCCGCATTAATAACGTCTTCCCCTTGGCTATCAGACTCACCAACACCTCATCACACAAAAATATTCTACAAATAGTGTAACCCATACTGATCCCGCTGTTTACTGTAAACAACTGTAAAGTTAACTTAACTTATCATCTCTCAGTATACATCAATAATCATGCCCAAAGATGGTAGTTATAAAATGAACCTGCATTATAGTCATCGCTTTGGATCGCCGTTAAAAAGCAGGATTAAAAAGTATGTGATAGGTAATAATCTTCAGATAAAACTAGGCTGAGCTGAAGTACTTCCCTTTTTTTTGTTGTTCTCCTTTTATATGTATGCTGTGTCAAACTAAATGCTGTGCGGCCATCTAGTGGTTGACAGTGAAATTACATCCAAAACAAATGGTAGGCAGAACAAAACAAAAAAAAAAAATGCAAGCTAGCAGGACACTGAACCCTTAACCTGCAATGGTGAGGGTTGAGTGTGCTGTGTGTTTTTGCGGGAGATAGAACAGATTAAAAGATATTTTTTGAAGTAAAAGCACGGTCACAGCGTGCTCTATTTAATCTCTAAAGCATTTTGATTATTTTGAATTTGAGAAACCTGTCCTGCAATTGCCGCTTGATTGATGGCAAGTAAACATGTCCAATTTAAAAATAAAGAAACATTCCATCTGCCTCATTCCATAACATAACCAAAGTGCTCGGAGATCATAGGGTTTTGTTTTTTTCTTTTTCAGTGTGTAGTATATCAATGAGGCACTCTGTGGCCTGCAGTGTAGGACAAAGATCAATACGTAAGCCGTTGTGTTTACAACCCTGGCACAGCTTCAGGTGATGTAAACCGATGTGGCTTCTGCCTTCAACACGGAGCGTTTCTCTTGCCCAACTTACTCAGAAAACAATTTGCTGCTGTTGGATGTCTACAGCCCCGTAATTGTTACCCGCAGTCTCGGGAACAAAGCCGATAAATGTGTAATATGCACCTTATCCATGTGTTTAAGCATGCATGTTATTTCGACGCAGAAGATCAAACACCATGTAAAATGACTCAGGGCAAGAAGACATTATGCAGGAAGGACATTTGCTGAATCTCTCTTTGGGCTCTCATTTAAATGGAAATGTGATATTCACTGATGTGTGGAAGTGCATCAAACTGGAATATTAGATTAAATAAAAACTCCTATATTGTGGGCAGGAAGAATATACTCTCACTTTGTTTTAAAGAATGATTCTACCCTCTACAACGGATGTTTTATGATTGTCTTCAGTCTACAAATAACACAAGCATTAATATGTTGGGAACCAGGCCCACCCTGTTTCACCATCATTGGCAATCTTGGTTTAATTGTTAACCTGAGTCATGTGTACCTGCGAGACATTTGGTCTTAAAAAAAATACACCTTTAATTGGTCAATAGGATCTACTCTAATAATAAGATCAATTCGAGAAAAAAAATATGAAATTGACCAAATTTGGAGAAAGGAGGTTTCGGCCCAACAGTGATGATATTTTTGAACAGGGGTGTCAAACTCATTGTTTTCGTGGGCCAGATTTTGTGAGTTTCCCTTGGAGAGCCATTATAACTTCAACCATATAAAGAAGTCAAGAATCACGGTTTATTCACCTATTGTTTAAGTTACTGCAATGAAGGGTTTGATAAGAAGAAAATGCTCAGAGTGTCACTCTTATTTATTACAAATGAGAATTTGAAATGTTGGTAGAGATTTTAGCAAGTATCATGAAAATTGCCATCTTTGATTTGCTTTCGCGGGCCACATAAAATGATGTGGCGGGCCAGATCTGGCCCCCGGGCCTTGGGTTTGACACCTGTGTTTTAGAAGAAGACAAACAGTCACAACAGGATTTGAGAATGCACATCAACTGAGGTAAAATCCTTGATCACTTGAAACAAAACCTGCTGTAGTCAGAAATTGAATCTGTTTTTACGTACCTCCGTACTGATGTTAAAGCCTTCTCCAAGATGGATGAAAACCAAATCAGTCTCCTTGGACACCGACAGACAGCTTGTAAGAATGACAGACGTCAACACACTTGTAGCTAATCAAATTTTCCTCATAAACGGGCAGCTATTCACAATTACAACAGCATCACATTCATTCTGGTTGAACCTTTTCCGGGCATGCAAGAGCAGAAATGGGTATACACTACTTTACATCCTCACAAGTGGCATAATATCGCACTCGCAGGCTCCACTGCTTCCTGTGTGTGCCGGAGCGGTACTTAAACCAGCTGTGTGACTCGTGTTTGCACAGTGTCCAGGCCTGTGACTGCCAGACTGTGTGGGGGTCAAGAAGCTCCCGTGGCCATCAAGAACTGCTCCATTCCCTGCCAGCACCGCTGTCTGCTCTCCCGCTGGTCACCCTGGGGCTCCTGCGTACATGATAACTGCAAAGATCCAGAGGGGAAGAAAGGTATTGAATCACAAAAAAGGTTGGACATAATCATAGAATTTGCATAAAATACATATAATACAAACGCAAGCGCTGATATTTCACCGTTCAACTGGTCTCCAAACTTTCGAGAAACAAACAAGTTGATAGTTTTTTTTTTAATTTATTGTATTTTTTTCATATATATGTGTATTTGATACCAGTGTAAATAGTATGATGGAAAGCAGAGTGAATCGATTTAGTCGGGTTGCGCTCATGACGGCCAAGGACTCGAGTTGAACAATTATTGGCCGTTTGTGTAGTAATTATTAGCACTGTTTTTCATGAATGGGCCAGACAGAGTTGTACGGTTTAAATGGGCCAGTGTTTTTTAGTTTTACAATGTCACTACATTTTTGTTTATTGTAGTATCTATTTTATTTTATGTTATTCCTTGTTTGGAGCCATCCATACAATTGTTTGCCTTTCGGCAAATGTTGACTTTAATTTGAGGGAATGTTGTTTCAATTAAGCAAGAAAGCTTGCTTTATTAACGCTTTAAAAGTTGCTATTTTTCTTTACTTTGACTTTAATGTGATACTTTCTTGCAAATTAGCTGAAGTCACTTTAGCAGCTAAATGCATTCACCCTATGTTGGATGAGATGAGAGCTGGGACTTGGGAGCATTCCCTCGGCTACAAAAGAACTCTCCTAATAAGTAGCTCTTATGAGCTGAAATTGATACCGATAATTGTACAAATGGGTAAGACGTGGACATTAGCACACAGTACAGAAACTATCAATTTACCACACACTTCTATGACAGATTGCCATGTTATATTTTTACAACCAGCTGCTCACGGCAACTGAGCTGAGTACTTTCAATGTAGTCAACAAGATTTAAACAAACCTGAGAGCTGCTCTGCATACCAATGACTTCATTTGAGAGGCGTGCCATGTTTTCAAAGTCTAAACAATGGCAAGAACACCGGTAATTCAGCAAGATGGGAGGATGCGATTAGGAGATGAGGCGAGATAATGTGTGTTTGCATCGTACTTCTTTTCTGGTGTAGTGACTGGCTGAGACGAAGTCTGCTATGAAAAAAAGCAAGAATTGAACATGCCATGACTGATGAAAACTGGAAAGAGAGTGAGCTGGTGCCCGGGCTCTCCATCCTCAGGAGATTTTAAGAGCTGGATAAGATGCTTCCTGAGTGTGTGTGTGTGTGGGTGTGCGTGTGCGTGTGGGTGTGTGTGTGTGTGTGTGTGTGTGTGTGTGTGTGTGTGTGTGTGTGTGTGTGGTGTGCACGTTGCTGGCATGCATCAGCCTTCAACAGGATGGTGCTGTCTCACTGCCTTTTGGAGCAGGTGAACAGGTGTGTCACAACCTTCAGACAGGCTTGGCATTCAATGCGAGTTACACCTCTTGCGTGTGTGTGAGTGTCCCAAAGCTGTTGGTGTGTTAGCGCTCAACTAAAAGGGCAGCACGACCTCATCGCTGTCGTGTGTAAATGTGCACGAAAGCCCCCCAGGGAACGACTGAAGTGCGGATTGTTCAGGCAGGTCAATGCCCACCCTGGTTTCCATGAGACCACGGGCAGCTCGTGTCCCAGACAGTGTCATTAATATATTTCAAGGTTTTGAAGACGCAGCATCTGCTGTTTGGCACTTCTTTCTGCTTTAGTAGGCCCAGACCACCTGAAGGAAACTATTACAATATCAAAAGAAGTGAGCCTTGCTGTAAAATTGATCCGATGCGTGTTTGCTTGAGGTTCTTGGAATGCAGTGCCCTTTTGATTGAACCCTTGCTAAAGAAGACCAAGGGGTACCAAAGTTTGAGTTTGCAATTAAAAAAGAAGATTCACTTCTTGTTCTAGTCGGTGGGGGAGAGGTGGGGTGGTGGTGGTGGGGGGGGTG
>NW_017805698.1:1902602-1907227 GCF_001891065.2 Hippocampus comes | reverse complement strand
GGGGGGGGTGGGGGGGGCGATAGCCCTCTCTGGCCTGATCTTGTACCTCTAATTTGAATTTTAAGAAACTATTATGCCCGAGGAAAAACAACCAATCAGAGACAGAAGCAATGACTGATGAGATGTCAATCATTTGTCCCCCTTGGCTTTGAGCTGACCTGTTACCTTGGCCTTTGGGAGCTTGGCTAAAACCACTTGGGAATATCTTACTCAGGAAAATGTAAAAAAAAAAATCTTATCTCTCGTTTGCCAACAACAGGGCATGAGACTAGCAAACAGAAGCAGAGCAACGAGACATGATCGCTCCATGCGGTCCATGGACATATTGAAGTCACCAGATGTTCTCACCAGTTTGATAAAAGTACCCGCTTATGTTGTCCACACAAGAGATGTCGCCATGCGAGATGTGAGTGCACCACATCTAAAATGAATGAGAGGGGCCACCGCCCCTCACTCCCTTCAAATTCAGCACAGGACAGGAGCGCAGTGTACATGGCGGAAGCATAATGGACCCGCTATGTTCCGTGCAGGAGATTGAGGCATTCAAAATATGTATATAGGGAACTGCAGGAAGATGTCCACTTGCGGTGATGTAAAGTTCGCCACTGCGCCAAATGTATGTGACTTGATTTCAACCTGGTGTAAAATCTAGTCTGCTTTCTGTCGCCAAATTGTCTGGTGCACCAGGAACATGTGAGAGAAAATGCCCTCGGTCTGGCAGAATGGCCAGCGACTAACACTCTATTTGAAGTATACAGCAGCCATGTCGACTGTGATGCAAATCCCAGGTTAATATTGTTGGCAGTGCTATTTTGTTCAAGCTGATTAGCATTCTCTGTGACAATCACTACTTTGCTCTTTCATAATCGCATGCCATGATGAATGCCCAAATTTTAGAATTGCATTTATGCATGTTAGTGTGGGGCATGACTTTGGTTAGATTTAATCAGGGGACTGGTTAGATTTAAGGTGGGGAGGGATGAGCAAAGTGAGGCTATATTCAAATCTTGCTAGCGGTTTTAATATTGCCAAGTCCCCTTTGTAAGAATCAAAACATTAAAGGCAATGTTCAACTGGTTTCGGATATTTTAAAGGTAGTTTTTTTTTTTTTTTTGGTATGCATTTTGACCCTTCCTCCAGACAAAAACTGCCCATCAATCAATTTTTGTACCGCTTATACTGTTCAGGGTCACCGGGAGCTGGAATCTATCCCAACTGACCTTTGGCCAAAGACAGTCTTCAGCCTGCACAATTCACTCATCAATTACCAGGCCCAGGTTAACAGACATTCACACCCACATTCACATCGTCACTACCTGCACCAATGTCAGGCACGTAAACCGGTAGACCAGTGGGTCTTAACCTTTTTAGAGGTACCGAACCCAACCAGTTAATATGCACATTGACCGAACCCTTCATTAGTAAAAAATAAATATATATATATATAAAATGTTGGATTACAAATTCAAGATATTTAAAAAAAATGCATTTATTAAAAACTGAAAAAAGTTAATAAAATTACATAGCCTAAGTATAGTTTTTTAAAATTGTATGACGCACTATCACGACAGTCAAACGGTGATGACTGAGCGAACTAAATTTCCCACAGCACTGATTGGACAAGCAATGTCATGTGATCATCGGCAGCCAGTGATGGCCAAGTGGGCGTGTCATAACTAATTGACATGTTGAGTCGCGTGTGTCTTACCCTCCATGGCAGAGGCTCCGTCGAACCCGAGACCGATTCACCGAACCACTCAGGTTCGATCGAACCTAGGTTAAGACCCACTGCGCTCGACCATCAGTCACTGTATTGACTTGATAACCTCCAGCCAGGGTCAATCAAGTCTTTACAAACCAAAATTTGGTCAGTCTCAAACAGTGAGAAGTGATATTTGACATGAATGGAACAATCCACCCTCAGAATCACAGTCCGCCATTCTACAAGAACCACAAAGTAGACAGTTAGATAACAAGCATATTGACAAAAATATCGCCTGCTTGTTTAACACTTGGTGTAAATCTTCTGTACAGTCTCCCGATTGACATTCTAGCTATTGTATGTGGCTATTACCTCTCCGTTTCTTTTCCAGAATTAACTTTAAGGCATTTGATCGTCCACGATTGCCTTGTAGTCAGGTGTTATCACACACAAATCCCTTTTTATGTGGGCATAACATCAACGCTAAATCAAAATGATACCAGTATACAGCACGAAACTAAAGATAACAATGCTGTGTCAGCTGCATATTTTTTGACTACACTGAATTTGCCCTGCAGTAAATGCTTGTCATGTTTTACTCGACTCTCAGTGCTGATCAGATGTGACTGCAATTTGATGTAAATGCATTTAACTATAGGGTTTATTTAATAGAGGTTTTGCAGTTATTCTACTTGAGGTTACAGGGCTGACAGGAGTGCTCTATCTTCACACTGTGGTGTAGCTCACCTGCCTGAAATAACCAGCATGACCAAGAGGCATATCAATTATTAATTATTATCTCTTCGTTACACCCATGCCAAAATCCTTCTTTTTGTGCGTGTGTGTGTGTGTGTGTGTGTGTGTGTGTGTGTGTGTGTGTGTGTGTGTGTGTGTGTGTGTGTGTGTGTGTGTGTGTGCGGTGCGGATTTCAGCAGCAGTCAGTGCAGCCGGCATAACTGCAATCGATCCGCACCATCACTGCTCTTCAAGCATCCTCGTGGACAGTACACCTCAGATCAGCCTCCTGAACCAGTGGGTCATATTAGTAGATTGTTGGAGGATGTATTGTGTCAGCTCTGACCCTACTGGAGATTAGATGTTCCACCTGTGGAAGGAAATAACTTGGGACCTTTGTGCCAAATGTCAGGGCTTTGTTAAAATGAGTATAGCTGAAGATGAATGTGGCTGCTGCTCTAGTGGAGTGAAAATACCCCAGGGAGAGGTGGTACAGAGCCAAGTTTACATTATTTAATCGCCAACATTTCTCTTTGTCATCAAGGAATTGGAAACCCTCAATAGTTAATGACTAAAGTTAATTATTTTCAAGTATACCATTCAGTTATGTCCAATCAGCAAAGTCTGTATTTATTTCATTTAAAAGAGAATGACTTTAATTACAAATCAAGCTTTGAGGCAATTTCATGCGTTAGAGTGAGTTGAGGGGCTAACACAAGCTGAGGGAGAGGCTTGAAAATCATGGTGCAGAAGTGTTTGATTTTTATTGCATATAGTTTAGAAGTGTTACTTTTTAAATCTAGATCCTGGTCCAGAAGTGACGTTTTTTTTTTTCAGATGGTGACCATACTGTATATAACGTATACGAGTCACTGTGACAGCACAAATAAGTCAAAAGCGGAGGGACACATGATGATGACTGACATTTGATAATGTAACGTGATTATTAGTTGCTTGAAAGGCATTACTGAGAAATGCGTTAATAACATCACTGGCCAAACAAATATGTAAACCACTGTTCTCTGGTCAAGCAGGTTCATTGATGCTAACCCAGTTGATATGGCAGAGGTCTGGACAGTGTAGTGTTATGCTCCAGAGACTCCACATTGCTGCAGTTCAACCTTTTTTTTTTTTCTTTTTGTTGTTGCTGATGCCCTCAGTGAAAAAAAAAAACAAAAAAAAACGCACAACACTACAAAATGACAATGTGATTATTTTGCATTTTGATTTGGGCATATGTTTCACAAATAATATTAAAAAAGGTGGCGAAATCCCATGTCAATAAGTGCATTTTGCTCAATACTAGCAACGGAAGCCTCAAGTCTTTTGGAATATGACTTGGCACACCTACCTTTATACGGTTTCACTCAATGCAAGACCTCTCAAGCTCCATCATGTTGGATGAGGAGCATCGGTACACGAGCATTTATTGATCTTTCCGGGAGATTCTCAATCAGATTCAAGGTTGGGCTCTGGCGGGGCCACTTACGTAAGGATATTCACAGGCTTGTCATGAGACCAATCCTTTGATATCTTGGTTGTGTTCTGGGTTATTGTTCCGCTTCAAGTTGACCCTTGCCACAATCAGAGTGCACAAAAATAAATAGATAGATTTGCTGTCCTGGAGGGAAGATATTGGGCATGTAATGAGAATGGCCTGGTTTCCTCCAAACATTGTCTGCTTAACAGCAAAGAACTCATCCTTTGTCTCGTCAGACCACAGATGAGTAGAGCTGAGCCAATACAAGAACTTCTGGTCAAATAAAGAGTTTCAGAAAAGTGTGGGAGGCGGTGTTCATACCAAATGTGTCGACAGATACGCTTGAAAATCTATTTTAACAACCTCTGTTCTTTCTCTCCTTTGGTCTTCTTTGTAAGGATTCATACAAAGGAGGAGAGAAGTGTTGTGGGCATCCAGCAGTCCACTTGATGTCTGCCCTCATTTGGTGGAGTCCATCCCCTGTGAGGAGCCTGCCTGCTATCTGTGGCAAGTTCAGCAAGGCAAATGTACACCCAATAAAAGCAGTTGTGGTCCTGGAACTGTGGTCCAAAGCGCGAAGTGCATCAATGCTGAAGGTACAGTTTCTTCTTTTAGCAATACCATTATGAAATTAATTAAAAGGTATTGGACTATTGTGTTTTGCATGGTTCCCCCCCCCCCCCCCCCCGGCGCGCTGCCCCTCTTGTC
>NW_017805698.1:1877010-1902380 GCF_001891065.2 Hippocampus comes | reverse complement strand
TGGTTCCCCCCCCCCCCCCCCGGGCTGGTCACTACTTGTCTTCATGTTTATTAATGATCAATTGAGCACCAACTGTTATTGTATGGATATATTTGATTTTTAATTAGCGCGTATTTTTTCTGTATTAGTTACTGATCCCATTAACCTCTAAGAGAGATGTGTATACTGTATAGCAAAATTTAGATGTCTTTTATTATGCATAAGCTCGATTAAAAATTCATTATTTAAAAACAATTAAACTACAGTTTCAAAAAAGTAGTATTACGTGCAACATTGTGATGAATGTATTGTGCGATTCTATTCATTATTCATTAAGTGGCCATCACTGCATTCATAGTCATAGAAAAGACTAAAAGGTCAGACATTCAGTATCCCTGCTTCCTTCTCTCCATCCTTAATTCCTTCCACCCTTTGTACTTTCCTTCAGTAGTTGCCCATCCACTAACTCATTGTCCTACATCATTCACTTAAAGTCTAATACGTTTTGACAGGCCGACAGGCAAAGGCGTCTTGGTGGATATGAGGTAAAAAGAATGAAATTAGCGAGACTCAAATTCGTGTGAAAGGATGTTGACATGTTGATCATCAGTGCACTTTTGATTGACTTGTGAGACTCCCCTCCAAGTGCAATGAATTGTTCTCGCAGGCGGCCACCTCGGAGCCAAGTCAGTATAATAATGGAAAAACGACAAGATAAAGGAGCAGTGAGGCATTCTAATTAGTTGGCTGAATCACCTCAGCTGACACCTCAGTGAGAAAAGATCACTTGCTTGAATCAACCTTGTCATCCAAGATATTTTTAATTCTTCGCCAAGCTTTTGGCCATGAGTGCAAGTCGAAAATATTTCCTTTATCACTACTGGAGTTCTATGCAGCAGCGTCATTACAACAACTAGACGTCAATCTCTCCCTTAGTTAGGGCACCACAACAGTCTCATTCGAAGGGGGCGTATTGTGCCCCGCCTGCCTCCCCCCTTGGAGGCTGCAGACTATATATATATATATATATATAGAGAGAGAGAGAGAGAGAGAGAGAGAGAGAGAGAGAGAGATTTTTTTTTGTTTGTTTTGTTTTTTATTTCATAGTAAACATGCTCAGGTCAAGTTCATTCCATTTTGGGATGCTGATCAAACTCCATATTTTTTTCTGATTTGTATTTTGTTTGATCCATTCCCAAAACAACCAAAATAACTTTTAGGAAGTCAGAATTTGCCACACTGAAACGTATACAAACTGTATGGACAAAATTGTAACATTTTAACATGGGTAATGCAAATGTGTGTGACAGTACAGATGGCCCTTGTGCAATTTTACTGATATTATAATAAAGTATTAAATTAAAAAAAAAAATAAAACAACCATAAAACATCCAGTAATGAATTTAATGTAGTGTTGCTGACAGCTTCTTATTAAAATTGAATGAAGACGTGACAAAAGAATGGTGACAAAAACAAATGAAGTCATAAATTACACTGATGGATAGCATGCTGTTTGCGTGTTGTGTCATTGCAGACAATCTAAAAATGTCCTTGTCAAGTAACTTGTTTCTAACATATTTACATGGGTCAACAATTTTGCTTTCTAATTTTATTGAACAAACAAATTTCTGTCTGATGCTTATAATTACAGGGCCTGACCGATTAATTGGCCATCTGATGTAATATTTTTTTGTAAAGCTGAAAAAAATCAGCCATTTTTTTTTAAACACAACATAAAACAAAAACAATGACATACAAATATTCCCTAATAATCCATATTAGTTGCAGTTTACCTACTGTCAACTCTTGGTTTGTACTTACCAGTCATCGAAACTGTATGGATGACTTGTTCTTTCATCAGTATCCTGTGTCAACTAAATCCCTACTTGTATTGTTGACTAAATTGGTTTAATTTCAACAGCATCCACCAATTAACAGCATCTACTCCAATTTGATTCTGGGGCCCAGCCACTAGAGACATTGCAGGGTTATTCCAGGTTACTTGACGGGAGAATGCCTCAATCTTAGCAATAGACAATATGAACATCCTCTTGATTACAATGTTTCATCTTTTCTCTTGGCCTTGCCTGCTGCTAATTCAATTCACTCCACATACGAAACATTGTCCTCGATGTAGACAGATCAGCAACCGCAGTGTAAAATGCCTGTACGTCTTCATCAGAGCCTCTTTGTTGATAGAAATTACCACTGATTTCATACCAATTCATGAACTGACACCTTCATTATCACAACATTGAGTGAGTTGATCATAACCGTATGTATTGTGTGCTCGTTTATAGGCCTGATGTGATTACGTGGTTCTGATGTAGCTATTCCTTTCGCGCTTTAGTTGATGCACTCTGGGCCTACTTTATCAGGTCCCATTCTATTAGACATGCAAGTTTAATTGGCAATCACAAATACAGTGGAAGCTCCAAAGTCATATCAAAATCCAGTTTCAAACTTGGTTTCTTGCTGACTGGCAGGGGCGGAGCTACAGGGTGGCAACCCCTTGTCACTCCATGGGGTGAAAATGTTGATGTCTAACCTTTTTTCTGCCGTTTTCACATTTTTGAAAAAATCAACAATTGATATGAATGAAAACTACAATTATCTTTTTTAGTAAGAAAGTAAGTAAAAAAACTTAAAAGATCATTCAATTCTTACAGTCAATATCTGTCACATACCTCAAGCACACCATAGCAGGAAAACATGGCTAAGAAGTAATTTTTTATCATAAAGAATGACGGGCGCATGCACGGCCACCCCTGGCCTCCCCTCACTGAGGTCACTCTTGTCACCCCACGGAAAATTCTCTGGCTTTGCCTCTCCTTGCTGGGACGAGTGGCCAAGAACTCCAACCTGTGTTGCTATTATGATTTGGTGCACATTATACAATTTTTACAGGAACGTGTTCCTTTTGAGCCCAATCCATCTGAATGCTTTTGTCTTCTACTTGAGCTACTATAATTCGTTTGGATCAGTCTGTAACAGGGATGCCCAAGTCCAGTCCTTGAGATCCCCTACCAAGCCTGTTTTAGATCTGTCCTTGTTCCCACACTCCTGATTCAAAGGATTAGCATCGTTATCAGGCTTCTCAGAGCTTGCTAATGAGCTGATCGTGTGAATCAGGTGTGTTGAAGGAGGGAGTGATCGGAATCAGGCAGAATAGTGGCTCTTGAGGACCGCCCTTGGGCAACCCTAGGCTGGAACAATCATGCAAATTGTTTAAATGGTCCAACATTTGACTGTGCCAGTAAAAGTATAAAGCCCACTTCAAAAAAATAAATGGTGATTCTTGATAGCTTTTCTGTGACCCGTCTTGATAGTCACCACAGTTCATTTTAAAGTGCCTTTTTTTTTTTTTTTTTTTTTTTATATATAGCTTTGTCTAAAAGGCCATCTGAGACAATTGGATGTGTTTATGTGCTTTCAGGCAAGGGATGAGAGGATTATCCATAACTACCTCAGTTAAAAGATTTATCGGTGGGTGGGAGAGCAGAACAAAAATCATTTCAATAGATATGCAGGCAGAGGCGGTATTATCTACCATTCCCTTTATTAATATTGCAAAAGGACCTCAGGGCAGCCATCTATTTACAGAGTTCCCTTACCCATGTTGTCTCTGTCTTTCATAGACGCACATACACATTTGTGATTTTAGATGTTAACGTTTGCATATTTCCTTTGTTTTTCATGGGGGGGCGGGGGGGATTATTTGCATGCGCGTCATTTCCACAAATATTGATTGTGTAATTTATTTTGCATATTAGCATACAGTCCCTACATACAGAGTCCGACAATAAGCCTCAAGCAATCCCGTGTTTTATTTTCCACGAGCTGACATATTGCATTTGTTAGTTGTGAAACTCGTCATAATAAAAATCAATCAATTCTTAATATGTCAGAAGTTTTTGTTCAGTAATTACCATAAGCCATTGCCCCAATGTCACCAGTGGGATTTTTTTTATTATTTTTTTTCCAATCTCTGCAGTAGACTAATGGCTCTGCTGTAAACACTGCAGCTATTTTAGTAGCTGTTGTGAGATCAGTGTCACTTTATGGACAAAAGGGTTCCATAATCCCCCAAGTTGTCCTCCATATCTTTGTAATGAAGTGATACCCACATCTCGCTTGACTGTTCTTCTCTTGCACCAAGGATATTCTCCTGGAGAGGAAATAAAACACCAAATTGGTTTCAAAACTGCCCTTGGGTTGTTATTGTAAAAAAAAAAAAAAAAAAAAAACACGTTCCATTATGTTTTTGGAAGAGTTCAAATCAGATCACGATGCTGCTCTGCATGAAAGTACATCCCATGATGGCTCATGTTATCGGTGCATCTTCACTCTTGAATAGATGTAACTTGAGAGATTCTGATGGCCCTGAAATGGGAAGCACTTAAAGAAAATTTCTGAATTGTGAAAATGAATCACTATTTCTTCATGGGAAGGAGTTAACTGGTAGCAGTTGTAAATATTCTATTAGTGCAAGATAAAGGCTGACATTCATACTGTAAAATTACAGCACTTCAGCTCACTCATTAGCCTTTGGATTACAATGAAGACTATTTAAGCAGGTCAGACCTTCAGCAAGATTTCCATATTATTTTTTTCTTTCATTTTGTTTTCTAAAAATGATTTCAGCAGTTAGTGGGTGACCATTTGATGTTTCTTTGATACTTTTCTTGTTGCCCAGGTGAGGATGTGCCCATGACGTACTGTACAGAGGACCCTCCACTGACCCAGGTGCCCTGCGAGGTGGCCTGTCCTGCCGACTGCGTCGTAAGCGTTTGGTCCTCCTGGTCCCTGTGCTCGCATAGTTGTGCCTCCAAAACAGCAGAGGGTCGACAAAGTCGCACACGCACTGTGTTGGCCCTTCCAGGAAAAGGTAACGCTGCTCACCTCGACATGATTATGTTTTCTGCCAGAGTTATGAATAAGTTTTTTTTTCCACATGCACATTTAGAGCTCTACTCTCCATCTGTCAGCAAAAAGCAGAAAGGTGATCATTTTGTCCCCCAAAACTTCACCGCTTAGTCCTAATGACACCTTGAGATGCTGCTGAAAATGTTGAATGTGACACCGGCTGGTGAACCCAAAAAAACCCACCGGGAATGTGTCTGACATTCTGTCACAAGTAAAATTCTCGCTGTGATAATATGGCCCTGCCTGCATCCTCCATTTTCCTTGCAGTAGGGCTAATTGCTGGACTCCATTGTAACTGTGTGTCCCTTTGCCAGGGCCAAATGGGTAACAGCATGAGATGTAAAGTGTCAAGGGCACAAACAGAACACAGTGCTTTCCCATTGAACCCTTAAATAATGGTTTCATTTTTCTAAGAAAGAAGGTCCATGAAATGCTTGGAATGAACTGCAATATCGATGGACTGAGAAACCAGCAGAAAAATGACAAATTCAGGCTCCTGAATGTAGTGAATATTTTTAATAGATGGAAGGAACACACACACATACACACACACACACACACACACACACACACACGCACACACAAAAAGCAGGATTTTTATATATATATAAAAATGTTTTTTTTTAATGGCAGAACATGCATCACGTGTTTTATTTTAGCTGTGACACGATGCCTGAGAAAATCTGCAATGAATGGAAAACATTAAAAGGGCATATCATGGCATCAAAACTGGAATTTTGCCATTCTGATTAGAAAAAAATTAATCACTTAAAAATGCCTGTGTGCCAAACTATATACTATGAGAAAATACAGTGCTGCCTGGAGATTCGAGATTTTCGAGATACGGTCAATTTTTTATTATTTTTTTGCTTTGACTTGAAAGCATATATTTGAGATCCAAACACTGTATGTTGGTGGTGAAATTATGTCACTTAACAGCCAGCATCAGTTTGGCAGGTACTGGACAGTTCCTCAAAAGGAGGCTCAAGATGATTTCATGCCAGAAAGAAAATGACACATTGACTGTTTAAAACAATCACACAACTTTGCCTTCTCCTCGCTTAATGCTAACACACACAGTGCAAAACAGCATATGGTGCATCAACCCATTTTGACAGACAATATGAATCATAGTCACAGGGACATGCAATTTACTGAGTCGCTTACAGTCATGAAAGTCTTCTTAGTTTTTTTGCCTTCACAACTATTTATACTGGCCCTAGGTGGTCATCTTATGCACACCACAAGGAGTGGCAGTGAACGAATCATGATATGCAAATTAAGATAAGATAAGAAAACCTTGATTTGACTCACAATGGAGAAATTCCCAATTGATGAATTCTTTACATTCTAGTTAATGATTTTATAAAGTACCATATTATCGAGTGCTATTTTCCTTAGAAAAACACAGTTGGAACGTAATGATGTCACGTTCATTCATTTCAATGGGAAATGATTATTTGATATACGGCTGCTTTGGGTTAAGACCGTGGCCATGAATTAAACTTGAACCTCGACTAGCGGTTGTCCATAAGGCTATACATGCAACCCATCTGCAAGTCAGTAGTTTAGCCGCCTTTGAAATGCATTCACATGATGTGCAATAACCAGTGTATACTTGTGTTTGGCACAGGTGGGAAGGAATGTCCAGGGGCTCCAGCTTTGGAAGAGTGGAGAGTTTGCAATGACCATCCTTGCCTGGTATTCTATTGGGAAGTTTCAACATGGGGACCCTGCATTCACGATACTGTGGATCTCAACCGAACCTATTTCCGGAATAGCACCGCTACCTGTGCTTTGGGAGCCCAAATTCGTAAAGTCTCCTGCATGAAGATGAATGGGGGATCTGTTGTCAGCAAAAGGTAATGCGATACAAGCTGTTATTTCTGTTCTCCTGAGTTACACACAATTTTTGTCGTATTCTACGTGTAACAGTTTAGAGTCTAATTTGTAAATTTCTAAATTGGAGAGAAATATATCTACAAAATATGAAAGCTAAATTACAGCACGCACTGCACCTTTTAAAGTAGAATGTGTGTTGCAAAATAAAGACAATTTAGAAAATAAAACCATGGAAATGTACAATTGGGAAAACAAGAATTACAGTACCATTAAAAAACACATTTCAGTGTTTTTCTTCAATATTAAAACATTTCTTGAGTTGTATATTATTACACCCTTTTGCCCACCTAACAACTTTGCACATCTTGCCATTTTTGTCAACTGGTATTCGCCAAGGATGGGGCCTGTGAATAGCAAAAAAATGGACCCCCGTTGAAATTTTTCCACAATAACCAGGCAGAAATGGGGAATAAAATCCCGTAACTGTCTCTGTCTTATGTGCTGTGTTGTATTATTTTGTCATTTTATGTTCACTGTTCTGTTGATGGCAGCGCGGGCACCCACAGCGGCTCCTCTCTCTCCTGTGGTTGAGAGGAAAGAAATTTCATCCGTGCTGTATGTTGCACAGAAAGCACATTTGACAATAAAGTTTACTTGAACTTGAATAACAACTGAAAAAAAAAGAATATTGAAAAAAAAATATATTGGAAAAAAAAATCTGCAAATATCTGTGGGTGGCAAACCGCCAGTCTTCAGGGGGCGACTGTGGAGCACATGATTTGAGAATTTCATCGATATTTTATAAGATAAGAAAACCTTTATTAGTCTCGCAGTGGAGAAATTCCCAATTCACAGCATTTTCAACCGACTATTTTCTTCTCTTAGTTTTCCTTCGATTAAAGTTTGAGGTATTAGATTATGGAGCCCAAGTGAAATGGTAAATTGTGTGCAGAGAGGAATATTGATTTATTTTTGCTCATTTGAGATATTTGGCATATTCAATTAATTCTTGGAATTGTAAAACTTTCCCATCAGGGATATGTTGTGAAACTGTTTTCCTTGACTTTTGACCGTTACAATTCCAAACGCTGTTGTTTTAACAGTGCTAATGCTGGCACTCGAAAGGCGCATAAATAATTGATAACATTTTGCCTTCCTTAGCTCCATGTATTATTGACAGTGCTCTAAACTGAATTATAGAAAGGATTTCTTACCCCTTACCCTTGTGCTATCTCACACACAAATACAGAGGGTGTAATGAAAGTCGACAATGCGGCAACAGGTTGTCCTTTAGCAGAGCAGATGCTAATGTAATACTCCCTGCATCACTTTTCATTAATCACTGATAATGCGGTGCTCTTTGTTGTTGGATTATTCATGTATATAAAACAATAGAATTGCCATTGGTTCAAACCTGATAGCAGTTGGGTCCATCAGAACTACAGAACACGTATTTCTCTGAAAATGAGGCGTGTTTTAGATAAACTATTAAGATTGAATTCGCTGTTTTGTCCGAAATTGAATTTAAATCTGTTAATTTGAAATATAGGACCCTCATCATATCTGTGAATTGCTCTTATGTAAGAAGCCGGTGCCTTCAGTTAATATTTGAGGATGTGAATCTTAAGACTGAACATTTCTACGAAAAAAAAAACATTGTGTTTCATGTTTGTCTATCTTTTCACAGTGAGCGGGTGCGGGCACTCATTGCCAATAATGAGGAGCTCTAAATCAGCCGTTCGAGCCAGTATATGAATAAGATGCATTTTCTGAGTGCAGGCATAGTGAACTAGCGAATTTCAAGATAACTGCAACTGTGCCGTTTAATTGCTCACAACACATCCCAAAACATCAGGAAAACTGAGATGATAACCAACTGTTTAATGTGTCGTACTCACATTTGAGTACGACATAGTTTTCACACTCTGCACGTGTTCAACGATGATCTTCAAACGTGAATACGGACATGTATTTAGAAATGACACTCAAAATTCACGTGACAGGGTTTTTGAAAAGAATCTTCAATTGAGTTTGTCTGTATTAGGCATTATATTTTCCTGGCATGTAGAGTTCAACCAGATCTCAAATGTGTGTACAAAATAGTCATGACCTTTCAAGAATCCAACACACATATGTTGACATTTTAAACCAGTTTTGCTACCAGAGACACAATAGCAATTGGGTGTCAGCCACAATGAAGGGAATTTTGAATTATTGCCTTCGTGTTCATTGGTTGTAATTTTCATCACACATTTTTTTCAAACAGCATTCCACAGATTTCCTGTTGTCCCATCCCTTGGGAAATTCGCATTTTAAACTGTTAGATTCAACATGCGTCATACACTTATCAAGGAATATGCACATGCACAATCAGGATCCTTTGGGCATGCACACATGAATGCCCCGAGCAGCGGGGGTTTCACTTGAGAGCACTTTAGCTGGCACCCCTCCATGCTGCAACAAGCCCTAAACTTTGGGCAGTGTTTTTTTTTTTTTTTTTTTGTACGCAGCCATTCTCCAAAGCCAAGCCAACTGCCCATAGACGGAGTTAGGATAAGATTTTAACCCTTCACTTCAACACTACTTTTTATCATTTGGGGTGATGGAATTAATTTACTGTCACCCCTCACTGGGATAAGTGAAATCTGTGAAGTAGTCACAGTCACCTTAATTTTTTACAATTATTTCGTAGATAATACTGCATTGACTGAAACCAAAGATTCAACTTTTTTTTCAGGCTCAAGCATGCAAAATGTACATATATATATATATATATATATACAAACTGTGACCTTAGGTTTTGTGTAAAATAGTGATATCCAGGTCAATTCCTTGCATAACTTGCATTTTTTTTTTTTAAGGATACAATTTTGTGGTATAGTTTTTCATTGTGTGTAAAAAATAACGATATCAGTGTTGTGTACAACTGCTGTAAATGGTTAGAGTACATTATATATATATATATATATATATATATATATATATAAAACGTTATCTTACAAACAACTGACAGTTTTCAGAAATACTGTCCAGAACGTTTCATCGACATTGTGGGTTTTTTCATGAAGAAAATTCTGCAAGCTTTACAGTGACATATAAAAAAAAAATGCATTCATTGTTTTTCATTGTTTTACTGTTACCCTGGGTTGAATAGGTATTCAGCACTAGTTTTTAGACAGCTACAGTATTTCTCATCGCTCTATTCTTGGACTAGCTGACAATATTCCCCAGCTGCCCAGTTGCACTGCTGTGCCCTTTGGCATGCATCACTGCAAAGAAGGAAGGAGGATAAAGTTGAGGAAGGAAAGTTGCATGTCGCTCCTTGTACTTGGATGTACTTTGATCAGGTTCTTGTGCCTGCTGACTTTCTGCTACTGGCAGAATGTGGCACCATGCTGAGTCTCTAGTGAGACCTGGATCTCAGTTGCTAGGTTGAGTAAAGCCATTTAGTGGGCAGGGGGAGGAAAAATGTCTGTGCCTGTTGTTTGAGTGAAAGAATGTGTGTGTGTGAAGCCGCCGGTGGATGAAGACATCAAAGCATATGATTTACTATACATTGCCGCGTGAATTATGAAAGGTTTCAAAGTTGCAGCATTGGCAAAACACCGCCAGCGGCCTGTCATAAATATGTGACGCAAGCTATGTGACAGCTTAAACAGCGAAATGATTTTCCATGAAGACAGATACATTGGTTAAATATTAGTGATGTGCTTTTTAAAAGCGATGACAATGCGGTGTGTCCTTGGAGGTGAATAACATGTTGGTGAATAATTTGCATAGGCTTGAGTTTGTCAGGTTTAATTAGCACGTTGCATGTTGCGAACTTTAATTGATTTTTGCTGCGGGAGTCCCTTGGGTCTAATGGCGCCAACGGCGGATTGCCGACGCTATGCTTGTAAACAAGGAAATGCACATTAGTGTTAAAAGAATTGCTGCGGACCAATAGACTCAGACCGTCATGTAGGCCATTGTTTATTCAAGCATTGGTAAAACTGCATTTCGGTAATTAATCAATTGTCCATATTAATGATCATTAAAGCTTTCCTTAGGGAGGCATTAGATTTCACCAATGACAACATTGGCATTCTATCACCTCATTATGATGCTCTTGGGATAATTGAGCCAGTGATTCCCAACCAATGTGTTGTAATACACTAGTGGGCTTGAGAGATCATCAGGGGTCCCGTGAGAAAAAAAAAAAATCTAATTTCACCTCATTTGTCCAAAAATGAACATTTATTAATTAGAAATATATCTTTGTGAATCTATCTTTGCCAGTGACATATATTGACAGGAAGAACAAGAGAATGCTATTCCATTAGATGACAGAAGTTACAATTAACCTGCATAGCTACCGGTTGCCATTCATACAAGAGAATACAGTAATAGCTTTGTGTTCAACCAGATTTCATACTGACCAAATCCATTTGTGGCTGGATGGAGATGGCATCATTAGCAGTATTAGACAGTAAGATGGTGTGAATGTAAGGATGTGCTCCTGGAGACAGAGTCCAGGGTGTATATTACCTCTCGCCCAAAGTCAGTTGAGACGTGCTCCAAGTCACCCGTGACACTAATGAGGGCAAGCACTTCAGATGATCAATGGTCGCGTGGCAGGATTGATGAATATAATCTACCGGTAATTTAAAAAATGAGATGTATGGTCAGTTTAAAAAAACGTATCTGGATCCAGATATTATTTTGCGCAACCACTTGAAGAAATAATATTGAGTAAATTCGCTAACCAAACATACCAAAATTAAAAGTTATTCATATTCTCTACTTTCCCAAGGTAACATAGGCCTCCAACTGTTCCTCTGAAATCATTCGTTCTGCATTTGTCCTCACACTATTACATTGGACCCGAACTCTTAAGAGCTAAAGGACCAAAACGTTTGAAAGTGTTTTTCTCCATTGAAAAAAAAAAATCGTACTTATTTCTAACGGTTACTGCTTTTGCTTGTACAATGTCCGTTTATCTCAACGCTACAACTGCTTTAATGACTTTATTGTTGCATTTTTTTCAGAGCGGCCCTAATACTCCTCTGCCAAACGGCATGTGTGAGACAACCGTATTTTTATTTTTTTTCCAATCAGTCTACATTTTGCCTGGGCTCGTACAAGCAGCGGGACAAATAATCAATCATGTTTCCTGTGGGGAGATGTGTGATGTCAAGGACAAGGCACTTGTTTCACTGCACTGTCCTGTTGCAAGCAAGACTCAGGACATTTATCACTCATCGCCTAAGGGATGAGTACAATATAAGACCACTGTTTGTGTGTGCGTGCAGATGCCCAGATTCTGCTCGTCCAGAAACGATCCGGCCTTGTGTTCTTCCCTGCGTGAAAGACTGCATTGTGACACCCTTCAGTGAATGGACTGCCTGCCCATCAACCTGCATGCCAGGTAACCTCGCACATACATTACTGAACCTATTCTAGAATTGTAATGTTGTATTTGCACGATGTCATGTCGAGAGTTTGAACTTTTGCTGTCGTTTTGAGTTAACCACAGTTTTCTCATTGTTTTGCTTATTTTTTTTTTTTTTTGTGTGTGCATTATTTCCAGCATGTGGGTAGGCACACGCGTGTGCACATCGTCAACTGACATTTTAATGACCTCAATTTCAGGGTAGTTTTTTATAGTTGATGCTGCAGTGATGTTAACTGATCTCCAATTCATATCACATTTTTCATTCATATTTGGAAAAGGCATGATTCTTATAAGACAATATTCGATTCCATTTGGGTCTTTTTCTCTTTATGTTATGGTTCCAAGACCCATTGAGTGGTGCCTTGGGATATGAATTTTCAATCCGAGCCCATTATTGCAACTTTTAATTAGTATCTCAAATCATTTTTGCCGACTGAAATGAATGGAAACACCATTAATCCGTTCCTGCCCCTCCCAAGAAAAAAACACTGTTTTTTTTTTTGTTTGTTTTTAAATAAGGAAAACCATAGTCTAATATTCTACTTTTTAAACATTAGTGCTGCTTCTTCTAGTGTCCCCATCTTGACAACCAATAGACAGTATAATACAGTCATGCTGTCAGGTTCAGAACCGAATCAAATAATGTTTTTTGGATCCCAGAAATGCAGGCCCAGACAAAATGCGCTAACAAAAACTATTTACAGAAAAGCGCATCGACAAAGTACAAACAGAAATCACTGGTCACAAGAAGCCAAGAAAAAACTATGCATAAACAAAAAGTGCTTGCAAAAGACAAGGTAATAGTTAAGCCAAGAATATAAATGAAATGACAAGAGTCTAATTACACAATGCAAAATAAAAGTGAGATCAAAGACAACATAATCTCGATACTTTTACTCGAGAGCAAAAGCAACTATGATGAGATCGATTGGCAACAAGGAACAGGTGGGCCTGCTGGAGGGAAACCCAACAACTGCAGCTTGAACAAAATCAAAAGGCAGACATGACACTTGCAGATCCAAAACAAAGAAGAATATTACTCCTGCTGTGACTCAGTTAGGTGCTGTCATGTTGTCATTTCATTTTGTCAAGAGAATTAAGACTATATGCCTGTGAGTATTGTCTAAATATGGTGTTCCACCATTTTTGTTCAAACACCCTTTACATGAAAGATTCTAAAACCACCACTGTTGATGTTAACCCACACTATGCCAATCGTGTTTTGCCTTGATTGTTGAATGAATCCAAGCAGACTTTCCCCAAGACAAATCTATGGCTCATATCTTGCAAGGTTCTTAACTCGGGTCATTCCTATCTCAAGGCACCACTGTTTCTGAATGATGTAGTGAAAATTCAACCTGGTATATTTAAATATCAGTATCATTTAAATAAGTATCTCTCCAAACGATTATGCAGTCTCATACTCCACCGATTTTTTTTTCTCTCGCTAATAGCTAATATATAATATATTACATTGACTTACGCATTACCAGAAACAAATATCTTCATGGAAAAATAAATAATCAAAATAATTGTGCCAGCAACTCATCTCTATAAATATTCTCTGGCTCATTGGTCCGCTGATGATGCAGTCACATTTCTTTTCACCATTTTTAACGTGATGTGATTAGTCCGTGGTCGTCATAATGTTGTATGTCAAGCAATTAAGGGCTGTGTGTTGCAGAAAATTATAGTCATGCACGGGCACACTAATCATTATCTCATCAACTTTGAATACTTGTTGTCGAGATATGCACTCAGAAGTTTTGACTCTGAAAATTTGGATTTTCTTTTTGCAGGAAGTTGCTTGTATTATAAAGTGTCAATAAACACAAAATACCACCTTTGGAAATTATGTTTGGTTGCTTATATCCTCTGTCATGACAACATTTGCCGATATCATTTGTACAGGTGGAAAGGTTCTTTCCCTTTCAGTAATGCCCAATCTATCAAGAACACACATTTATGGCATGACCAGCGCAATTAAATTAACAGGTGCATGCCTATGCCAAACATCTGTTGTTTCTATTTATTCTTGTTTGGTCAAGTGGCCTTCACAAGTGTTCAGTTGGGTAGCTGCTGAGGTTGTTGATAGGCCAAATTCGGTGCACTGAGCCTTGAACTGCTTTTCCACTGATTTTTTTATTTTTATTATTTATTTATATATATTTTTTAAATAAAAGACCTTCTTGAAGTTGCCCTGTTGCAGTGGGCCTTATTGAGATCAGATGAAGGTAGCATGCTGACTGATGGCGCAGACGCCGAATGAGCACTTTAGCATGGCTCATTCTCAACTGGCTAGTGCAAGTTACACAACAACAAAATGAGAGTTATTTGGAAAAAGGCAGTGGAGATTTACCACAGTTGACATGGTTTCAACACACATACTCGGTAAGCATTTTCACAACAGAGGAATAACCCACCAAGCACACATTTACAAATGTTTTGTTTGATTTTTAAACTCCACACAGAGTACCGTTGGAAGTAGCCATCCTTTGTGTGATCTTAATAGTTATTCCAGGATTTGTGTTTCTTTTTATTGATATTTATTTAATTTTTTAAAAATTATGAATCCAGAACCAATTCTAAGAAGTTACAAGAGAATAATTTTTTGTAGTTTTGACTGGTGTGCCATGATCATAAAATCATCAATTTGTTTTTTCCTTGTTCTGGGGATTAAAAACAATTGCAAGTGGGAAATGCCATAGCATGAAGGCTCACATTGGCACTGTACAAAGAGTTGGGAGCAGGTATTCAATAAGATCCTTTTAGGTTGTGTAGAAAAGAAAGTCAGTCCAGGAATCGGCCCATAAAAGCAACAACTCATACATTGAAGGTGTTTGGTTAACAGAAAATATATAGTTTTAGTCTGTCAAAAAATGACGTGGAGAACTTCTCTGTTGTCCCTGAGCTGGACACATTTGCTTTCTGGATTGAAAAAATGTGTATGCCTCATTAGAGAGAGAAAAAAAAAAGATTTTAGTTCTAATTCCAAAGGCTGCATATTGTGCAATGATTGAAAGTGTGTCCTTCCAACTTTCATTTATCAGTACCAAATTTGGTACTGATAAATGATTTATGAAAACTGATTTACCTATTAAATTTGATATTTTCTAAACACAATAGGTTTCCGATTTTTCCAAAGCCTGTCAATCAGATTTGTATTTTTTTTCCAACAGAAAATGCCACATCTGCGACACAGTCTCGGCACCGGACTATCATTCAGAGGTCCGCGAATGGAGGTCAAGAGTGCCCTGACACTCTTTATGAAGAGAGGGAGTGTGAATCACTCGCAGCATGTCCAATTTACAGGTAAACCACACACATTCTTCATATCCCGTTGCTAGTTAGCTGCGCGGACCCACGACCTTCTTTGCCTATTGATTTCTGCGAGGCATCCATGTTGATATATCGACTTCAAGCTTTGTGGAGTGTTAAAATCGATTAACTGGTTCAAGCCCAATTATGAAAACACAAGCAAAGTGAAAAGCATAACAAAAATATTTTGTTTACTCCCAGCCATGTGGGAACCGCTCGTCCTTTGAACTCCCAAGTGTTTTTTTCTTGTTTTTATTCTGTTTGGCATGTTGGCAGCAAGTGGCCATGGATCAATTGTTAACCACCAAAAAAGGTAAATGCCTCTCATATGAAAGGGAAAGCACGGCAAAAGTGAATAATTATTGGAATACCATAAAAAGGTTTCGTACTTGTTTATTTCGTGCAGTCTTCACAAATGCATTTGTTTTTACTGTTTGTATTGTCGTCTTGCCCACGTTTTCTACATGGGGAGGAAAAGGGTTTGACAATCAATTCGAAACCCACAAAATTGCCTGCAATGTTGCTTGAGGGTTTACGTTTGTTTGATTGTTTGTTTGTTTTTCCATAAAGATGGAGGACACACAAGTGGCACGCCTGTACCTTGGTTCCTAATTCCGTCCAACGCAGCTTATCTCAAACAGCAGAATCCTGCGGAAATGGGTTAGAAACAAGAGGCAAGTCTTTCTTTATCCCCACAAGTATTTGTCTTTCAGTACTCGTTAGCCGATTTTCAGCTTCTCTCTAGTTAACTGTCTTTATTTAATGAGTCCTAACGGTCCTTTCATAACGGCTCCTTTAACAAACAACTGATGGCGCCATAAAACACGGAGGCAATTTGTCCTGAGAGTGTAATAAGATGAATCTTTCTGTCTGTTGTCTTGACGATCTCATCACACCACTGGTTCCTTATTAATGGAGCAAGCCGGACGGCCACAGGCGCATTACCGACTGAGAGATAACTTCGACATGCAGCGCACGCACACACACACACACACACACACACACACACACACACACACACACGCGCGCACACACAAAGTCCCCAACATACATCCTGCAAAGGCGTTTTATGAATACACTCAAGCTTTGGTCAAATGTTGGGGACAATAGATAGGAGTGCTAAATTGCACAGTTGTTTGATTTCACTGGCACTCAACTCCTTCAAGGTATCTGCGGTTCTCTAATACTTTTCTATAGATTACACTACAGCAATGGCTCCACCTTTGTATAACCTGACGGCTCGGTTTATAACACACGGCAGGTGCGTTTAATTACTTGAGCCAACAAGGATGACGGAATATATGCATAAAAAAGGACTTTATTTTCATGGCAAGCAGTTTTCTAGCCTCACTAATTGTCGTTTGATTGTGCAGAACTGATTGTGACCTTCACGTTTGTCAAATGTGAAACATTGAACCCTTTGTTATGCAATCGGACACTTGGGCGCACCAAAGTGCTTCAAGTAGGCTTAAGTGGCGAGCGCCAGTATTAAGGACGTATTTGCCTGAACAAGTAGTTTTCTGAAGAACCATTGAACAATGGTATCCCACGGTTAATGTCACTTTAGCGTTATTATGACCTCACAAAGATGAGCACAAATGGGTCTCCAAACTGGCTTGCACAGTTACAGTAATGACGCTTCCAGTAGCGAGATCTGCGGCTTTAAGAACTTAAAATTTCAGCTGCCATCTTTGCTGTCTTCCACCTAACCTCATAATTGATCGACATTTATCAAGTGACTCAATGCGACTTTTCCAGGAAATAAAGGCAAATGAAGCAGGTGTAACGCAATCCTCCTCGACCTTTAGCAATTCACCTTTTCAATATGATTAAAAAAACCTGTGTTTAAATACCTTTGACATTTCAGACACTTGTCTCTGTTCGCGTTTCTGAGCTGTGATGTTAATGATTCTTTTTTCGACCTCTGTTACGAATAGATGGCACAGAGAAGCACTTGACAACATCAAAAATAAATAAAAACTATACCAGGCGGCCCGGTGGTCGAGTGGTTAGTGCTTTGAATTCACAGTGCAGAGGTACCGGGTTCGATTCCAGCTTCAGCCTTCCTGTGTGGAGTTTGCATGTTCTCCCCGTGCCTGCGTGGATTTTCTCCGGGTACTGCGGTTTCATCCCACATTCCAAAGACATCCATGGCAGGCTGATTGAACATTCAAAATTGGCCCTAGGTGTGAGTGTGAGCGCGAATCGTTGTTTGTCTCTGTGTGCCCTGCGATTGGCTGGCAACCGGTTCAGGGTGTGCCCCACCTACTGCCCGAAGAAAGCTGGGATAGGCTCCAGCACGCCCCGCGACCCTTGTGAGGATAAAGCGGATCAGAAAATGGATGGATGGATGTTTGCTGCACTCAAAATAGCTCCTGACTAATTCTTGAGTAAAAAGACACACTTATCTTGATTCAGTTCGATTCAGTCTGATATGATGCACTCACACTTTTGAAATCCAAACCGATTTTTCAATTCAAATCATGTTTCCTTAGAGCCCTAGTACGTGTACATACAGCACAGCTCCTTTTGAGCCCTGCTAAGATGTCCACACTTGTCATGACCTTTGTTGGGACTGTCGCCTCTGTTAACATGGCTGCCACAGTGACGCATGTTTTATCTGCTCGAGTCTACTGTGGCTGTGGCCAATTTCGTAGGCTGCGTCCTCCAAAAGCCAGATTTGAAGGCCAAATGATGTAACTTCTTGAGTGCCTTGACCACATGCCAGTGCCCAAATTCGCACGGCCTTGGAATCTAGCCTTCAAATCTGTCCTTCGTTTCCATGGAGACGGCCGGTGAACAAAGGCTGCTTCAGAGCACACTTTCATAGCCTACACTGCTCCGCTCTTGTTCGATATCACTCACTGCCGCTCTTCTACAAAGTTTTTTCTACCTGCCGAGAACATTGCCGTGATTTTGCGGTGGTACAGACCTGTCCAAATGTGCCACAGATTATGTGGTCCACGGAGGCGACATGATGGGAAGCGTCCGAAATGACCTTTCGTAGGCTGGGTACTACGAAGCCTCCGAATTTGAACAGAGCTTGTTTATGTATGGCAGAAGACATACGTCTGTCGATGGCGCCACAGCGCCATTTACTGGGATATTCTAGAACTGACAGACTTTGAACGGTACTGTATAAAAAGATGCTTTGAGTGGACTGATGATTCTGAGTCTGTTAAATCGAGGTTGATATGATTTCTGCATCCTTTAAGTCACTTGCATCTCAAATCATCGCTCTTCATTGAAATGAATGGGAATGTCATTAATCCATTCCAGACCACCCTCAAAAAACCCATTTCTGTTTTTTGTTCCCCCCCCCCCACACACACACACACACACACACACCCCTTATTTAGCTGACCTCCAAAATGACAGCGGTATGGGAATCAGAGTCATTCGGATCAGGAGCAGGATGGGAGAGGACTTCGTAATTTTTTAACTATGGTCCTGGACTATGAGGGCACGTTTTGTACCTTAAAACCACCAGAATAAATGATATGGCCTCCCTCCTGAGTAGAAGTGAAACTGTCTGGTTGACTTTCGAACACCATATTAATCACACCCATGATCACATATTACTTTACATAGTTTCATGTCACAATATGCTATGGTTGGATGAACATGAAGATCAAATTTGATGGGATGAGACTTAATCTAGATGGAATACCCATATCACATTGTGATTGAAAATGTAACTGGCTTTGGCTGATATGAATAGAAAGGAACTTCATTAATACATAGTAGTTCAAGAAGATTCTCCCCCAAGTTCTATAACATGAGAAAACTCTGGAGTGTGAACCTTTTCAAAGAGTGTCCTTTCAGCGATTCCTCTAAATTCATCACCTTTCCATATTCGTGTATAATTAAAGATGATCCCTGTCTGTGGGTGAGATGATGTGAAATACCACACACGTGGACTTTGGCAAACCCGAGGCTCAACAGATTCCATTAAAAATAGAGTTGAGGGTTCAGTTTTTGTACCACTCAAATCTGCTAACAAAAGGACATTAGGGTTGAGAGAGCTAATGACTTGGGTAATACTGCACGAGGGGAAAAAAAAAAAGTTCAACTGGAAGACATTGAAAATGTAACATTGTCATGTTTGTGATGTCAGACATGCTGGGATAGCAGTGAAAAGTATTTCTCTCTTGTCTATTACTTATGGGCGTACATTATTTTAGGTCTGGCCATCGTTTGAATTTGAACGATTTTGGTTCTGATTACGGTTTTTCCATTTGAGTCCGGTTACGAACTATTCTCTATTCCGATTCGTTAAAAGAAAAAAGGGAAGAAAAAAAATGAGGGAGCTAAGCAGAATTATCTTTAGATAAAGCACATGAACTTCTTTATTTTCATGTTGTTGTTTTTTTGTTGTTTTTGTTTGGGGTGGGGGGGGGTTACTGTTTGTGAACTTTAATTTGAGTTACTCAAAGGGCTATTTTTAAACCATGACATACATTTTTCACAAAAGCAGCCTAAGCAGTCTTTCTAACCAAATGCTTTATGTGCACCGTTTATGCCTGTACTTTGTATGGAAAGTATATGCTGTTCATCCTATCAGCTAAATATTAGCTGATCTTTTGCATTTGTGTCTTTTACTTTTACACGTTTAGTTACAGTTTAACTTGTTGGCTCATTGTTGGCCTTAAACGTCCACGATTCTGACTTCGGACCCCACAAAGGGCAACCGCCGCCATCGCTACTGAATGAATCCTCCGAGATTGGTGATGTCATCATTTTTTGCCAGTGATCGTATAACGGGTTGTAAGAAAGGACATTGGATAACGGCTCCCCAAAAATTCTCTGTTTCAACATTTCTATTTCACTCGTGCTTTTATTGTTTTTGAGGACAAATTTGCACATTTTTGCAAATGACTGTGCTATCAGCCTCATTTTTGGCTATATACTGTCTAATATTTCCGCTCACTTGGAGCGCAGTACAGCAGTATCACGATACAGGGTAACAACGCGACACGCTTCATGATATTGGTTCATGTTGTGAATATGATATGAATCAAGTCCTCGTTAGCACACCGTTGTTGTCCCTGAATTAATGGCCATAACATTTTTCCGACAAAGAACGCTGCCCTTGTTCCTCACTGCCAATCCTGTGGTCCCGCTGATATGAATATTTTAAGACTTTTGGCAAGCAGGAAGCCTCGTGTGACGATAAGTGGTAGACCCTGGTGACCCAAGCGACAATAAGCGGTATAGAACATGGATGGCTGGATGATTGGATGTCATAGGATTTTTATGACAGTGAGAACGCAATTACCTATGGTTCTGTCAAATGTAATCAGAGTAGGTATTTATCCTCCCATATCGGCAGGACTCAGTTGTGTTGGGGAGAACGACGAGGCGGCCAACCTGACAGAGTGCCTGCGCTGGGCTGGTCCTTTGCCTGCTCAGATCCGAGCGTGTCGAGTGGCTTGCAAGGATGACTGCACTCTTACGGCTTGGTCCAAGTTCTCGGAGTGCATAGGATGTGGCAGCTTCCAAAGTCGCAAGCGCTCGCTCACAGGTAAGAGTGTCACCTTTGAGACCAGGTTGAAGTGAATTTTTGTTGATGTATTGAACATGTTTACCCCCGGTTATTTAGCTGATTGTGTTTTCCCGCTCTCCAAGTCGTTACCTTGGGTCTTACATAGCATGTAATCCCTGATTTCAACGCAGATGGCCGAATCGGAATTACATGCCGTGTTTGCAGAACAGTCTGGATACTATTTGTCTTCATGAATATTTGAGCCAGTGCCACCGGGGCTGTAGTAAACACACCCTGTCTCTTTCGATAATGCTCTTCAAACCCAACTCATTAAAATAGGCCCGAGTTCAGCAGTAGGTCATCCCTGAGGGCCGGATATATGTGCCACAGTTTCGCGCCATTGTATCTACTTAAATGTCATGACTTTGTTTCCTCATTCTACACTTGTGAGGCTTCAAGGTCATTACAATTGACAGAATACAAGCTAAAGTTTGTCAGACTGTCAAATAGTTAACTTTTTAAAGTAGACATTTAGTTCAAAAATCTTCTTCCACTGACCTGAATATACCATAATTAAATACATTTTGAATGCAGGGAATGTCAACTACATGGGAGAAATGGACTTTGACTTGTGTAGCACTCTTCTACCTGCAACTGGCAGTTCTGTATCTTGCTCAAGTGCTTGGAGTGGAACCCACAACCTTCAGGTTGGGAGACGACCATTCTACCTCCTGAGCCATTGACAATTTTCTTGAAAGCGAAAACCATTAATTTGGTGGCAAATAATAGTGTTTTCTTTGAGAGTAATTGATACTCAGAGACGATGGCACACCTACAATTAGTTTGACAGCAAATTATAGCTGTCCGAAGGCCTCTGTCACACATCAGTGCAAAGCAAAACATCGGAGCCTACTGCCTCTCTTGCTTTCTGTGAGGATGCTGCCACTCTCGATCAACAATTTGGACTTTTGAGTGAAAACAGTCAATAACAGCCTGCTTGTCTGATGATGTCTATTATATCCATCGTCGAGCAACCATGACTCAACATGTGAGTCTTCTGTTTAAAAATGAAAGAGGGGCAGGTTTATTGACTGGTGCTTTTAGGCAAAGCGTTTTCATGTGCATGTATGCATAATATCCTAGATACCGGTTCCCTAAACTTGACTCTGAATTGCTTCATTATCTTGTAAGCTTCTCAATCACAAAGTCACATTTCAATATATCTCGATGGAAGCATTTATTTAATGCATTTGCTTTGGGTTTATGGCAAAAATTTCATGCCTGGTTTTTCTCCACTGCAAGAATATTTTATGACATTCATTTACATAAATGTAGAGAGAGGATAAAATTTATTAGTCACCTGCATTAGAGCAGATGGATTTTGCTACATGGTTATATGAAGGATGAACATATTGTGTGAGAAGATAGCCAAACTTGCTCTGTTGCACGATCACTGTCAAGTATGTCAGTATGAATGTTTTACTGAGTCGATGCAAGAACGACTATTGTTTGTATTAATTGCTGGCAATCGTTGGCAAAACTACAGCATGACCTCATGGTCCACTCAATGGTGAGGAAGTCTTTTGCATATGTTGTAAATCAATAGACTCATTCGTGGTGTAGATAGGCGGAGTTGGACTCTTGGGCCAAGCTATCAATGCAAGTAAAATAAAATTAGCAAAATTCACAACATGTCTTGTTTTTGTTTTTTTGTTTTTTGTGTGAAGTCAGAAAAAAAAAAGGACGCAGAGTTCGTCAATGACGTCAATGTGACGTCATTTGACAGTGGTGACACCATGGAGTCACAGACGGTGAATGGAAAAACATAATTTGCAAGATGATAAACATGTATTTGGCTTTATTTATTTCTTATTACATTAATTTAGTTATCACGTGATTTGTACCGACTGCGTGAAGATATGCTGTTATCTCCCTGAATGAATTTATTTGGTGAAATGAATGAAGTGCTTTGGAGATAAGATATTCCTTTATTTATATTAATTAAGGAAATTGTAAAGAAGGTTTGCTGGAGGGGAAAAATGTGTTGTGATGAACCAGAACAACAAACAATTTATCAGAATCACTCATCTTTGCCGTTGACATTCGCCTCAACCGGTTTGAAGTCGCAACTGGGGCAATCCGAGAGGGATAAATCTCACTTCCGACTTTCCATGAATGCAGCAATAGGTTTGGTTTCTTTCTCTTGCTGTCAGTTGACGTGTTTTTTTTTTTTTTTTGTCATGCTTCCCTTAGCCCTTTTTTTTCCCTTGTATAAATTAACACTTTGAATTTAGATTTGTTAGACTTTTTTCTTTTATGTGCCTTTTTGTTTTGGAAAATCAATTCATGTACAGACTCCTGCACTCCTTGCCTGATTGTTTCCATTTTTGCCACACTCCACCACTAAAACCCCCGTCATCTTGTAACAGAAAGCTCAGTGGGTACTGTTGATCAACAGTTCGGTGTCATCTTGATCTCATGCTGTCAAAACATGACCAGCATGATGAAGAGGACTGCTTCAATGCTAATGCTAATTGAAACACAAAATGTTTCAGTCATTCACAGATCAAATATGCCGTTTAGAAGGGCTGTTGTTCTACTGCAAAAGGTTTTAGTGCATTTCAGGTTCATCCTGAAATGTCACCCAGAAGCCTAATATCCCTGACTTTTTCTGAGTGGTTTTATTTGCATCGATAGCTTGGCTCAAGAATCTAACTTTGAGAAAGTAGTAGTGTGTTGTAATGATTGCGTTTCTAACTGAGCAGATGGTATTTAAGAGAGAAGTGAGAGAGAACGGCTTAATGTTCCACTTCATTAAAAAAAAAATAAATAAATAAACATTCTTTTACTACTCCAAAAAATAATTTAAAAAATAAACCCATCACGACCAGCTGTTGAAAGCTCAATATGTGCGCAATGAGATAGTAGGGTATCTTTTGAATATTTTTGAATTTGACTTTTTATTTGGTCTCCCGTAGGAGAAACTTGTCTCGGAGGACAGGCCCTCCGTGCTTCTGCATGCATTGGGCAATACATAACCACATACAATACACAACATACATTGGACAATACATACAGTACAGGACAATATAGACTCTATACACGTTGGACAATACATTACAGGCATATGCACACCCCACACTGCCCTCATGTCCTTCTGCTTGTCTGTCTGCCTCCCTCTAATTGTTTGTTAACTAAGCTGATAGCATGCGGTGTGAATGAGTTTTTATATTGGCTTGATTGGCGGAGAAGAGTCCTATACCTCCTTCCTGAGTTTAGGAGCTCGAATTGGGAGTGTAGCACATGGCAATGATTGTCTAAAATGGTGTTGGCCTGTTGAATAACGAACTGGACATATATGTCCTGGGGAGCTGAGGGCTGCCCAATTACCTTCCCTGCTGTCTTAACCAAGCTGGTTATCTAAGCTTTCGATTTAACAGTTGGGTTCCCAAACCAACTGGTTATTCCAAAGCGCAGGACAGACTTAATGGTTGCTCTATAAAAGATCAACAAAATGCTTCTGCCAACTCCAAATGTTCGGAGACGTCGCAAGAAATGAAGGCGCTGCTGGATCCTCGAACAGACATTTGATACATGTGTCTGCCAGTTTAAACCTGCCGTCCATATAAATCCCCAAGTATTTGTAAGAGGAGACCTGCTTGATGTTCTTGACCATTTATAGAGATGGGGCTATGCCATAGCTCGGGGGCCATATTGATTTCTAAATTTGACAGGTGGGCCGGGTCAGCACAAGATATGGTACATATAAAAAAACGTATATGTTGACAGTCCATACCAAACATCAACAGAACAAAAGCATTCAAGTATTACCATACTTTTTTTCATGAGAACAGTGAGATAACTATGGTATATGTCCGGTATGAACGTCCAAGTACGGTATGTTAACAACATACATTGGTGACAACACAAGCAACAAAGTGCAACAATATATTGTCCAAAAACTGCGGCATACAGTACAGGTACAGTATATGAGAAAATATAACAAAGGTAGGACTATTTGGTCCAAAATGAGACGAGTAAAAGACCTGGTGGCTTTCTTTCCACTCACTCACTGTCTCGAACTCGACCTCCCCTCGATCACCACACAAGACAGCGTTGCTCAGCTGATTAGTGATGGGAATTCCGGCTCTTTTTAGAGAGCCGGTTCTTTTGGCTCGGCTCACTAAAAAGAGCCTGCTCTTTCGGCTCCCAAATGGCTCCTCAGTTTTTTTGTTGCTTAAATTAATTTAATACCAAAAATAATGTAAAATTATGTGTAAAATGAATTACGAATGTAAAAAATATACAGTATATCAAATATTTATTATTTATATGGCTTTATTTATATTCTTCTGAACATACTCAACATGGCGTACAACATGGAGT
>NW_017805698.1:1800283-1876794 GCF_001891065.2 Hippocampus comes | reverse complement strand
ACAAAGTGCAACAATATATTGCCCAAAAACTGTTTATAACACAAAAACTGCAGCATACAGTACAGGTATATAAAAAAATATATACAAAATAGAACAAAGTTAGGACTATTTGCTACAAAATGAGACGAATATGAGACCTGGTGGCTCTTCTTTCAACTCACTCACTGTCTTTAACTTTACCTCCTCTCAATCATGACATGACAGCATTGCTCAGCAGATGTCGTTCACCGAATTTTTGAAGCCAGCCACGGGATACTTCGAAGTCTTCGATGCTCATAGTTAGCGCTATGGGACTCGCTTCCTCTCTTATTAGTGGTCCATTTTGCGGAAAGTTTTTAGCACGATAACAGTCAAGCCATTTCAGGAAACGTTCATTTACTTGACTGTCCGTCGAGCCGCAAGCAATTCACTCTGAGCATGGAAATAGCCCGAATCGGACTGAGCAAGAATCGCTTCCTCGTTTTTCAAAGTCTCGTAGATTTGAGTCTTCCAGACTCCAAGCGTCTCCTGAATGTTTCGTACTTCGTAACCCACTTCGTTTAATGAGATACACTTCATTTTCTCTTCCGCGGCCATTACCGCTCCTCTTTGTTTGGATGCCATGCTCTAATAAAGGATGTAAAAATGTTCACAATTCCAGTAAAACTCACTGCAACAAAGAGTCGCTTGCATGTCGCCGTTTTGGATCCAATGACAGAAAATAGCGGTGGGGATACAGCTATTTCGTCTTATCGAGCGCGACTTACTTTAGTTAGTGCTACTCCGGGCTTCCGTATCGTCTCCCCCTCCCTCCTTGTGCTCTGCGACTTCAAGTAACTGCGCCACCTGGCGTTTAAATGCCTGTATTACAAGTCCAAATGAAATTAATGCAATAATTTACATCGAACCTTAATTGTGTACTGTACCAACCTTCGGCGGGCCGGATTAAAAAGACCAACGGGCCGGATCCGGCCCACGGGCCGTAGTTTGCCCATGTCTGGGCTATGGTCTCCAATTGATTTAGGGTCAAACACCATTTCCTCAGCAGCGGGAGCCTTCCCCCATGTCGCCTGCGGAGCAACACCATCTCCAACTCTGTTGAGATTTATATGCTTTGTCGGTTTTGAATTTTGGACATACTTTGTTTTTGTTTTTAGTCATGTGTTGGATGTTTGGTAGAATGACTCTTAATTGTACTTCCTTTCATGTGTGGATTGAAATGCAGAAAATGAAACTGTTGCCATCGATGACGAAAGCATTCCTAGTTCGATTCAGCTGTTTGTTTTTGATGACGTTTTACTTCACCATTAGCCTTATTTCGTACTTTCTACTCACAACTGCAGATCCATTAGATGTGTAATCTTACAAATAGGGCCAATTACTTGTAAGTTAACGTAGTTGTAATCCAATAATATTTGAAAAGGCAATGCGATGTTTATAATAAAATAAGTAGTGGATATATGAATAAAAGGTGTGTTGCGGGGGGAGTGTGTTTCTATCATTAGTGACTATTTGTGCAACAGCATCTGTGAATTCTTTGGTCGTTTCTCCACTTTTGTCTGCGGATTGACTCAAACACTTTGTAGCCTAAGAAAGAATACAAATGAAGCATATACGATGCACTCAATATACATCGAGAGCGAACGTAAGCCAGCATGATATTTTTAGAGAATCTTTGTTGTCTACGTGGACATTGCAGGTATTTGTTTTTTTATGCCTCCCAAAACGTTCAAAGTAAATTTTGCACTGTCTTCTTCTATTTTAATTGTCATCACTTCCAAACTTATTTTTGTTGCTGCAATTTGACAGACATTGAGTTTGCACAGTTCTCTTAAAATGATCGCAATTCAAAGACGACACTTTTTGAATGACGATAACTGCAAACAAACATCACCAAAATTACTCGCCGGTTATGCAGTGTGCGGAAAAAATAAACTTAATAACATTGGTAATGGAACGCATTAGACTGCCGTGTTAAGATCTGTGGTTACAATAGATTTTTTTTTTCTTTTCACCATCACACCTTTTACTTTTGTGGAAAGACTTTCTACAAGATTACGTGTCCAATGAGAGCAAATGGGATCCATACCAAGTTTTAAGGGTTCTTGGAAAGTGGATAATTCATTATGTCTTTCTCAAACTCCTGTCCAGTCTTTGAAGACACAAGCACAAGTCGATATAACTGGCCATCTTTTTCATCATGCTGTCATCCATCAGGTCGCAGTAAAAAGAAGGTACAATGCCTGGATGAAGCGTTATACCCTCTGGAAGAGAAAGAGGCGTGTCCCTGTGAGGAGTACTTATCCCAACCTTTCGGGAACTGGTCTGATTGCATCCTCCGCGAACCTTCCACTCCGGGATTGCTGCACAGTTGGATGAGCCAACAAGAAGTGAAGGAGTGTGGTCAAGGTCTACGCTACAGAGCTGTGGCCTGCGTTGATCAACAAGGACGCTTGGTCGAGCCTACGCTGTGTACAGACACCGGTAAGGGTGTACTGTACGTATAAAAGTCCAAAATATAACTCGTGTAATGGACAGTTGTAAAAACTCAGAGAAAGTTTCACATTGCAGCGCTGGCACAGTTGCGCAGAAAAGCACTCATTAGTCTGATAATTGCTTCTTGGTCACAGCGAGCAAGTGTGGCGGAGCACAGGCCAATGTGGGAAATTATTCATGTGACCCGTAATGAAGCTGTCACCCAAGTGCAAGTCTGACCTCTTTCTCTCCACGTCTCTCTTCTGTCTGCTAACGTTCCATTCACAGGCTACATGGTGGAGGTGTGCCACATCCCGTGTCCCCTAGACTGTAAGCTCAGTGACTGGTCCGCGTGGTCGGCCTGCAGTTCATCATGTGGCGGCGGGTTGAAGGTCAGATCCAAGTGGCTGAGGGAAAAAGCTTTTAACGGGGGCCGTCCATGTCCCAAACTGGATCTGAAGAACCAGGTAAGGTGAACACCACGGCAGACAAACCCATTGTGGGTGGTAACTGCGAACCACAATTGTGTTTAAAAAAAAAAAAAAAAAGTTAAAGCAGTTGCTTTGCTCATATTAAACTATTGTGAGTCATTTCGTTGTCAGTTGAATAATGCATTTCAAATTTTATGGAGGTGTGGCAATAATAGTTAACCCCTCACTCATCCACAATGTTCTGCACTCTCTTTTTTTTATTGAATGCAAATGAGGGCAATCTGCACTTACAGTCCACTCATGTTCACCACCATTACATGTGTAATTTGCATGGATCCACTGGAAGTCAATTTGTCCTAATGGCCAAATGCATTACAAGATGTTATTTGGAGATAAGCCCTGTTCTCGTACAGCATACTGCAGGGAAATTGGTTTGGTGTTGGAAAAAGCTTCTGGATGCTCTGTGAATATTTTTTTTTCTTGTTGTTGCCTTGTGCTGTCACATGAATACATGAATGAATATGACTCTTTACATTCTCACCTCTCCTTGAGATTAAGAAAAAACAACAACAAACAACAAAAACAGGCTCTTATCTACCATTGACCCATCCCATTTGTTCATTAAAAAAAGCCAATGCAGCCCTTGGGCACACAAGTTTGCCCACCTTGGTTCTCCAGGCAGGTGTTACTTGTGGTTGTGAACTGCACATGTTTTAGTAGGTCACGGTTTAAAGGGGAGGTGTGTTTTATGATTGCTGCCATTACGCTTCAATGGTTTTGAAAGGACACTGTAGTTTGCGGAGGTCAGTATGGAGATGAGGCGCGACTCGCAAGAGGAGATTTGTGTACAGATGGTTAAGTACCCGCTAACAAGGTCTTTACAGCCCCGGTTGTAATGCCCTGAAATAACCCTGGCCACTTAAACTGGTGCCCGTTATTGCCAAGGCCCTCACAGATTTATCCCAGGGTTACAGCAGGGCTTGCTGTTTATGTTACCAAATGGTTCTCGTAAAGCAAGTTACATCTGTCACGGCTGTGGCTAAAAAGCTAATATACTGTAAGCTCTACTTTGGCTGAGTAAATGAGTCCCTTTTTCCTAATGTTGTACTCTGGACAGCAACGTATTAAATGGCAAAATGTAATTAAAAATGAATAGATTCATCTGAAGCTGTTGCCTGACGTTTGCTGTCCAGAATCCCTTCTTCCAACACATTCCAATGATGCTATGTGCAAAAACAAATAGCCAACAAATACAATTTATTACGTTTATTATATTTTGCTTTTCATTTTTGTCAATGGCTAGTACTTTAACAAGTGCTATACTGGCTACATTTAAATCATAAATGCCTCCTATCCTCCACAACTCCACTCCCTCATCCATGTCAATTGAACTCTGGACCGAATATGGCTGAATTCTGACCAGCAGATGGTTCCCTTCCATGAGGGCTAAAGGAGACTGGCTTGACAGAGATGAAATTTACACTTCATTCTATCATCCCGTGCTTGACTGAGCAAAAGTGATGGGGAGAAACTCAATGTGTCACCTCCGCATTGAATGTACTTCCACATTTAATGTTCTCTTGTGTTGTTGGGTAGTGCATATCGGGGGGCGGGGGCTAGGGGGAAAATATAGTTTGTTGATTAAGACTTTTGAATTTTAGTACCACTTTATAGTTCGAGTATGTAGAGTGAGGGTTTATACATTGACTAGAATATGATTCTGACATCGTTCTTTAAAAAGATGTTTAGTAATCATTTACTACGTTCGTAATGTGGCTATGACTGTAAACCTAAATGCTTTTAGCGGTACTCTGAACATACACTAGTAACGGAAATGTAAAAATGTGTTTTTCAACACCGTATAAAATGGTGTGTTAGGGTTTTGATTGCAGCAGGTCACACTGAACAGAAACGGAAGATGAAGAAATGTGAGCAATTTTGGGAGTAGGGTGCGAGCCACTCGTGAACCTATATGGAAATTATTGAACATAATCTGTGCACTTAATGCCACTAGTCCATTGGCAATGGGCATTTACCGGTCCGAGAGAAAGTTTGTCCAGCTTTTTAACCTTTGGATTGAACTTTTTTTTTATTTTTATTTTATTTTATTTTTTTTTACATATTCATGGCTCCTATACAGTCTGGGGGAAGAAACCAATGCATGCTTGGCATATGCGTGAGTGCGTGCGTGTATGTGCGTAGGTGCATGTGTACGCATACAGTATAAGGCACTTTTAGTCATCTGAAAACAAATCTCCAATATGGTCAGTTGGTTTGATTTGTGACAGCAGTGTTCTTCTATGTCACGGTTCACCCTTTACACCCCCATAGATTTTTATCTGGTTGTTTTGTTTTGTTTTTTTTTGTTTTTTTAAGGATTATGCATTGTATACAGGCAACTCAGAGTTCCAAATTTAATGTAGTAGCATATTGTGCTGCAACGTGCCGGGCATGGCATAATTAACAGCATGAAGAAAAGGACGCTTCAGCGTATGGTAGTAGAGCAAAATTTATCACCCAATTTTCCTCACATGATTAATGAAGTGTATATTGTCATTTTAATATTGTTTAATATTGATACCTCAGAGGGAGAGACGATACAGGCCTTTGAGTAATGTTATATGTTCTGTTTGTATGTGTTGCTACGCCATATGTGTTCAATTAATGTGACAATTCTTTGAAAGTTCATAAGGATTTACCGTCAAATCAATGCTAATTTACGTTCGCCTAGTTATGGCATTTCATATTCTGTATATGTTAGCATTGAGCTAGCAGACATTTTGTGGTTTGTTTGACTCTCTGAGTGTTTGAATATCCAATGTATGTTTAAATATACAATGTTAAATTATCTTTGATGTTATTTTTACACATCCACGACTCTGCTTGACAAGTATCAGTTGAAGAGTAATTTGGGAAAACATTTGTTGTCATTAAAACAACTTAAGCGCCAGTCTGGTGGAGATAATTATCATATTCATCTCACTGCATCACCTGCTGTTGTGGTGCAGTATTGCTGCGGTAGTGCACCGACATCATTTGTCGGCGCCTTTGTGTGGGGGTTGTTGAGTTTCTTTGTTCCCTATTCTGTTCTAATGTTGTCATCAACTGCTCGTATATTGTCCAAATTGGCTTGTAATCACGTCATATTGTTTTGCCGCATTAAATAAAAATGGGACATGGCTTTTTGTTCATTGAGTCTGATGACAGCCCCATACATCATGAATGAGGCATTCACAGCTGGGTCCAACCTTAAGGAATGACTTGTAATTTCAAGTTAAACGGCTGTTTCTTAAATGGCTGGTGTAAACGAGGTTTACTTCAGAGCAGATGTCAACTAAAATGGTGTTTATTGTATTTGCTACTCAATACACATGCAAGATTTTGCTTTGGCCATGCTTGACCGGGATTGTAAGCTACGGGCTCGCGTGTGGAGTGTGATATATAGTCCCTGAAAAGCAAATATTGAACTCTCGAGTCCATAAAACTGTAGCCAGCTACTTTTGGGGCGCTAGATATATTTTAACAAAATTTCACTTATAACGAGTCGTGAGTACACATCCAAAACAGTTTGACTGATCTAAAACAGTTTGACCGATCGATAATTCTGTAAGTTTTTGATGAGCGGGCAATTTTGAATTCATGTCCATTGTGTTCATGTGTGGAGCTGAAAGAGCCAAACAGGAAACTTTTGAGTATTTGGAGGATGTTCAGTGAATGTCAAGATGAAAGCATTAAGAATGGTAAATTGTTTTGATCAAACATACAGTATGTGATATACTCACCGTAAGGTCATCAACACATGTCCCAGTCTGTCCTGTGCAGGGATAGGATTCTTTCGGCTTGCCCACCGAAATGCTGTTTTGTAAAGATACATTTCTAATAGAGACTCATTTCCTTTCTGGAAGACAATTGAGGCATTGTTGCAATCCTGCAGTTGTCAATCCATCCATCCATCCATCCATTCATTTTCCGATCCGCCTTATCCTCACAAGGGTCGCGGGGGTTGCTGGAGCCTATCTCAGCTGTCTTCGGGCAGTAGGCGGGGGACACCCTGAATCGCTTGCCAGCCAATCGCAGGTCCTGTAGTTGTGCTTGGCTACACTGGGTGACCCAAATATCAAGGTCCAACTCAGAATGGTTGATATTCAGGAAACTATCTGTGCCAAATGTTTTCACCAGTTTGAGAGTCACAGAGGAAGAACTTTACCCTTCAAAATGGGGAGAAGGTGAGTGGCGCTTAGGCTCACCCAAATGAACAAAGGTTTTATCGTTGACATTTTACATTTTGATTAGGGCACCCAAAGTGGGGTTTTGCCCCATTTTCATTTTTATTATAGTGTGCTGTTCTGACCTTTAACACACATAATTATACACCTAATTGTTGTATTGTAATTTACACAAAATTTGCCCCCGAGTTCTACAGCAAATAATTCATTTGGGAGGTTTCCTAGAATGACCCCGCAATCATTTCTCATCAAATTTGTCATTATTGTTGCTTCAATGGTACTTTCATCTCCTGTAATTTGATCACTATCCTGAACAGTTAAAAGAAAGACAATACTTTGGTCTGTAGGTGTCCTCATTAAAAGCTCACGGTGAATCTGTATCACCGGTGCTAATCAGAGATTATTAATCAAGCTAGGAATTATTCATTTGAGATATGATAGTGGAGCAGCTCTGCTGTAACAGGAGATCTAATTGCAAAACTCTAATGATGTGAAAAGGATTGTTTGCTTCACGTTATGACTGGAAGCTGTTTCAGGGATGGAATGCTTGTGGAACGAAGTACTAATGCAATGCTGTCTCGTTCAACTGTGCCTTGGTAATAAGTAACAAATGAGAAAAGGAGATTTTTTTTTTTTAATGGCTAAATAATTATTTAATCATAACATTGCCCTGCAGCATAAATGGAAATTTGAAGGTGGGAGTATTTTTGTCGGTGGGTTTTGGATGTGACGTCAAACTATTAGTCAGTGAGCAAAGTCATGCATAAATGGTGGGATCATCCAAACTGGGCACGTTTTTTTTTATTTTTTTTTTTATGCAACACAAGTGTGAGAAATGAACAATAGGTCCAGCAGCCCTCACAATCGCCACAGGAGAGAGCCTCCCAGACATCTGATGAAACAGTTGGTTTACATGAACGAAGAATTTCAACGAAGATCCGCTGAGTACTTGTCAGTCTTACTGCAGTCTCGATATGACTGCTGTAAGTTGGTGGAACAAACTTGAGTTGGAATATGTTCACCTTGCGAGGCCTTGCTGTTTGCCAAAGTGCTCTTAAACTGGTTAAGGAGGGCTTGCAAGCAGGTTATTGATGCCAATATTGTGACAAGAGTGAGCCATGGCAGTGACTGATACAAACAATCATAGGCCGGTTACGGAAAAGTAAAAGCAAAACATAAAATGTGTTGCTAATTTTGAAGAGCCCCAGTCTTAGTTCACCCTCTGTTGCTTTGAAAATCATCTGTATTGCTAGCAGCCAAATCTCATGCCGAATTGCTATAAACAGAACATCATGCCAAGCAGTAATACATTTTCCAAAGAACTGCTCTAATCGTGACTATACTGTATTTTGCCTTTATTAAGAAAGAAAGCAATGTGGGTGAGATTAAGAGGAATATGATGTTTTGTTTTTTGTTTTTCTGCTGTAAGGTATCGCCGGCAGCAAAACCGTATGAAGTACTCATGATTAGGGGCACAACATATCGAAATCGTAATGTATTGTTTTTTTTTTTGTCAGGGTACAATGATGACACACCAGCACCAAATATCGCTATTGTTCCTATTTGATGACAACCAAGTATGTGACTCTATAATCTCCACCATGTTTTGTCAAGACTGCAAAACAAACAAAAAAAAAAACATGTCAGTAGTTTTTTTTTTCCGTTGCTCGCACAAAGACCATTGCTTCACTTTTCCATCTCACAAGGTGATATATTGTGTGAAAAGCCATTTGTAACTAAAGCCTTAGTTACTGAATAACAGTCTAGTCTATCGATGAGGCGAAATCAGACACAGAGACTTGAAGGTCTGAGCATTCATCTTTAACACTTCCTTTGGTAAGTTTCCTTTGCTTACAATGAAATGTCAGGCTACATTTACACAGCGTTCCCTGCGGCCACGGTAGCATTGTTTGCCTTGCTACCTAGTGCGCCTGGGAAATTTGGCGAGTTTAGTTCTCCGTATTCAAGTGTTGTTGGATCTTGGTATAAGTTTTGTCACGGGCGAGCAAGTTAAACGTGACTGACCCTGGGGCGGCAGGTGGGGGGGTTAGGCAGGGACTCTCGGAGGCTCCAAAACGCACTACGGTTGTTCCGTGCACTCGGGTGGCCGTATGTTCCCTCCAGACCTAGCATGCTTTGATAGGGTCCTTCACATTTCTCCCATTTTAATCAAGGTCAGACACGGTTTTCACATTCTGTCAAGGCTTTCTGCGGATAAAATGTGGACGCCAGGCAGCCCCAGAGCATGTTTGCTCCCATGGTATAAATTGAGAACAATCGTCGTATTTTGGAGCTACGCTTAGCATTTATTCCCGGTGGTCACAGCAGCCTTGTTTAATCAGAGGCATTAGAAATGGAGGCGTTTGCTGGCTCAACGGTCACATTCGGTTATATGAGAGTGTGCATACTTGTGTAACCACATAATTCCAGTTGTTTATTTTTACTTCTCTTCTCAAAAATATGAAAAACAAGTAATTGAGTTGTACATTTTGTAGGTCATAATAATGGTGAAAAACGTTTGAAACCACCTTTCTCTAACTTTTTTTTATATTACCATAAACTGTCATTTTAACAGGGGGTTAGATTTTTGAAATGCGCTTGATGTCTGGAACACCCGCTGAGCAGGGACCTTGGGCTTGAAAAATAGGATGATATCCAAGGTGGTCTGATTCAAAAACATTTCTAGAAGAGACTGAAGCACAATGATCTAAACACAAGCTGATACACACACACAAATAATCAAATTTAGGGAGAAGCCCTTTTTTCTTTTCGGTCAATCCTGGACGGGCTGAAATTATTTATGTCAATGACCATCCATAGATTTAATTGAAGTCCATACAGGTGTCTCTTTTTTGGAATGGGATTTAAAACCATTATTATTCAACAAAGCAATTTCCCTGTGCCAGTGTTTTTCCAATATATCTGGTGTTGTTACTTTGGTAATCTCAAACTAATTCCTTTTAACAAGAAGCCAAGATCAAACTCCCTGATCCGAAAGCTTTTTAATCCCTCACACGCTTGCAGTTGCGAATTCATGAGTGAATCTAAAATGTTTTGGCAACAAGATGATGATGTGTGTCTTTGAATACACAAATAAATACAGTACTCAAGGGTGAATGTGTGTGCTGCTCTGTAAGCGCATCACAGATCCAACACACGTTACTTACAATAATTTTCATTATACAGTATTTATAATAGGCATTTTGCAGGAAACATGCTTTCATTACATTTAGTGGAGAAAAATCTAAAAAAAAAAAAAAAGAACCTTTCTACTGATTCAGAGCGAGATGTGGCGTGTACCAAAGTACACACAGTGTTTATTTAGTTAAGTAGATACAAAACTACTTTTTAATTTTTTTTTTTTTTTTTTTTTACCAAGATGATTTACACAGTCCAGTAAGGACTTTGGACATTATATGAAGAAGTTTGTATGACCTGGCCAGTCAATTTCTGTCCTCTGATGGGCCTATAAATGTAAATCAAACTTGTAATGATGTATATTTATATTAATATGCAAACATTTCAGACCCCCTCTATAAATATGAAATGAAAAACATATGAACAAAGACATTTCTTTATGATGCCGATGACAATTCACCGATGTGTCAATCTTTCGCAATATAGCACCAACAATAAGGCCGATATCACCCTGATGCTGGTACCTGGTATCAGTATTTGCCCTAACAATAACGCAGCACTTAGTGCAACTGAACAGGATTTTCCTGTTACGATGTTTCAGATTATCTGTCATCTTAATATGGTTCAGTCTTCAGTTCAGTGTATGCGTTTGAGCTCATATGACCCAAACCGTACTTTTGTTTTTGGGTGCACTCAAGGGCTTGGATGATAGCATTCACATTTGACCAAGCGAACCACACTAGCAAGCAAGTGCAGTTGAATGAAAACGGACATGTCATGTCACCTTGTCACTACAAAGTGAACACTGATTATCCAACCGTAAATTTGTATTAGAATTCACTCACTCAAGATGCTAATAACAAAATGTCACAGTAACAGCACTCAGTGAGACATCATTTTTAGCCCCTCACCAAGGAAAGGCAACACGTGATTTTGCTTTTTGTATAGTGGAATAAAGTAAGAAGTATTTAAATTAAATCAGAAATACTCAAAACTACAAAGGTAGTGTATATGTAAAAGGGGGTACAAAGCTAGTACAATCAACTTTGAATTTCAAGATCACGTCCAAAGCCTAATGTCACTTTGGTCTTCTCTGCCAACTGTGAAACAAAATGATGTGCTGTGTGCCAATGATATTGTTGCATAGTGGGCTGTGTATGCACATATTGTATTGACACAGACTCCCCCAAAGCTCAAGTTGGGGTCGGACCACGGACATCACTCAGTGTTAAACCCTCAGTTACTAAGTAACATCGTTTTCAATGGCTATATTGTGAAATTATTTCCTCAGTCACGAAGTGTGACTTTTGTGCAGTAGTTGTAGCCCACCCTTCTTCAAATTCAGGGCTCCGAAACAAAGAGAGCTGTAGTGTTGTTGTTTTTTTTGTTTGTTTTAAACGTACACTATTAATTCTTTTAACCCTCTCAAACAAATACAGACACGTCTCAGTCCAACAACGTGCCTTCTCTTGTGCCTTTCGACTCGAGAGGCGTTCAAAGACCACCTCCGAAAAACGTAAATTAATGATAACTTCAATGACACTAAGAACATCGAAAATAATACAACAAAACAGAAAATCCAGCGAGGAAATCACAAAATAAATTCTATTGGGGGGTTGCGAACACACAACAAAAGAAAAAAAAAAAAAAAAAAAAAAAAACAATTCTGAAATAGTCCAGTCTCCTACACTAATAACATCAAGATGTGATAATGCATCTAGTTGAAAGGGTTAGCCTCTTTGTTGCTGATAAAACTAACAGCCAAGACAACACAAGTTTCATTTTTAATTGCCTTGTTTAAATACAGTGCACAGTCATTGGAAAAAAAAAAAAAAAACATATGTTCACGCATGCCGCCTTGTCGCACCATCTTCACACAAATTAATTTCTCAGAGCTTAGCAGTGTGCTCACCGGTTGCCCAGCTGTTTGCATCCAACTGCAGCAGTTTAAAAGTCAACTTTGCACCTTTGCAAATTATCCAAATCACTTGAGTGCTAGGAAATGAGCACTCAATCATCCTTAACCCTCATTAAAAACACAAAGCATGAGACAGTATCCAATATGTGTGAAGTCATTTTCGTCTTTTTTTTTTTTGTAAATATTGACAGTCTTAACAGTGTAACACCATCTCGGTGCCTTTTATATGCATTCAGCTGCTGAAAGAGGCACCAAACAAATATTGGGAGGGACAATGTTGACCGTGAGAGTTTGCAGGTTTGTTAGCTGCTTTGTGGCACCACATTGACCATACCTGCATTTTCCCCGTGTGCAATGGTCTTCAAAAACCTCGCCAGATGGACACATGGTGTTTTTGTCATTTCCTTTGAGGAATCCTCACAATTGCGACAGTTGAATGATTCGAGATGTAGTTTCACAAACCACGGCTGTATTGTTAAGAAACCTTCTCGAATGCTGTGCCGTTTTCAGAGAGTATCTTTGATATTTCTTTTGCAAGGCAAGGGCAAACAAAAAGACAGTCGAAGGGCAACATAACTGTCGTGTCAAACAGTTGGAGATGAGATCACTGACCGGCCAGTGCAATTTGAGAGGGACAATTCTTAATTTCCATAGCGGTCTTTCCATTGCCCATTCATGTTAGTGCAGAATAAATGCAATGTGTGAGTTGATTCCGTCCATATTAAAAGAGGATCACACTGAGGACCGGGCAAACACATCACATTCTTGATTGCAGATTTAATCATTAATAGTCAAATATTTCACATTTGCTGCCTCTTATGGAAACGCGTCATAAATAAACAGTGCAAATCAGGAAATCAAATCATTAAAAACACCTCTCTGAATGATAAATGCAAAATAAACATTTGCTCTGCTTGTCCACACATTTCTTTCCATCATGTTCAGATTACAAACAAGTTCAAATAGAAGATATACATTGTGCTGATTAGATATTCTACACTGCCGGCAAACGTTGGAGAACACCCGATTTCCCCCCCCTATAATTCAAATTCCTGCAGTTCAGTACTGCAGAAACAAAAGCGCAAGACCGATAAACAATTCAAGTTCCAGTTAAAGAAATCACGGGATCAAAGTATGATGTATTCTGGACCTTATGTAGATATATCACACCATAACACACTTGTGTTCGCCAGTGAAAATCAGACATTGTTCAGAAAGTCCTTCCGAATTATTTTACAGACGTTCCCATAAGTGTATGGCCCTTGTCGCTTGCTTTGCTTTCACTGGTCGGGAGAATGCGCCTTTTTGGATAGTCTTTAAAATGTACATTACTTATGAGTTTTATGTAACCTTACCTGCTTTTTTTATCTCTGGCAGTTCACTACTTCTGTACAAGCCAGTCATTGGACTTGAACTGATTGACTTTTTTTTTAAAGGGAAAAATGAGGGTAGTGTAAAATGGACCAATACCAGAATCCTTTTTTTAAAATGTGACATCAGGTGAACCCGAGGCATAATTCTACCGTCCCATTCATTGAACTTGAACTGATTGACTTATTTTTTTTTTTTTTTTTTTTTAAGGGAAAAATTAGGGTAGTGTAAAATGGACCAATAGCAGTATCCTTTTTAAAAATGTCACATCAGGTGAACTCGAGGCACAATTCTACATCTCTGTAAGGTAGTAAACTAATGCTCCTATCATTGTTCTTCTCTTCCCTTCCCAACCTGGGGCTTGTCATGCACTGCTAATATGGACATCCACGCAGGCCCAGGTCAGTTCTATTCACTCTGTACTTAAACTCTGCTTTAGCTAATGAAGACAAACTGCATGCAAGATCTGTCCAACTCGCACATGCTCCTGTGACCCTGCGCTGTCTTTACTTCTGAGAAAGAACAATAGTTTCCTCAGAGAGTGCTGCTAGTCGTGTGGAAAAAATTTATGCGGCATCCATTTGCTTTTCCACTGGAGGGAATCAGGCTGATATTTCCAAAGAATTCTAGCGCTCTGATAAACTGTGAATAGCCGCTAAAGCATGTCAAAGTCAGCTTCGAGTGACTCGGGTTCTTTATATCATCTTGCTTATCAGAAGAGTATGCGTCATTTCAATAGCGCGTTAAGAGAAAATGCAGACCGAGACCCGACTCAGTATTTTTTCTTTTCCATCTGCGGCGAAAAATCATTACAAATGTGTCATGTCACATCTACTCGGGAAGATATTCTATAGGATTCTGCTCCGTCTGTGTATTGTTGTACTGTCTGTGTGGCTGACATGATTTCACACTAAATAAAAGGTAATAGTCACCAATACTCACATTGCTGAAAGTCATTCTTTTCTTGGTGACACCGTGGATCGCTGTGCTGCCACTAAAGTGTTGGAGCAAGTGTGAGGAGACTATTTGCCAGTTTACCCAGCAGGGGCATCTGGGGGGACAGATGGGCGATGATGAGGGTGTATAATGGGCATCTGTGCAGCCTGGAGGGGAAGCAATGCTCAACAGTCATCCCCTCTCTACTTTACACACACACATACAAACACATGCACTCACACACACACCTATTACAACTTGTCATGGCCTTTTCCACAAATTGTTCTCTGGAGTCTACCTTCCACCGCAGCCGACTATTACGCGGTTTGAGCGTAAACGTGTTTACAGGAGCATGGTGTTGGCTCTTCTGTCTGTTTCGTCACTGTTCCAGACTCGCTGTCTCAGTTGGCTGAAAAGGAATTGGCATAACATTCACCCTCACCTGCGGTGGGTTTTTTTTTGTTTTTTTTCCCCCACTCATCATCCATTTAACACACCATGCGGCTCACTCATTCTCTAAATTCACCCATGAGTGAGCTAAATGTTTTCCTATACGCTCGTAGGATGAGCTCACTCTATATTCCATTACACGTTCATCTTCATTCAAGCCCTCTTTATGTAGCTTGAAACCTACCTAACCTTAACTCAGTGTGAAACTGTGGTTATGATTGACCTCGATGGAATGAAAAAAAAAAAAAAGACTAATTTTCTCTATCCAATTCCAGGAATGGCTCCTTTCTCAGCTTTGTAGGTAGTGAAGGCGGTGGGGGTGTTTACATTGTATATTTTATATGCGTGTCCATCTTTATTTACACACACTGCTGCTTTCACTGCATAATGAGTGTTTGTCCTTGTGTGTGTCCAGGTAAATGAAGCTCTGCCATGCCACAGTGAATGCAACAAATACGAGTGGAGGATCGAGCCCTGGTCCATTTGCACTATCAACACGGTGGGCGACTCGCCATCCTGTGGGGAGGGAGTCCAAAGCCGCAAGATCAGGTCAGTCAGTCAGTGAGTGAGCGAGTGAGCCTTGGCAGAGTGTTGGAATGGCAACACCCACCAGGGGGGTTTGTTGGATTGGCTCGGGTCCTGGTGCTCGCAATGCCAAGAGAGAACATTCAGAGCAAACAGCTGCCTTCTAATGAGTGGCACTTAAAGTAGGCAAAGCAGTTAAGTGTTGATCCACTCTGAATGTATGCACAGATTTGATATAGTGGGCTATGCGAACTTAACAAGGCTTGATTTTTCAGGAAAATCCAATTCATCTGTTTCAGACATCTGAAAATTGTAAAAAAACAAAACAAAAAAAAAAACACTCGTAATGCTTCTACTGAATGACTAAGGTGATGCTGATTTAAGAAATCACTCAAATCTATCCATGCACATTGACTACTTTGTGGGATGCTGTATGTGCCCTGAGTTTGGCTACGGGTCCAGGGTTTTACCCTGCCGCTTCGCTGCAACCCCATTGAGGTTAAACATTATAGAAATAGTACAGTATTTATGTTTACCGTAGTTTTGTTGATAGGATTTATGTTTCGTTTTGTTGCACACCGCCTTGAACCAGCCCACAATGCCACAATGATGGCAAAAAAGATGACTGCACCCCTGTACTGAGTTTGCAGCGAGTTGGTGAACACAAGCTGTAGAAACATCTAGCCAACAAGCTTACATATTTTTACCTGTACATTGATGTACACCATGGTTAATACTAGCTGTAAGATTTTATGTGCAAACTCCTTTTAAGAGATTTTTTGTTGTTGTTTTAACAAATTGATATCTGAAAGTACTAACTGAACCTGAGAGGCGATGGAATAAAATGACTGTACATTAAATACAGAAATTTGGAGATGTATTCCAGAAAGACCTAGACAGGAGTACCCTGGAGACTAGTAATACAGCTGCATCTGCTGCTCCAACAGGTGTGTGAAGAAGGGAAAAAGTGGGGAGGTCAGCACTGTGGAGGACAGTCAGTGTGATCAAGAGGAAATGCCACCCAGAGCCCAGGTCTGCTTTTTGGCCTGCCACAATGACTGTGTCTTGTCACCTTGGGAATCTTGGAGCAACTGCCTGCCGGTAAGAAACACCATTTGTTATTGGATAGGTGACGCCATCATTCCTATGGTTTATTCTTTTAACGTAAGACATGGACCACATACTATATGTATGGAGACAGAGAGAGATGGAGAGTGAGAGAGAGAGAGATTTTCACATTAATTTCTTGTTCCAGGCGAACGCTCATCATTTTTGTTTTCCGTCAGTACAAATGAAGCAATTAAGAGGCTAATTTGGAAAACGTATCTTTTCAAAAAGGTCTTTGATGTTATTTAAGAACAAAACTCCAACCCCCTCAAGTTCTTCAAAGAGTCCCTGACTATAAAATTACAGTGAAATAGTCGGTATTATGCTCCATGAATAAAAAATAAGAGCAGGTGAGTGTAGAATTATTGCGTCTTGAGCTAAGCCTGTCGTCTTAATTTAGCGCTTGAATCTAATGTTTTAAAGTGAAGACAAGTCACATTGACTGCGCAGTCAGTTGATTGCTACGCTCACACTCAGATCGGCTCACTTGATTGTGACCAACATGGGCGATCATCGATGCTTTTCATGATACCATCTCTCTTTCACACAGTTGACTTATGTTGCACTCACTTTCAACCACAGAAGCAATATTAGCAGCAACTTCACGAGATACAAGTGTTTGGCAACGTGCATGACATATTCGTGATGACGGAAATACATATGGGATCGTGATCGCCCTCGCTGCGGTAAAATATGTCTTGAGCTCGTCAGTTTGAAGATAACACCTTTATTTTCCAATTATTATTAGGTCTTGTTCGGTTTTGCGGGGTTGGGAAATGCAACATCCAACGATGTCATGATAGGCAGACTGGCATGGTTCTATTTTTTTCTAAAAGGTACTTTTTCGACTTTTATGCGTGAACTTGTCACATGCTTTTTATACAGCTCTCACATTTGAGCACAATTTTGACAAGTTTTTTTTTTTTAACAAAGTAACAAATTGACTGGTAAACGTTGCCTGTGGATTTGCGTGATATGGTAGCAAACCCAGTGGTAAAATAATTCCTGAGGTGATTTAGACCTCGAAAATGATCAGACTGTCATTGAGAAGAGTTTTGACTTGTTTATCTAGACTCACGTTAGGTAAAGCTCCACATTACAAAGATGAACATGACATGAATCATGTTTAATCTTCATAGTCACTAATCTCGATCTTGTGCAAGCAAGTCAAATTTACGGACCCGAAATAAGTCTTACCTGTTTTTAGGACAAACCAGGGACATTCTTGCTGTGAGATAGCAGTGCTAACCTCTACGTCCCCGCATCTGCTTTACATGTTTTGACACAACATTTGTATTGGAAGTTCTGAATTACAGTTTTACTGACATCATGATCCAGTAAAATAATAGTAAACTGTACTTTGTCCCCCAAATAATGACTTGTACACACATTGAGTGTGTTATAGATGGAGCTTCTGTAATAGGGTAATTATGTGTAATCAAAATGAAAAGCTGAAAAACACATTTACATTCTAATTAGACATCAGGGAAATGTTTGCAACATAATATGCTATAGAATTAGATCACAGTCTCCTCTCTGGGTGTCTTGAATGAAATTAACATTTCAGGCCATTGCATATTGCGCATAAAGGCGTGTACTTATTGGTGCAAATATGTACAGTATGATCCATTTAGCTGTGGAATATTATGCCACCATATAAACTTTGGTGGAAGCCGGCCATTATAATCCCGACGTAGATTTTGGTGATTGGACTTTTGACTCATTTTTGACTGTTTTCCTTTGTGTTTTGTTGTTGTTGTTGTTGGAGACTCATGGACTGCGGTTAGCTCTTTTCCTGGCCCGTGTCTTCCCCAGCTGTCTAGCGTGTTAGGTCTGGTCAAAATGAAACAGGGCAACATTTCTGTCAAGCTATTACTACTTATCATGTTATTTGTCATACAGTGGAGCTTTTTGTGAATGCCTGCCTCTTCCTACTTCCGTGATTTTGGGTGTTTGTGTGTGTTCAATGTCTGGGTCCAGCTGTCCCGGTCTTCAATTGGTTCCTACATCACAACTTTACAGCAAGAGCCGTTGATAGAAGAATATCCACTGCCTATTGGCGTTTTGTGTGACATTTTGTTTTTCAAAATTCAATTAACGAACGAGACATGTCGACCACTCGGCCAAAATTATTTTTCCATCAATTTGACGTTTTTGTGAAATTGGGGGTACGTTCACTTTCATACCTCTTTTGTTATTTGGGCAATGGCTGATTATGAATCCCTGTTTCAAGGAGAGCGCTTTCATGCAAAATGAGCAGCGGCTGCCCTGGACACTGGGCAGGACCCTGGTGACGCCGGTGTGTGTTATGCACTGCGCATATCTTAATTACATGACATCATCCACTTGCGGTATCGAAAGCAGAAGCCCTAAGGCTTTGGAAGTGGTATTTTTCCGTTACTGTATCACACCTCAAATCAGCTTCAAAATAGACGGTGCAAATCATGATTGTATTTATTCTTTTTTTTTTTTAAGTAAAGAGCATCTCCTGCCTTAGTGCAGGACCCATACAGGCACACTATTTCAAGCAAATGCTAACCTATACTGTTTGCGCACGACAAAAAGCTTCCCATAATCGTTTTCAATCATTAATTTAATACCAAAAAAAATCATTAATTCATTCCAGTATAATCATTGATTCACAGCTGCGAACTGCGATATCAAACTCTGCGCTCGCTCTGAGGAAAGGTTTTAAATAGTTAACAAAAACAAAGAAATGTGGTTACATCATCTTCCCAAACTGATTTCAAAGGTCTAAGAGCCAAGAGTGATGCAATAAAAAAAAAAATTGAAGTTCTGACTTGACTTTGTAATAGGTGGAAATGAATCTGCACACAAAAATAGTTTGAGGATGGATGACGGAGTCTGGCACACAACATTGCAGCTATCGATTTTTAAGAAAACAGTCCTATTAAAATATATCAAACAGATATTGTTTTTTTTTTGTTGTTGTTGTTTTTTTATTTGTTTTTGTCGAAAAGGCATACAGACTTTAATTCTTGTGGCGAAATAATTCCACAAGGCTCCAATGAAATCAAGAGGGGAGGGATGGAGTTTTAGGACTTTTTAGACAGTTGTGGCGTCTGAGAGTTCATAGATTTGTTCTTAACTTTCCAAACAGAAGTGACTTTCAAACGTGAATTTAAACCGACTGTCGGATTTTGCAATAGCTTCCCCTTACTAATGAACACATTGATGAAAATCTATAAACACAACACTTTTATTTTTCTTTGGGTTTTTTTTTTCATGATAGTGGCTTTTTCTATTAACAAAAAAAGGCCCATTTCTCTGAAATATTGTTCACAAATCTGCAAAAGTAGTGTGCTCTGTGTGTCAGTGTGCCCTTTTATTGCGGCCAGTCTAAGGCACTCCTGTGCAATAATCCTGCTGTTAGCATCTACAATGTTGCATTTATGTTTTTCTTCTGTAAAATAGGGTTCAAAGCTTATCCCTGCTCTGGTAGTTTTTTGGTTTAGTATACCATCTTGAATGTATTGAATGCAATTGGACCTTTTTCTATCATTCTCAAAAAATACTACTGATATTCATTTTTATTTGAATACAAGGCATGGGATTGAGCTAAATATAGATTGCACGCAGGTGGTAGTGTTTATATATGGCGGCCAAATTGTGTGATACTTGACTTGGATCATTGCAGCGTATTCCGAAACTGCGTACGCATGGCTATTCTTTCAAAGCCTTAATCTGTCAACCCCAAAAAACAGATTGCAGGACATGGTGTTGCCATGTACAAATAGATTTGTGTGTTTCGGTGACAGTTGGTGTGAAAACTGCTGTTGATTAATGAGCCTCCCAGTGATGAGCCTCATTAGGAGCTGACATTGATTGAAGTGCATGTTCTGATGAATCAGGACCACCGGGGCGAATAAAGCTTTCATTCTTTTTCCTGCTACTCTCCCAAAGAGACTTGCCTAGCGGATCTGCCGTATTCAGCATCTCATTTAGTCACTTCATTTATCGCTGAAAGATTTGCAGCGCTACTTTGAATTGGTTGCTCATTGCCATCATGCTAGCATGCGCTCTTGGTAGAGAAAAGTAAAGTAAAACATAAAATAGTGTTTAGTCAAAGAAGAGCAATTCAAGATACTTAAGGTGACTTAATCCAATATTTACACTTACAAGTAAAACATGAGTTAGCTTGATTGAAACAGGGCTCTACAGAGGCCTCACAGTCAACCATCAGCTATATTTGAAATTACAAAACAGATCATTAACACAGCGAAATATATATTTACAACATGCAAGGCCCATTGCACACAAAATGATGCGGCCGCAGGTGACTGAAGTGCACCACTGTGGAAAAATAACAGTTGGCGACTCCTTGCTACACATCATGCAGATGGCAACACAAGTCTACCAAAGTAAAAAAAAACAACAACCCTGTTTGGGGTTTTTTGAGGTTCACCTATAATGTTGTATTAAGTTTTTATCGAACCAAAAAAACACTGGCATGAATTTCAAAGAAGCAACAGACGACTACAAAGAGGAACCAGCAAGAGTAAGGCGATATTGTGGATATTTTGAGACGCTGTTGGCAATGTTCGATTGCCCCATTCTCTCAATGCGCCTGTAATTTTGGCAAAAAGAGACTCTCGACCCATCTTGTGTACTCAGCCATGTCAAACTAAATACACCTGGGAGTAGTCCATTCGATTTATTACTGGAGTAAAAAGTTGCAATTTATTGGAAGAGCAACTTGCTTTTAACTTTAAAAGCTGCTGTGTTGGCAAAGGTAGCCTGAAAGTTAAAAAGGAGTAGGGTTTTTTTTCTGAATTTGCTGAAACTTTACCATAAATTTCAACTCGATCTTAACATCACCTGAAGCCCTTTTATTTCGAATTTTCACCAACACATGGCTGACCCATCACATTTTCTGTCATTCAAACCCATTGACATTCTGAGTCAATTCGAATGGTTTTGCGCAATGGTAGCTGCATACATCAAAGTTAGTGGTAGTGGTAGCATTGAACAAGTGCAGAAAGTGCAGCATTTCCATTTGACATGCTGAGTCCTGAAAATATAGAAAAGCATAAAACTTAAGTCAAGTGCTGTCATCATGCCATGTATTTGTGTGTGTGTGTGTGTGTGTATATGTGTTTGTGCTTTCTTCTCTGCAAAAGCAGCAATGTGAACGAGGCTCAGAGAGAAACAGGAGCAGACAGATCCTCCGCCTACCTGCCGTGGGAAGTGCAGCCTGTCCAGAAATGATACAGTCAGAAAGTTGTTCTCTCAACACCACCTGCTTCACTTACCAGTATCAAGTCTCAGGTAGGAATCGTTTCTGAGGACTGTTGCTTTGCAATTATTGTTGAGGCTGAACTTTCGATTAAAGAGAGCCAATGGATTAATTAGCGGAAGAGGAGGTGTGTCTTTTGTCCTGGCCATCTGCAATAATACTGTAGCCGCATTTACAGTCTTGTCTAAGTCTTTTTTCACATTGTTAATGACATTGATTTACCGGTAGTATGATTGCACAACAGGCAAGAAATGAGACAAATCTGCATAAAGGTGCAGATTCCCCCCACACCCCCTACTGCAAAATCATAATAGCCCATTCTTTCCGTTCATGTTTGTCTATAAACAAGTTGCCTGCTAACTAACAAACAGATGGTGTAAGAAACACAAATATGACACTCTAGTACAGGGGTGGGCAACTTAAATGCTGGAGGGAGCCACAACTTTTCCTCAGCACTTTTCCTAACCAGATGTATGACAAAAATGTTTCAACTATGGACAAAATGCATGCATACTTACAAAATGGGTGCTTTTCATTTTTGATAATATTTTATTTTTAATGTATGTATAAAAGATCCACTATCTGAACCCAGTAACAAACAACAAAATAACCACATGCTCTATTTTTTTTCCAGGGCAAAGAGTGCTCTTGCATAAAAGTTACCATTCAAGGATGGCACAAAACTGTTGAACAGTAAACATAGGACTCATTTTGTACATTTTGTCAACAATAATCATTTTTTTAAATATTATTTAGATCGTATGTTTGTTCTGCATACCATTTCAAATCCGCCAAAAAAAGCCTACTCACATTATTTTTTAGGGCAGTGTATGACCCAGTGGAAGCGCAACTAAGATATGTCTGCCATGTAGTGCTGATTGATGATATTGCAACTTAAAGCTGCTGTCGACCCCTGTATGTTCACAGTTTGGCACCGCTGATTCGCATATCCTCAGTTTATTTGTTCCTTTTTAGTTTCAATATTTTTTATTATTTTGGATTTTTACCATTTATTCCTGGATCCTCCATTTATCATGGCAAATGGACATTGAATGATTCAGAATGTTGTTTTTTTTTTTCGGACTTATTTGGGTTTAGGAAAAACTATATATATTTTTTGCTTTGTTTTAATCTATCCCTTCTCTTCTAGTATGTAGAGTTTTTGATAATCTTAAGAGTTCAGTACTCTTATCCCTTCCAAATAGATTCCATATTTATCCTCTTTGTGACCATTGTAACAACTGAATTTAATATTCAAGAGGCTAATTCTACCTAAACAACTGCCGTTAGCTGACGGAGGCCTCTCTCCAATGACCTTAACGACCGTTGTGTTGTATCCCAAAAGAGTGATACCATTTGTGGCTGGGCATGTTTCCAACACTGACGATAAATACTTTGGTTTGCAACCCAGCACTGAGGCTACATCTGTTCTATCTTGCTTTGTGAGACGAAACATCTTTGAGCACAGTGGTTCCCAACTGTTGTCACCCTGGGACTCGCATGTTCCTATTGTCGTCATGAGGCAACCTATGAACTCGAAAGAATAGGCATTGTAAAAAAAAAAAAAAAAAAAAAAAAAATGACTTTGAAAATATGATAAGACAGTACATGACAGTAACTACTGTGCTCACTTGTTCAAAGCGTCTTTGCACCGTATTAAGACATGGAGGAACAAGACAACTGAATGTCAATTAAAATAGTATGATGATATATCAAAATTGGACAAAAGATGACCCCAGAATTTTACTCAAAGTAAATCTTAGTAGTGATAGGGAAAACCGACCTGCGATGCACTTTAAACATTTTACTGGTAAGAGCAGGGGTGGGAAGTTAATTTTGCAAGGGGCCACATGAAAAACTACAACACTTGAAGAGGGCCCAATCAACATGGTCAAGTCAATTTTGTCTGTCCTCCAACCATCCATTTTCTAATCCGGTTATCGTAACGAGGGTCGCGGGTGTGCTGGAGCCTCTCCCAGCCATCATCGGGCAGCAGGCGGGGGACACCCTGAACCAGCTGACAGCCAATTGCAGGACACACAGAGACGAACAACCAGCCGCACTCACGGTCACTCTGAGGGACAATTCAGAGTGTTCCATTGACTTGCCATGCATGTTTTTGGGAAACCGAAGTGCCCGGAGAAAACCCACGCAGGCACGGGGAGAACATGCAAGCTCCACACAGGAAGCCAGAATCGAACCCTGCACCTCTACATTGTGAGGGGGACATGCTAACCAGTCCGTCACCGTGCCGGCCTAACTTTCTCTATATTATTATTTTTATTTTTTTTTATTGAGAAAAAGCATGTTTATCTTGGTTCAATAAATTGCTACATCTGCGTGTATAGCTTGTATGTAGTTACAAATATGAAATACACTTTTAAAAGAATATAGAAGGGATCATTAAAATTCCATCTTTTACATATATTTTAACATAATTTTATGCACCATCCTCCAACTCATATTAGCCGTTCATAATCAGGGATCCACGGTTTATGGTGGTGTTCTCCTTCTGTCACTGCAATGTAGAAGTTAGACCGAATATGTATACAGTATGTGTCGGGACAGGCCGCAGTCTATCACTAATTTGCAGTAACACACTACCGGTAAGCCATAATTACAGTAAATATTTGTTAAGAGCACTTGATGACTATAGAGGTAAAAGGATCCAAAATAAATGAATAAATCAATAAATAAAGTGTACCGATTAATGTGCCGTCTTGTGAAACGTGATCACGTATTCTTACGCCACTTGCATGCCATTGTCAACTTGAAACATCAAGTCGGGACCGTCGTAAAACGAGGATATGCTGAAATCTGTCGGCAACCCAACACTTAAGAATCACCGCCCTAAACAACAAGAACAGTTGTGCTGCAATCGGCTCAATGCCCTCAGACTACAGTGCCCTGGATGAATATTTAAAGCCGTAGGAACTGTTCAGCCTGCGTTGAATATCAATGTTGAGACATTGTAGTCATACAGCACTGCTAAATCAATAAAGCTAAAGGTTGCCTTGGATATTTTTTTCAGCAATACTGCACATGTACATGTTTATTTAAAGTGTGTGTGCATATATATTGCAGAATGGAGTACATGTCGACTGAGTGAAAATGCCATCTGTGGTGGAGGTGCCAGGCAACGGCTTCTCGACTGCGTCCGCAGTGACGGACAGATTGCGGACTTGCAAAAGTGTGAGCAGGTAATCATTAACTTAATCACAATGTCGTTGTAATTGCGAGGTAGTTGTATATGTTGTATCATGCATTGTTGGCTGGGATGCATTTAGCCTATTTAAAAAAGAAGTGATCACAATTATGAGGTTGGGGATTCAAATCCAGCCTGCAGACTCTCTTGCTTGTATAGCTTCTCTCAGAACTCCCACATTCTGAAAAAAAACAATATCAGGTTCATTGAAGACTCTGAAGTGTCCTGAGGTGTCAAAGGTTGTTTGTCTATTTCTGCCCTGTAATCGGCTGGTGTCCAGGCCAGGGTGTGCCCCCCCCCCCCCACTTGCCCATCCATGACCTGAGGAAGGAAAAGCCCTATGGATAAACTTGGTCAACAACAAATTTTAATCAGAGGTGGCTTCACATGTCCCTATACGGATTTTTGGTGCTGATTTAAAGAGAAAAAGAAAGTCAACTTTTTTTGCAGCACATTATTTTTTGGGAAAATTTTTTTTCGATATTTTTTGTTTTTAAGATCAACCTAAAAAAGCTTGCCAAATGCAGATTTAAATGTATTTAATTTATGTCATGTATAGCTCTGATGTTTCAGAAAAAATTATTAATAAATACATTGCTAAAATTGTCTTTATTATTATTATTACCAGCATAACAATAATAATAATAGTTATGATTATTATTATTATTATTATTATTATTATTATTATTATTATTATTATTATTATTATGAAAGCCACTATAGAAAGAGCAAGGGCAAATTTGGAATCACTGCATCACCCCCCCGCCCCCAAAAAAACCCACATTCATCCAGAAAAAAATTTTCTCATCTCTGATTTGTTGGATAGATGGGATCCTGGAATGAATATAACTGCCCACTGGGGACATTAGCATTCATCTCACATGATCAGTATGAGCAACAATTGTACCTCTGTCCCCTTTTTTTCAAACAGGGTGTTCAGGCTTTCAATAATTTATATATATTGCGTCTATCTATGTTTCATGAGGCAATTTAGTCTCAAGCTAAATTATCTGCAGCAGCCTGTGCTTTTCTCAAAGGTGTCTTTAAAATAAACTGTAAGCGGCTCTTGGTCCCAAATGCGCTGTTCATTTCTCATACGTTGTGTAGGGGGAAAAAATGGCAGGATTTAAGAACCTCAATGGAAAGTTTGAAATGTATATTTTACAAAAAGTGTGTTCAAATATTTAATTGACGCTTATTACGGCTGCTGTGCCCTTCTGTCATACAGCTTGGACTGGTCATGGACTGGAAGTTGGTGGAGAACTGTGTGGTCGACTGTCCGGTCAGCTGCGTCCTCTCTGATTGGTCGCCATGGGGAGAATGCTCGCATACCTGTGGCAACCAAGGTAAACAAACCAAAAAAAAAAACCCACTTCACCGAACCCAGTGGGAATGGCAACCCGATGGACAGACAGTGCTGATCGCATTTGTAAGGCTTCATTATCTCCTCTACTCTGGTATTCTGCAGGATTCTGCATGAATAGATTTCAATGTATTATAGTATGAAAAATTAAGGCGTCGGTTCAACGAATTTTTCAAGACAGAGAGAGTGTTTTTGCAAGCTGGCGCCGCGTTTTGCCATCGGTAACTGTCACCTCGAAATTTGGTTTCAGAGGTCATCGTGAGATTGATTTTGTCTCACCTGACCCATAACATTATAAGCGCTTTTAATAATTTTGTGTGACTAAATCAAATATATATATATATATATATATATATATATATATTTTGGATTCATGCAGGGTGGTTTCAAAAATGCAATTAGGGATCGCTAACCTGTGGCTTCATTTGAAAGAGATGTTTTATAAGCTCATGCATTATACAAAAGGTAATAATTGTAACCTGGATCCATGCATCATTTGCCAGGGCTTCCGTAAGCCAATCTGCAGGAGAGAAACCTTGTTATTCTTTTAATTGGAAAGACTCACCAGCATCTTCTTAAGTTCATTCATTTTAATTTGACATTGGTTGCTCTTGCCTCTTACCCCCTCCGCTCCAAGAAGTTCCCAGCCAAGCATGCTGCAGCAGAGGATGTAAACTCAGTCTTGCCGTTCGGTCGCCGCTTCCGGCCAGTCTGTCAACCTCGACGAGGGATTAGTGTCATCTCTGTTTCAGGGTGTGATGATCATGATGCCAGCGGGGAGCATTTGTCTTTTTTGTTGTTCAGAGCTTGTGGCATTAGATACCACTTCTTCTTGTGTGTGTGTGTGTGTGTGTGTGTGTGTGTGTGTGTGTGTGTGTGTGTGTGTGTGTGTGTGTGTGTGTGTGTGTGTCTTCTCCCCTGTCTTGACCGCACCACTGATGAAGGTCATGCTCAGTTACTGAACTGTTCTCTAACTAGCAAAGCCTCTCGGGCCACTTCTTTCTTTTCAGCCATTTCCCAAACTTTTACGCTCACAAATTATTAATGAGTCCCTTGCACGAAACACTTGTGTTAGGAGACTGTTAGACATGAGCATTAATGATGAAACAGAGGAAAAGTGCTGTTGAACTAATTCCTCTTTGTCTCGAGCAAAATGCGTCATGAGGGAAAAGCGTGGGCACAGCTGCCTTCTTTCTTCTGAATATGCATTATATCAATTTTAGGCGCCCGTTTCACGGTGCTCATTCTGTCCGCTATTTCCGCTTATTAACCCGACTTTTTAATTGTTTATCCGTTTGTCGTGTAACAGAAGCAGATTAAAGGAATGATTGTACTGTAGATAACAGTTTACAATCGTGCGCGTGTGCTCTACAGGGCAGTCTGTGCGTACTCGGCGAATTTTGCAGGATGCTCATGAGGAAGGTCGGCCTTGTCCCAACCAGCTCATCCAGACAAAGCCATGTCCCATAAGCCCTTGCTACATGTGGCTGCTTAGTGACTGGTCCCCCTGCACCATTGAGGTATGACTACATTTACTGGAACAGCATTAAAAAAAATGTTTAGTGGGGTAAGCGTTCATGACTCCTGTAATCTGTTTTCAGTTCTATTAGTCTCACTGTCAACTTCTTATTAGTTTTGTCAGATTGTACAGAGCAGCCAGGACAGAGATGTGGTGTTACTAGCCTCCCCCTGCCCCCCCATTCCGTGATAGAATAGCAGCACGATTAAGCTATGTTCATACATATCGGAATCCTTACTTATGTCTTCTCCTCTTCTTTCCATTTCATTCAAAATTGGGCACCTGATGATTTTAACTTTTGCTACCCACACACTCATAAATGATCTTCCCAAAACCACAGTGTTTTAATTACATGGAGTTTGTTCATGCAATTTTGTAGTTTTGTTATGTAAGTCGAATGCAAGATTTTCATTTAATTACATCCCATTTATATACATGTATGTATATGTGCACTTATGTGTGACTGTGCAGGGTGCAGACTGTGGCGAGGGGTTTCGGAGAAGAAACCTATCATGTGTCATTCACAAGGGTAACTGGACTGAGTCTCCTCCCGTGCCAGTGGCGGAGGAATTTTGTGGCGATAAACTGAAGAAGGAAATCCAACAGGATGTGGCGCAGCCTTGCTTCGTTCCCTGTCAAGGTAACCGTCTCCATTCAAATGTATCAACATAATTCACAAGAGCTCTCCAGCAACACTCTCACTTTACAGTAATTATTTTTTTGCCAGTATGAATTATGTATTACGCATTCATTTCACACTCATAAGACCAATAATCATTTCCCTGCTTTACATGCCACATCGTCAATACTTGTGCATTCATTTGCCGGAATGCATCGCCTCCCCCAACTCATTGACATTTCAGCTGCTGCTGAAAACAGCTGCTCTTGCCAAGTCAATAAACTACCACAATAACTAATTAGCTATTCATCTTTAACTGGCCATGTCAGAAAGTCCCCTCTGGCCTCCAAATACTTCCACTTGCTCACCAAACTACATAATTTACTTATGCAGTCACCATATCAAAACCACTTTTTTTACCGCACTTCAATTGTCACATCCCACCAAATATTGAATACATGCCACTCCTGGTTCCTGTATTCACATGATGGCACACACACATCAAGTTTTAAACTTGTCATTTTGCTAGCATCGCTCCACCTAAGGCAATCTGTTTTTCATTCTAATATGTACAACGTATGTTATTTATGTTGAATACAAAGCTATACTCCAGTTCCAAAATTACTGTATTTGAATATCTTGTAATCCTTGTGGTGTTGTTTTTGGAGTCATTTCCATTGTCTGCGCTTCACATAAAAAAATAAATTAATTAAAAAAAAAAAAGCCGTTCAATTCTGCCTAGCAACAACTAACGGCTTTTTTTTTTTATCTACGTAGCTACTTTGCAAGGTGGAATTTTAAAAAGCACAATGAAAGAAATTGCAGTAGTTTCCCTTGTACTTAACCGAAGTAGGTATCTGGAAGTAAGTTACGAGAGACAAACACAACAATTGTTTCATACAAAAAAAAAAAAAAAACGAGGGGGGGGGGGGGAAAGAAAATTAAAAAGGTGCAGCGTTAACTGACTTTAGATGATGAAAATGATATATTGCCTACATTGGGGGTGCCCAAACTTTTTGGACAGAAGATCGACTTTTCGATCAACCAACCTCCCGCGATCGACCCGTTACCACGCACGCACATACTCACGCACGCCATGATGAGCAACAGCCTGACACGGAGGCACGCGAGGTACTTTTGCAGCCTGTTAACTATCGTAGCTCACACGGACCGTTTTAAAGTGCTCCCCTCGGCCCTCTAGATTCCTATTTTTTGCCCGTGCCCTCGGTGAATTGTACAACTCTGAATGAGAATAATGATAACGATAAAAGATATAGCGCAACAGCTCTGATCACAAGCTGCAATTGAAGACTGCTGCAGGCCATCAACTTCCGGTGACGCAGGTCACGCGCCACCGGAGTTAAAGATTTACCTGCTTTTTTTATTTTTTTATTTATATATATATTTTTTAATACTTTTTGTGAAAATGAGAGTGATAGGATGATTAGGGTGCAGTGTACATTAAGACAAAAAATAAATTACTAGCATGCACAAAGACACACAATTTTTTTTTCTCCTTTACAACCCTGGCGTAATAGGCACCCCTGGCCTACATGATACATTTTGCAAGATCAAAAATGAATTCAGAATAGCAAATGCTTCATTATTTTTCCCCCTGTATGCTATCTCTCAACTGCCTCCGAGATTGAGCTGTATTGTCCATTGGCAAGGTTATTTTTACACGATGGATGAAGGAAATCAGGACTTTCATCGTTTATTCCAGTCTGCTAAAGTATATATATGAGGTATATTTATGACAATCTTCTGGCGACTCAGAGACTCTTGTTTGCTCTGAAGACGCACCATCTTGCAGCGCGCCTCTGATGTTTGCCTTAATTCCTCCTCACTCAACACACTGGTGCCGCAAGCGGCGGCTCAGGATCAGGGGCTTTTGATGTGATTGTGTGTCAGTTGGTGAGAATTCCTGCAGCCAGGGAAAGGCTGTTCTAATGGATGCAATGCGCAGTAAGTGTGTCACTGCTGTACACTTTGCCTTCTCCCATGGCACGTGTCTCCAACCAAATCCCTATAAGGGAACTCCTTATACAGCAAATATTTACAGTATACCATAAATAAGATGAAAGCCGATGCTGTTTATTCTTTCTCGTCACTCATCTGCCTAAACTGGCCATGGACTCAAACGTGGGGCTCACTTGTGAAATAAATCAGCTCACTGGTTTTCTGATGCCAGAGCCTCCTTCTGGAAGGTGTCTCTTTTTCAAGTAGCATCCATTCTTTCTATACCGTGCTTCACCTTATTTAGTACGCTGTGTAAAAAAAGTGACAGACACACACACACTGAGTGGTACCGCATACAAGATTGGTGTGTTGTTGACTGCATTCTGACAACATGAACTATGACTGAAAAGACTGAGCACGAAGGTGAGGTTTGAAATGAATTAAAAGCCATGGCATGGCAGAAGAATGCATCCCAAGTAAAATCCTGGATTATTAATACTTGCTGGACATTTTAGGTCTTGACAATATAGCTTGGGTCGTGGGCACTACTGCCACTGGAGAGATGTTAATGATTTTTATGATCAGCACAGCTTTTGAGTAGAAGATAAAGATTAAAGGGTGAATTTCGCGCTCTCCTGTCTATTATGAAGGAGAGAAATGGCAACACTTTGTAAGTCCGTGGTCGGGTTCACATTGTTGTTGGAATATTATCGCCGTTGTTTTTAATGTTACGTTAGAAACAACCACCTCCAAATTGTTGTTGAATTACCAAGATGTCTTTGTGGTGAACTCTGATGCTTCTCTCCAGCATTATTGAAAGAAGAGTATTACTCTTTATTTTGGTTACTTCAGTGTTTCAGTCAAAATGCTCAGTCAATATCAGTCAATATGGGGGATCTCTGCTCTGGAAATGACAGTGAATGAGTAAGGATGATCTAGAAAATATGAATGATCCCTGTATACTTTTGGCCTGCTTTGATACCTTAGAATGACTTGAGTATCACTCAAACACGACAGTCCAGCCAGTTCCATCACTTGATATGAGATAACCATCTTCTGATAGCTACTTCCAGCAGGATAACACTCCATGTCACAAGGGTCAAATAAGTTTAAATATGCTATTAGAGCTTCCCCATACCATCAAGAGCTCTTGTGGCGGCCCTTCTCTGATAAGAAAGCAGTGGAACTGAGCCACGGGCTGACATTAGCTGTAAAATAAGTAGCAGTTTTTCATTCTCTCTCTATGATTGATCGTTCAAAAATCCAAAATTTGTTTAGTATCTGTGTGGGTGTTTCCTTCATGGGAGGGCGTCAAAACGTATATTTTTAGGTGTTACTTTTTATCTGTTGAAAGTGCAAAAAAATTCATACTGCTCCAAAGTTAATCCATTTTCTTATTGCAAACGTACTCGGACATCACAAGTGAGGCACCATGCAACATTTATCTTTGAACTTAACTGTTCTGCGTAAACGGGGCTAATGTGTACTTACCAAAATAGCATTATGTGTCATGTATTTTAAACCTACTCCATAAATTCCACCTCTTGTCTTGTGTGGACCTCAGTTGGCCATAAATTTAAACCACAGAAATCAGTAATCCACACAAATATGTGTGCGCGTTCGTGCATGTGCATGCACGCATGTGCATTTTTTATATATTGATTTATTTTATTACCTACGAAATGACCCTATCAAAGATTACAAGGCTTTTTTTTTTTTTTTTTTTTTTTGCTTGACCTTCAGGAAGCAATGTACTTATGTGCTATTTGTAGCGGGACAAAAAATATCAACCACTTCTCCGCTAAAAATGTCTCCCCAAATGAAATTAATTTGCCGCTCCCTCGCGAGACACATTTTACGACCGGCTATCGAGTTATAAGCTAATGTAATATATGATGGCGGTTGGTCTATTATCTCTGAATACCCACTGGCCTGTGAGTAATTTGTTTGTGCTTTTGATATCCGTCACAGATGTGTAGAAGTAGTTTTTTTGGGGGGAGGGGGGGGGGGGGTTCGATTAAATGTACCAGACACTGTCATGGGAATGCCAATAAAATGATCCCTGAAATAGTGCTTGCCAGCCACCATGTACAGGTGTGTGTGTGTGTGTGTGTGTGTGCGTGTGCGTGTGTGCGTGTGTGCGTGTGTGCGTGTGTGCGTGTGTGCGTGCGTGCGTGCGTGCGTGTGCGCGCGCGCGCGTGTATGCATGTGCGTGTTGGAAAATCATCGGATCGCATTAGTGACTAAAAGATGGCCTTGCCAGTAATGTTTTTTTTTTTTTTTTTTTTTTGTCTTTTTATGTCTTTAGGAGACTGCCATTTGGCAGAGTGGTCGTCTTGGAGCTCTTGCCAATTGACTTGTGTGGAAGGTCGGAGTTTTGAAAGCACAGGGCGTCAATCCCGTTCCAGAGCGGTGATCATTCAAGTTCCTGAGAACCAGGACACCTGCCCACAGCAAGTCTTTCAAACGCAGCCATGCAAAGGTACTGGACAAACCTCTTATCGGATTGTTGTTATTATTTGTTAAAGCGGCTGTTTTCAAGTTGAAATTGATTGAATGAGCTCACTTCATTCTAGTCCCTTCAAATCACCGTGTGGTTGCAAGACTTGGAAAAAAGAATGAAAAATGTTTGCCAAAGTGTAAATGAGTGTGTTGATGTGTGCATTTAAGGAGTGTGGCCACCTCGGCAACGACAGGAGATGCTCTCACTTAGTGTAAAGCGGTTAGTTCATTTTTAGCGTCTGCTCCATGCTCCTTGCAGGTGCTTTCATTTTGAGTGTTTCACTGCAACTTTTGTCTTCACTTGATCAGATTTTGTCTTTCATCACAATACAAACAAAAAAAAAATTATCATGACTGCTAAGCTGGGGCAATTGTAAGTCAAAGTACCACTGTACAGCAAATGGGCAAAACTTTGGACTCGACAATCTTTGGACAATCACGGGGCACATTTAGTGACAGAAAAAACATGCACACGAAGAGACCAAAATCTCTTTAACTCAACCCACACTGCCTGGACGCAAGTCAGGCAAATGAACAACTACAGCGCCAGTGACTGCCGTGCCATGATCTCCCTTTTGCTATTCATGCAGAGCAATTGAACTTTTTTTTTTTTTTTTTATAATCCACTGAGTAAACACCAAGCTGCAGCACAGAGTCAAAAGCAGCAATGGCATAAGAAAAATACTTTGACGACAATTGGGTGAATCACAGAGCATTGACTCAGATACAAGTGTCGTCAATATATTTAACTGCCCACTGCACAGCTTGCAGATCGCTGCTCGCTTCATGCTTTTTTTTTTTCTTCAGCGTGGAATGTGGAGAGAGCAGTGACAAATTATTTAGATATCTGCTAGAAACATGAGGAGGAATTTTACCGGCAGCATGACAAAAAAACTAAAGCATCCGTTCAACCAATGAAAGCTATGGCTATAACATTATACAATGACATTTTTGGTTGACGTGCACAGGAGGTGCCCTCACAGTGACTGTCTTGCGCATCCGCACTACACCACTGGATGGTTCTTGATTCCCGTGTTTCGCAATGCCTGATGACTAATACATACATGAGTATGTAAAACAATTGACCATCCCTTTGTAAAGTGCGTCATCACCCCACAGTTCAGTTTCGCGTAATTATGGTTTGTGGGTTTCACTTAACTAAAGCAAAAAGGTTAAACACGGTTATAGCATATCTCGATATGCCGTCATGATATTAATGATGCTTTTGCCATATTAATGTCAAATTGAAATAGTGTTACAGGCCATTATTAAAAGGTCAGTATTCTAAACCTCGAAAGGTCATAACTGCCCCGCCACGTATCCAATTTTAATGAAATATTAAGGATGACGCATCGGGTTACTGGCCGGCCCAGTGGACTGCACAGATACAGTCTACTGTATGCACATGTATTTTCTATGAGTTTAGTTTAGTGGACTTGTTTCAACCGCACGTCTCTGTTTTTGTGTTTCAGTAAATAGCGTTGCCCTTTCCCCCGTCCATACCTGGATATTCAGACTAAACCACAGGCTTCTTATTCCCTCATTAATTAGCCACTTTTCAAACCATTTGTCGAAGTACTTGGCATTTAATTTAATGCCACATTCTTGTCTTGCTTAATTTGTCTTATCTAAATAGTCTGATCTTTAATCCTGTTTTTTATTGATGCAAAAGTCAGCTTGGAGTGCGACTTGAATGTTGCTAAGTTGTGTTCACCAGACTTTCCCTCCAGCAAAACTCTACTTCGGTGGGGGAAAGGCTGTCTCTAATTCAGTTCCAACCAATTCCAGCCATCCCATTTCCTGTAATCCTCACGAAGTGGTAAATGGTACCCCTTTTTCCTCCATCCACATTATGTCTTACCCTGTCTGGTAAAATGTCCATCGGAGCCTAACAACCGCGCTGGATGGTCGATACGAGCTGCTAATGAGCATCATCTGCCTCTCTGCTTCTGCTGCAGGAGGCCAGTGCTACAGTTACCAGTGGAGGACAGGAGGATGGAGCAATAATGAGAGAGCAGTGTGGTGTCAGCGCTCGGATGGTGTCATTGTCACAGGTGAACACTGTCATCTTACCACCCCGGATGGGTCTTGAAGCCGTGTTGTCATAGAAATATGCAGAGCTGGACGTAAATGTGAATATCTTTGCACTATGTCTGCGTCGATGCAGCAGACACTTAAGTGTCCTAGTTGTTTTTAATGCACCTCTCGCTGGTGTGAACCGGTGTGAGCTGCGCATCAATATGCATGATCAAGGTTTTATGCTCCAATGTTTTCCAGTGGATAAGTGGAACAGATGTGACATCTTTTACAATGTACGGTATCTCACAAAAAGCGAGAATACCCTCACATTTTGGTCAATAATTTATTGCATACTTTCATGGGAAAACACTGAAGAAATGACACTTTACTGCAATGTAAAGTAGTCAGTGTACAGCTTATATGTAAATTCAAAATAACACCACACACAGCCATTAATGTCTAACTCGATGGTGTCAAACGTGATGACGCCCCGAGGTGAGAATGTCCAAAGTGGGCCGAATAAGCAATTTTCCCTCTCTGGTGTCATGTAACTTGTTAGTTTTAATAGATATAAAGTGTGAACAAAGGGCATATATGGTAAATTTGGTGTATTGCTTTTACACTCCCTTATTCTAGTTGTGGGAAATTCAGTCTCAGTGAAAGTCTTGTACACATCACCAAAAAACAAGTAATGCAACATTTCATTAGAGTTAAAAAAGAAGTACATTTAAAAATTATTGTTTGCCATTGCAACAGTGTGCAGTTTGAAAACCAGCACGAAGGTCTGCAGTTATGGAAAATATAGTAAAACATTTTTAAGCACTGCTACTTAAATAATGACGTGATTGTACCGAAATAAATGTTTACAAAGCAAATGTGGAATGATCAAATGCAAACGTTTTAAGTTAAAACTTCAATAGAACGGAATCGTACTTGGGCAGTGATTTTTTTTTGCTTACCACTAGAGGGAGCCCGAATACCACCAGTGATACAGACAAACTCGTAAGGGACACAGGCCAAGGCGATGAAAAAAATATTGTCAACACCCTACCTCAAAGTGTTACTCCTTCGCTATTGTCCCATGAAAAAAAATCAAAGCACATATCTACCAAAAAAAAATCAGTGTACTCACATTTGTAAAATAACGTATGTGGGATTTTCAGCAAAATTCATTATTTAATCCTCTACAGCAAAATCCGATGCATTAACTTAAAAATACTAGCTGATAGTAGCAAATAATAGCCTCCGGTGCCAACATGTCGAACACATCTCACATGAGAAGATGAATTTTAGTATCGTGCTCTCGTTGAATTTACCACCTTATCTGATGTGCCTATTCTCAGTGCGGCCTTCATTGATTTCCCCTCTCACTCTGAGCATAAGTAATCAATAAGCCAGAGGCTGAGCTGGGAGACTTTCAATCCATATAAATATAATCATGCATTTGTATGTGTGGGAAGAAAAGCAGGCGAAGAGAAACGGAACAAAGGTGCTGTGGGAATGGAGGCTTAGGGTGAGCTCCGTGTGCTGTAAATAGACGTTGAGTGTGATCTTATCACTTTAAAGGAAATGTTTCTGGAAAATATGAGCCCAGGAGGAATAACCTCCCTCTGGAGAGGTAGCCCAACACTCCTTTGATATTTTGACACGTAATTTTCTAATGTTGGAATTGAAATGTTCCCAGATTGATCATGGACCCTGATAGGCAACTAAACCACATTAATCAGTAGTGACACTACATTAATTTAGTGATCGATGAGTCCTGGCACTGAAGCGAAACCCTTTTTTTTTTCTTTTTCATCATCAGGGGGGTGTTTCCCGCAGAAAAGGCCCAGCATGATTCGGCACTGCCATCCGCCGTGCGCCAAGCCGTTCTCACACTGCACGTCGGTAAGATCACGCGATACTGTCGCCACGTAGCTGTGATCAATTCTTGTGAAGTCTTGCCACTTTCTTCCCATCGCGGTGGTTTCAAATAGACTTTGAATGATGACATCATGATTTTTGTTTTAAGAACAGGCCATAGAGCATAATCATATTAATGCTGATAAATGCAGGCTGGATGCCAGGATGCGACGACAGAAGGTTGGGGGGCGCATACAAATCAAAAAGCAATCAAGGAGACGGAACGAAAGTTTGAAGTTTTACTGCCCCTTGCAGTAGACTTTATGGAACTACAAGACATTATCATAGACTGAAAAGAACCATACAGTACTTTTGAAAATAAGTAGGGAGAAGTATTCCACTCCGACCCCTCTAATGTCCATTCTTTTGTCAAAAACTTTTTTTTTCAGTTTTCAGCAACTCTGACCATAGTATACAATATAACATTATACAATATGTCCAAAAAGTGCATATCCACTAATCATATTTAATTAAATTTAATATACTAATTACGATTAATAATTACAACACTTGCTGTTAATAATAAACAATATATACCTTCTACAGCTAAAGTGGGGTGGCCAGTGGTCCAGTATTTAGAGCATCGACCTCACAGTACAGAGGTACCGGGTTCAATTCCAGCTCCGGCCTCCCTGTGTGGGGTTTGAATGTTCTCCCTGGGCCTGCGTGGGTTTTGTCTGGGTACTCCGGTTTCCTCCGACATTCCAAAAACATGCATGGCAGGCTGATTGAACACTCCAAATTGTCCCTAGGTGCGAGTGTGAGCATGCATGGTTGTTCGTCTGTGTGTGCCTTGCAATTAGCTGGCAAGCGGTTCAGGGTGTCCCCTGCCTACTGCCCGAAGACAGCTGGGATAGGCTCCAGCACCCCCTGCGACCCTTGTGAGGATAAGCAGATCGGAAAATGGATGGATGGATGTTTTACGCAAATACTGACTGTGTATAATGCCAGCCCTTTCTCTGCAGAGTGGTGTGTGTCGGTGCGAGAAGGGTTACACCGAAGTGATGACCACACACGGCTTCTTGGACTACTGTACTCGAACCCCTGGTGTAGACACCAATTTGAAAGCTGACGTGAAAACCAACTCGGGAAGATTAAAACCATCTCAGGGCCGAGACCGTCTCACAGAGTGGACCTTACGACCTGTTGGCCCAGGTACTGAAATGGAAATGATCAGTACTGCTTTGACCCGAGTGCCCGAAATCATTACTTTTGACTTGTGGCTTTCTAGAACTTGAATCGCTAAGCCAGGGGTGAAGTTTCCACCAGGCTTATCGTTATATGTGCTATAAAAATAGCTGAACCATTAGACTGCAGAAGGATGCTTTTATGCAGGCAGAACCTATTTTTTTTTTGTTCTAAATTATGGGTATAATGTTTGAATGTTTTCTCATAAAGCATGAAAATACAAAAATATCTTAAAAGTTGATTTTTCATTGCACAGATGGAAGAGTAAAGCTGTGGGTTTACGCCGTGACTGCCGTCGGATTCATCTTAATACTCTTCATTATTGCATTCTCATTCCTGGTCTGGTATGTACCAATTTATTTGCTTGAGAGCTTCATCACGACGCACAATTTCTTCCCAAAACCTCTCGTTGCGTGCGGGTTCTCATACAACCCATAGATGCAAACAGGCAAAGTGCTGCGAAGCCACGAAAATTCTCAACCATCTGTTCTCCATGCTGTCAAAGATGACTTGCACACCTCACAACATTTCGCCACGAGTGTGCTGCTGCTATCACATAATGGAACTCGACGTAAAAGCTGATATCATGTCGGGCTGCCTTGAGGCAACAAATCAGACGCACTGTCAGCTTGTCTTGTTTTTTTGTATTTCAGCAAATCGGGCAAAATCGCAAAGACGACACCCCCGCCGCAGAAGCCTTTGACGCTGGCCTATGATGGTGACATAGACATGTAACCACGTTGGTATTCTTCACACCGATGCTCTCCTCTGCCTCTCGGACAGACTCTCGACGTATACAGACGCCACGAGGTGGTATGAACGGATCAAGGTACTCCGGTCGAGCCGCGCAAATAGCATTTGCTATTGAACGACACACTTTCCCATGCTAAATTGCTCCTCAAAAGAAGAGCCAAGAAGCCAAACTCGCAACACGGACACGGCGATGCAGGCTAGCTCGCAAACCTGAAATCATCAGAGCTTGCAAAAGCTAAAGCATTTTTTAAAAATGTTGTTTTATTCTCATGTATGTTTGTGTGTTGAAAATCACAAGGACCAAATGGAGCTGTGGTTGTCTCTAAATGGACAGATCCAAAATTCATGACATACAGAGGCTGAAAATGGAACACTTTTCTCATTCTTGTTGGAAATTTGTAAAGGAAATGTCACAACTTTATTGTGTAAACAGCCTTTTTTTCTGAGAATAAACAAAAGAAAATGCTTTATGCACTATGTTAGTGCTGATACACAATTCCTTTTCCTTTGAAATGACTTTTATAGTGTTTGAAATGTTTATGCAAGTCGTTGCTGTTGGATTGTACTTTTGTTGACGATGCCATATGTTGTGTCGATGTGGAAACCAAAAGGAGGCTTGCCTTGAGTTTAACAACGCGATGCACTCGTTTCTCTGTCCCAAAATATCATTCAACACTTAGAAACCAAGAAATGTGAACATTTCGACCATTTCAGTGAGACAATGCTGCTGAGTGACATACGAACTCGTGTCGTACAACATACAAAACACACATGAATGTCAGGAAGAAAAAGAAGATGCATACACACAGTTAGGTCTGGCATGATACGGGCAATGGCATGATGATTATGCCTTTATACACCTTCACCACAGACAGTCAAGTTGTGTTGAAAGAGAAGACTTTCACTTGTATTTTGAGATTTTTCCAAACATATGGAGAATGTTTAATTCCCCAACCTTCAAAAAGTCGTTATTTTCTTGCCTGTTTGTTTTAGGGTCATTGTTCAGTTGCACTAAGAAACAAAAGAATGCGATTCCACATCAAGGATTTTTAAAATAATTGTTATGGAAATAATTGATTGTACATCCAGTAATTAAAAAAAAAAAAGATCAATAAAAATAAATAATTGTGAAATGCTGATTCATATCTGGGTGGCCCGGTGGTCCAGTTGTTAGCGCGTCAACCTCACAGTGCAGAGGTCTTGGGTTCAGTTCCCGCTCGGGTTCCCTGTGTGGAGTTTGCATGTTCTCCCCAGGCCTGCGTGGGTTTTCTCCGGGTACTCCGGTTTCCTCCCACATTCCAAAAACATGCATGGCAGGCTGATTGAACACTCTAGAATTGTCCCTAGGTGTGAGCGTGAGCGTGGATGGTTGTTCGTCTCTGTGTGCTCTGCGATTGGCTGGCAACCAGTTCAAGGTGTACCCCGCCTGCTGCCCGAAGACAACTCCAGCACCCCCCGCGACCCTTGTGAGGATAAAGCGAATCGGAAAATGAATGAATGATTCATACCTGATACCAACTCCAAACTTTTATTGGCTGTCTGAATATCGCTATGGAGCCATTTGACAGAACTCTACATAAAACCACACAAACCTTTAAAGGGAGTGCTGTAATTCCCCCCCCCCCCCCAAAAAAAAAAATTGTCAATTTTGTTAAAACTGTCGTAAGCATGATCTGACATGAGCATTTGAGTAAAATGATCTGTGAAACGACCATCCCTCGATGGCCCCAACTTGGATATGCAGGAATCCACGGTGCCAGAAGAAAAACAACAAATCAGAGACAAGAAGGCGTAACAGACGAGATCTCAATCAATTCTCGTGCACTAGCGGGCTCACTCATACCGGGTGAACCCTCCAAGCCTCACCCCATTATATGACTCATGTACAAGTGTGAGGTCATACAAAATGACAAAAGTGTTTTCTTGAATTGCTAACTCCCCCATCAAATGATAAATCCAATGATTTTTTTAAAAATTAATCTGTAAATCTTGTTTTACATGAAACTCATCGAGTTAGTGTGTAAAGGCAAACTCATTAATACTCTTGTCATTGCCTAATTAAAATTGTGCATTCACATTTGATCAAATGCAAATGATTTATTTTATCAGAACAAGGTATCTTATTCTGCATCACACACAGGGACGCGCTCACAGGCAAACACACAGAGGTGGCCCACATCAAGGAGAGAAACAGCTTCATGTAATTGACTGTTTTCTCTGCCGGGTGACACGAACAATGATAGAAACCAAATATTTGAAAGCACAAATTAAGTGATTTATTTTCTGCATATCTTCTTTTATTCTTATATCCACCATTTGTGTATGCAAAGAAAAATACAAATACCGGTAAATAAATAAATAAATAAATAACACCAGACCGTCATCCCAATGGATCCTGGATTCAAGATAAACTCCTACATTTCCACATGCAACCCTTAGTGCATTATTCATGTGATGGAGTGGAGTATTCAGTAATCGGCAGCTGACAACAGTGTACGCTATCTTCTTCCCCTGCCTCCACAATCTGAATATTTGCTCTGGTGTTATCTGACCTCCTTCTGAATGTATTACCAGTAACTATCGCCTGTGGTTGTTACTCGTTGTAGCAATTGTATTTCAGCAGCTGATTGTGTGCAGGTAAGCTTGATCTATCCTGAAACAGAAATGCTCAAAGTGGCCTTGAAAAAAAAAAAAGCTCCGTTGTTTTAAGTACCGGTAGTTGTGGAACAAGATGCAGTCCTAAGTTTGATCAAACTGTGAACTAGGGATCATTTCTAAAGACAATGAACATATCGGGTTTGATGACGTTTCAGTTCGGAATTTCTCTGCTTTCAAAAGACTACTGTAGATTGGCTGGTGCCCCCTCCCCCCCCAAAAAAAAACTCGTAGCCCCTTATTGTTTTTAAGTACCATGCTATTTGTGTTACTGTTGTGTGTAATTGGAGATCTGAACACTGATGCAAATAAATTGTGGAACCCTGTGAAACAAACGAATCACGTTGTCTTTTCACTTGGGCAACACCTGCAATCTTATTAATCAGTCTTGTGACTCTCATGGCAAGGATACATGATGAAAAATGATCATTCTCACAGGATGCAAGGAGAACTGTGTTGAAATCTTTGGTCGTATCTAATTGACTCATTTAAGGCTGTCACTTTTGTTTAAGGGAAGGTTTAATTCAAATGCTTGTGTCACGGCCATCTGATATGAGGCAAAAGCTGTGGGCTAATCTCGTCAAGTTAGATTAATTTAATTTCAGAGGCTCCGTGGGCATGTTTGAGGGCTTCTGTGACAATAGGGTGAACAATTTGACGACAGCAGGGTGTTGATCTGTGAACGTGGCATTATGAATGCATTATGGACTGGCTTTGGAGACATTTGTCTGCAGCTACTCCAAACAAATGCTTTTTATAAAAGTGATTATACTGAGATACACAATAATACCCATTTATATCCATTCCTTCTTTAAATTCCTCCACTAGTCATATACCTGTACTTTAGTGTTTTTTTTAATCCATTAAAACGTGTAAAATATCAGTCAGATGTAACCCCAATTTTCTCAACAATTCTATGGATTTACATAAAATGTGGTAGTTTGAAGTGTCTATTATCTCGAGACCACAACATTAGGCAGCCTTGTCCTCTAATTGGCCTTTGCCATTGACCCACCTGCCAGGAAGACCACCATTGTGGAGTTTGATTTTGTATTTTGCCAACATGCTGATCCAACAAGAAAGTCTTTTGCCATAGGATGAGCAATGGTGCCACAATTTACAAATACAGCCATGTTGAGAGTACTGTATATACATTATTTTTAAACTTGGGGATAAAATGATGACGTTGTCTGAGTCTGGAATATTGTATCACTAAATCATGGGCTACTCTGGGTCAAAAAGTCAATTTATTTAGTAATGACTCCTAACCCTAATGTGGGATTGGCAACAATGAACTTGGGTTGCTAATCAGCAAGTGTTTGCATATTTTTATCCAATCATGAGGGTTGACATGTAAGATGGCGCAAGCCCTCCTCATTAAGTGAAAAGATTTTGAAGTCCAGGCTGGACTTCACAAATAAAGGGGAGGAAAAAGTGATGTAATACGGTTATGCTTTTGTGTCATAGTTAAGGGTCTTGTTGCTGACTACAGTAAAAGTTTCGTAAAGTGGAGAAAAAAAATGTGTTCAACATTGTTGAGCAACACACTAGACTGGGGAGGTTCAAAAAGAGCTTTATCCTGCTCTTAGGCACGGTCATTAAAAAAATACAGAGGCTGGCTTGAAAAGAACTCCCGTAGTTGCTGGAGTCTTCAAATTCCAATAGGGTCAATCTTTGTGAATCTGACAAAACCCCTTTTCCATAATTGAAGTTATGAATTCAAATCCTATCATATGGATGTGTGGCCGACAGTAACTATCTATTAGATTAGATTAGATATCCTTTATTTGTCCCACACTGGGGTATTTTGGGGTGCTCGGCGCAATTCCTGATTTGGCATTACAGTACGGTATAACAAACGCCACGAATGTCATAATAGGCACAACATTTTGTGAAATAATACTCCTTCCTTCCCCAGTCTTGACAATGTACACATATTTGTCTTCATATGTAATTCCTACAGCTCATTTGTGTATATCTACTTCATGATGTTTTGCTTTTAAACATGTCAGAGGAATGCATTTGTATTAATGAGCACTGGGATGTTTTATGGTCTTGTTACAGTTTGCACGAGTAAACAGTGATGAAGCAGTGAGTCAAGCAATACAGTATCCAATGCTACTCGGGCACCAGAAGATCTATATAGTTTGCGGATATCAAAGGATTCAAATTTAAACAAAATAATTTTCAGAACCCACCAAATGTGAAATCAAACAGGCAAGTAAATCTTGAGTTATCTGCCTATTTTTTGAAAATCTGCCCACTGTTGGTTTTCCAACGGGAGCTATGGCGCCCCCTACCGCAAAACCTGAGGCGTGACAGGGCTACCGGAACATTTTTTTTCCCCCCCCACTAGCTACAGTCAGTGCACAATCACCGCCTGGACTGCGCAAATCTGCACGCACAGCCCCACACAGTAAGTGCACTAATATTTGCCCTTTTTTGAACACGATTGGTGCGTGTAAGTAAACAGAAATGTGCTATGCACAATATGCATGGCACCTGTATTTCACCTCCCGGCACGTTGTCCACGGGTGCTTTGCCTCGTCGTCCTCTTTCTCGTTCTACTTCCGCACATTGCATTGCAATCGGTCTACTACCAATGCTTCAACACACGGGAAATGCACCACGAATAGCCTGGATTGATCAAGCAAACTGAACGCGATCGCAGCGTGAATATTCGTTCGAAAGCAGGAAATAGTGACGTCATTAAGAAACCGTGAGTTTTGCATTACCACTCTTAAATCCAGCGAATCATAATTATGTAATAATACAAACGTAATTCCAGAATAATTATTGTAAACGCTGTGTCAAAGGGAAAATATTGAGAATTTTGCATTCTAAAAAAATTACATAAAAACTGTTGTATAACCCAACCTATAACCGTATAGATATTGCACAATACAAACATCTAATACAATAACTATTCATTATCAAAACAATAATCCAGCTAAAGATTGTCACTGTCAGAGAGGTGATACTCAACATTAGTTCATACTGTTCTTGTAGACCGTGTGTCAATAGCCAGAATCACAATAATGTCCCCAAATCGCCTTTACCTGTAGGGTTAGACCAGGGGCGGAGCTACAGCTTGTCTGACTCTGGTCACTCTGTGGCCACCTCCGTGGCCACCCCTATACATAGGGAAAAATGTGAAAATCTGTGATCTTTTTTCTTTTTTTTTTTAACTATCCTCACACGGATGCAGTATTGTTAAACCTCTTGATACTACTTCCACATGTTGTTTAATATAGGTACTGTATATATTAACTGCATATTTACAGACTAAATTTAAAATAAATCTGAATACAAACTCTATTTTAAGTAAGTATAATTCAATCCATTCAATTAACGTAAATGAAATCTGGTAGGTTGGCAAGATGAAAGCCTTTTCTTATGAAGGTAGACTGTCCTACATTTTTTTCAAAAACCCGCCTTGAAAACTGCAGTGTGTAGACTTTTTGCATCCCCTGTATGTAGATTGTTATAAAGTATATGGATATACTCTAATAATGGCAAAATGGTTACTAGAGTCTTTTGTAGGTGTCACGAATATTGTGCCGAGGTGTTTCTGATTGTGTTTTCTATTGTTTTGCCAGACGTCGTGTCATGGCATCTCCACTGAGGAGTCTCGTTTACGATGATAATCGGTACCACAAGGCCTTCCAACTTTTTCTGGAGCGCTCCTCTGAACATCAGTGTATGAAGGACTTTATACACAATATCCTGCCGGACATTTTGGCCAGGTAATCCACCTCACACGCTTGTTTGCATTTGTAATAATACTGTCACAATTGGCCGAAAGCTTCAATGGTGAAAGGCTTGACCAAGACCAATTGTACTCCATGTAACAGTGGTCATAAAGTTTATTTTATGATATGTTTGTTTTTAGCAGATTAGCTCCATTGTCAAGAACATGGCTTTAAGATGAGGGAAGGTTGATTTCACACGTGGCACTTGTTTAAACCCATGTGCTTGAGAGACAGTTGCATTGGATTAGCTCAGAATACCCTTTGTCATAGATCATTAAATAGAAAGTGCAGTATTTAAATGTTCTTGAAATGTTAGTCTGTGATGAATGACGCAGAAGGATATTCTACGTGACAGAAATAATTAATCTTACCATACGGCATTTTTATGATGAGTTCGTACATGCTTGGTGGGATACAAAAAGGGTCAAAGAGTGTGCCCGATTTTTGGCAAGTCTGACAATTTCATTTTATTAATTTATTCTGTCTCCACAGCATCGGAAACGGCAAGCCCCATCTGAATGTTATTGGAGTTGGAAGTGGTGATGGTAAGAGACCGCTTTAAAAGCATAGCTTTATTATAGTCAGTCCAACCTCACATTTAATGACACACTATATAACTGAGTAACTTCTGCAGCGGTCACTTAAGGTGAGGACACATTCTTGTATCAGTAACTACACTGTTGTGTCCTTAATTGCTCTACCAGCAATAAAAAAGAGAGATCACTCCCAAGAGTTTGTATTTATCTGATTTGTTGTCATTAAAATCTTTAACCTTATTCACAGACAATCTGACCGCATCAGGTCATTCATTTACTCCTCGGTGCTCACCACTGTGAGCACAACTTCCAAGTTCTCAAGTGCTGCTGCTACTTTGTATTGATGTCAAAGGCAGTCTTTTTCATTTACCTGAACTATTTACTCTCAGCCCGTTGTGGTGATGTTACACACTCTAATGGACAAATCAAAGTTAAGTGACCTGAAAATCATGTCAACAGAGCGTTTTTCATTCTCAAGCAGGATACACACTTTGCGATTTTGAACATTGTAACTGATTTTTTAGAAATAGTGTTGTTGTTTCTAGGTTGGCAAAAGACAATGTACAATGCGCGTATGGATACCATGGATACCCGATTTGAAATATTGAACGTTTCATATTTTCATTTGTCTCCCTGCTGTTACTTAATTCCATCGTTTTGTTATGAATTCTTCAATGGTTTTGTTTCTGTGTAGAAAAAATATCTGTTGGATTACAATTTATCAGATATGTACTGTGTGTGTGTGTGTGTGTGTGTGTGTGTGTGTGTGTGTGTGTGTGTTTGAAAATGAAACTGTGCTGGTGCTTGTAGGTCGCATTGATCTCGAGATGTTCTCCGAGCTCCATCAGAAGCACCCTGGGGCGATGGTGGACTACGAGGTTGTAGAACCGAGCAGCCAGCAGCTTCATTGCTACAAAGGTAGCTGCGCTTTCCGCTAACCCCATGTTGCTATTCAACTTTACACAGGGTCCTCGGCTTACAATGGAGCTATGTTCTTACAGTGGTGGAGTAACTCGAATTCATATGCAAATCGGAGCACACAAAATTCTATCAATAGGATTTACAAAGGGGTGGAAAATGTCCTGTCGATTTCCATTCCTTACAAATGAAAAGTTTACACACCCCTTTTCAAATGTTTTTTGTGATATAAAAACAAAAAATAAAATAAGAAAAGTGAAAAGTCAAAATATTGTTTTTCTTAACTGTACATTTTGCATTTGCTGATGCAGTGTTGCTGTCGCAGAAGTCTGATTTGGATTACATCATATTTAAGTGGAACAAGATGACTGCCATCGAGTTTGAGAAGCAATGGAAGTTGAAGGAAATAACAAAGAAGATTGACTTCATTCACATGATTCAGGTGAGTGCCGCAGACAATCTAAAGCACACTTTCATCATTTGGTATCTATTATTCCATTAGAAAATCTGTTTGTTTGATGTTATGTTTTAATTAAGCATTCCATAAATCCAAATCTGAAGCTCATTGATCTGTGGTACAATTCACAGATGCTCTATTATGTCAACGATGTCGAAGCGACCATCACATTCTTCCGGAGTCTCCTTGCCCCGAATGGGAAGCTTCTCATTATTCTGGTGTCTGGTAAGGGATCATTTTTCTCATCTCTCAGCGTATTTCTACATTCATTTCTAATATTAGGGTGGGAAATAGACGTAGCTATTCATTGATTTTTTTTTTTTTTTTTTTTTAAAACAGCACCTATATGCTGACTTAGATTGGAGATGGTTGAACTTTGGGGTTTTGCTAGCTTTAAACTACCGTATTTTCCGGACTATAAGTCGCAGTTTTTTTTCATAGTGTGCAATTTATACTCTGGAGCGACTTGTGTGAAATTATTAACACATGATTATGTCATTTCACGTTGTTTTCACATTAAACCACAAGAGGGCGCTCTCGGCCTGTGTTGATAAATTGACGATAAGTCTGACGTAAGCGACGTAGAAGAGGAAGAAGGCGCATCATCTACCTCCTGAGTTGGGGGAGTTGTTTAAAAGTGACACTGAGGATGAAGATTTCATTGGATTTAGTGATTTGGAGTGAAACTGATAGTTTGGTAAACTTGTTAGCATGTTCTCTAGAGTTATCTGAATAACTCTTAATATGTTACGTCGTTACTGACATTATCAGGCATGTCAGTCATGTAACGTTAGTATACCGTACACTTATTCAGCCTGTTGTTCTCCATTTTATTTTTATTTTAAATTGCCTTTCAAGATGACATGTATGTTTTTGGTGTTGGATTTTATCAAATAAATTTCCCCCCAAAATGCAACTTATATATGTTTTTTCCTTCTTAATTATGCATTTTTTGGTTGGTGCGATTTATAATCCGGAGCAACGTATAATCCGAAAAATACGGTATATCAATCCAAATTATCTAAATAAAATCCAGAATGACACTTGTTTGTTTGTAGTGAATTATGTTTCACTTTTTTTACTTCAATGATTGAAACACAGGGAGATTTTCACACTCCTCTCCCACTCAAGTAAATTTTTATTTTGAGTGTAGACTACAAAACATTGTGTCGGACATCAAAAAGTGAATATGAGAGTAGAGATAAAGACATTGTCTGGTCTTCACTGTGGTCTGTTTTCAGGTGAGAGTGGTTGGGGAAAGTTGTGGCAGACCTTCAGGGGTCAGATCTGTGCCTGCGAAATAGCTCAGTGTACGACCACAGCTGACGTCAAAAGCATCCTGGACGCCGGGGGAGTGCAATACAAGAGCTACGTGCTGCCTTCTCAAATGGATATCACCGAGTGTTTCACAGAGGGTGACGAGAGCGGAGAGCTGCTGCTTGACTTCCTCACCGAGGTGGATCACTTCAGCCAAACGGCCTCGCCGCAACTCAAAGCGGATGTCCTGAAGTTACTGCGAGACCCAGCTTGTTCTCGGGAAGCAGACGGAAAAGTTGTCTTCAATAACAATCTAGAGGTTGTTGTCGTTGATTCACCCAGATAAAAGTTAATTGGAACTCAATACACACGTGGAAAGCAAAAATACATTTTAAATTCCAGGTAGGTGAAGTGATTTGAGCTCTGAGCCACTTAAGTTCCTTTTCATCATGTTTAATATTAATTGTGCATAATTTTGTGCGAAAGGTATAGAAATTGTAATCCTCTCTAAACTGTTTATCAGGTCATTTAGAGTGGAGCACAATCCATTTTGTCAATCTGTGATTTGCTCCACCTATAATGAAATGTTCTCTTTTGGAAATAATGAAAATAGAATGTATCCAATCCAGGGTCAAAGTGCTATCATATAACATTTATCGACTGCATATGTAATAACTAATTTGAGTCACATTTACATCTTATCTGTCATACACATACAAAAATAGTAAAAAAAAAAAAAAGTCATCATCGTGACTTTTGAGTGATGGACGCAGTGTTCCAGTTTTGGTTCTAGGATTATCAACACATTTACCCCTCCAACCCCCTTTTTTTTTTTTTTTTTGCCATTGCTAGTATCGCTCCCTCTTGTGCCGCATGCATGAAAAGGCTAAAGAAGCAGCAAAGCCTTGGGCGCTATGCAGATGCCTCAAAAATGTTGATCAAATTGCAAGTTGTATGACAACTGTAGCATTCATTGTGTTAAGCACGTCTGCCTTACAGTGCTGCGTTTCAGGGTTGGAATCAGCCTGTTCTCGTCATGTTGTGTCACTAGATAAAATGTCGACTTTTTGACTTTGATCGGTTGGACTGTTAATTAAAGCTTGTCAATGTTGACTAATTGTATTTCAATCTAGGCAAATAAATGCAATGACTAACTGGATTAACAGCAAGCATGTTTACAAAGTTGCGAAATGTTTATTTAATTAAAGGTATTGAATAATGACTATTTGGTGTCTGTGTGTGACTGGCAACAAAACCTCATGTCAGTCGGCAAAAACAATACGTTATCACAGGTTACCACAAATTTTTGGGTTCTCCACTTTAAAGGATGAATCCTTGAAGTTCAATGGCGTTACGTGCCTTTATACAGGCATTACATAGGATGAACTGACTGCATTACAGTACTGTATTCACTCTGAGCTATTGGCACCATCTTGAGGGCGGTATGATTAGGTGGGACTGTGTGTGACTGTGAAATATCACTTGGGGAACTTCCATTGTTTTTACAAAATACTCCTTGAAGGCACAAGTATTTCTTGTTTCAAAATTTGACCTTGGGGTTTACACCTTGATGGCACAATTTCATTTACAAAAGCAACAATATTGATATATATATATATAAAAGTAAATATAAGTCAATCAATGTTACAACAACCATAACTGGTGGCCGGCTACCCGCGGCTCAAGAGCTCTTAATCCTCATGCAGCTCTTTAGCACCGCCCTAGTGGCTCCCTGGAGATTTTTCAACAATGTTTGAAAATGAAAAAAGATGGGGGAGGGAAATATATTTTAATATGGTTTCTGTAAACATGACACAAACATTTTTAACGTTTCCCAGTGCTGTAAAACTCTGGAGAATAAATATTACATTTCAACATTTCTGTGAGCGAAGATTTGCGTCATAGCCTGTGATACACGTACACTGTAAAAATGAACTTTTTGCTCTAGTAAATTATATCTACTAAATGTTAATCATATCTACATACTGTATAAGTATTTGGTTTTGATGAAAACTTAAAATAATTGTGCAAATTTTACACAATGTTTTCCTACAATGAATAAACCACAATATAAGAGTAACATTTACTTGCAATTCACTCATAATATTTACACAATTATTATTATATTAAATAGAGATGATGCATAAAACAAACAAATTCAAACTATAATTTACTTAAATGGAATCAGTTTGTGTGCGCATGCTCATTGACCAACACGCGAGATGTGTCTGGACAGCATTAGTTAACGTTACCTGAGGCAATCTGTTTTCCATCTTAACCATCGCACATAATCCTGTCTAAATATATCTTAAAAATGTGATGTGTATTGTTTTGGTAATATGTCTTCATGTTGACTGTGTTATTTAGCTAAATGGATAGCATGGCATTTTGCCGCCATTGCCTCAAGTAACGCTTGCTAATGTTAACTTACCACGAATCAGCTAAACTGATATTAATTTGTTTGTTATACTGTTGGGCTATCAATGAAGTGTTTGGTGTGTCCCAAGGAGTTTTTAGGAAGAGCAGGTGTGACCACAAGGAAACAATGGGTTTGCTAATCGTATGGCTAACAATTATTTCGATGTGTCTGAGCAGAATTAGCTAACGTTATCTGAGGCAACCTGTTTTAATATCGAGCATAATCGTTTCTCAATATATCTTGATGTAGTGTAGGAAAAATGGAATTCGTTGATAAAACAGAGCCCTATCTTAAATCAAGTTATAAGCCAATATGATTAGTTAATGTTGTTTAATATGATACATTTTGTGTATTTTCTTTCAGGTTTGGTCAATGTATTGCAGTTAGTCTTTTGGTAAGTGCATAACAGTATTAATAATACATAACAACCCTCCACTCAAACACAGGCCATTGTTTTAATATTATTCTCTCTTCTTACAGGTTTCTTTGTGTCTAATCAGTTTTGGTGAGTATAAAACATGATTTCCACCAATTTTGTTTTTACGGCTTGGCCTCTAGATGAAGATTGGCTGGTTTGAACTATGCTGTGACATGGCCATGCAAGCGTTGCAATTTTAGGACTTAATCTTGTTTTGAGCTCTTTAAACATTATAAATTGAAATATTTTCACACCAGTCAATGCCAGTCACTACCCTTCTTGTACTCACATTGTCCTTGTTCCATTAAGGTTTGGAGTGCACTTCACTCTCATCTGTTTTGAGATCATCCCCAAAGTGTGCCCTTAGAACAAACCGTTTCTTTTTCGTGCCTTATTTGTAACTTGTGTTGTTTTCATTCAGAGAAGCAGTATTTTGAATACCTCGTGACTCATCTTGTAAAGCAAGAAACTGGCCAGTGTGTTTTTAGAGGGTGTGACAAAAGCACTTGTACTGTATACACAACGTTTGCTTCACAGCCTGGAGGATTTTAAATATACTGTATTTCAGGCATTTCCGAATCAGGCAAGAAGCTCGTTTGTATTTATCAGGGGTGCCATGGGTGTTCCAAAGGTGTGTCGCACATGAGATGAATGAATTCATCTAATATTACTAGACAGGAAACATTCAACCCCACAACTCAGAAAGTAGGGGAGTTGAAATGCATACATGCGCAGAGCCTATACTATATATTAAATGAACCGATGACTAGGACTTGTATTGAATATGGACATTACTATTACATTGGAATAGTCTGTGAACTGACCAGATGCATTGTATAATTTAACATGGTAAACATGCTTATTTGACACTAGTCTATGATTGTGGGCTATTGATGAAAGATGTCAGCCAGTTCAAACGATTGAAACGGTTCTATTTGTTTTTCTTGTTAATTGCATGAGGCAGGAAAACTGCAGTAATGGAGTTGAGGATTCCCTCAAAATCCTGGTGGTCCAAGAGGCTGTGGGAGAGGATCCAGTCGATGTCTCTTTCCAAGATAATTATGTCATATTTACAAGATACCCAGCCTCCATGTTTGTGACTTATTTTATTTCTATATAGATGCCATATTTATGTATGCCACGGATATTGAGAATAAAACATTCCATTGGAAAAGTTAATATTTGGTGTAACATTCATTTAAACACATTTAATAGCAAATACTTAGATTTATGCAGTTAAGAGTTCTGTATAATTAAGTTTCAATTACTTTTTTGCTTCCTATTGGTAATCATTTCGTGTTTTTAAGTTTTACTTAATTATTTAATGTATGAAACCCAATTGCAATTATTACATTTTACTTCATTATAGTGTGACACTTAATAATTGAATTGAGTAAGAGTTACTTAATATTTACCTCCATATAATCTTTAGTTTCTTGTAAATGTTACTATGATGAGTAGGACATACTTGAAATATGAGCAATAACATTTACTTACTTAAAGTGAGTGCAAATATTTGCGAGAATTATTTAAGTAAATGTTACTCGTCGTTTTTTTTCAGTGTCTCTATTAGCAGGGCGGGATGTCAATCAGGTGGCTGCTGTAAAAAAATAATAATAAAATAAAAATAAAATTAAAAAAAACAGCGCTTCAGGTACAATTTACCGAGGGTACTGGCAAAGAATGGTAATCTGGAGAGCCGAGAGAAGCATTTTTAAATAGTACTCGTGAGCTACGCGTAGCTCACGAGTACTATAGTTAACAAGCCGCAAAAGTGCGTCCCATGCCTCGTTCATTTTAGCGGCCGTTCTGGCCGTTGCTCTTTATGGCATGCGTGTCTAAGTGTGCGAGTATGCGCGTGCGTGCGGTAACGGGTCGATCGCGGGAGGTTGGTTGTTCTTCGGACGTAGATCTTCGGGCAAAAAGGTTGGACACCCCTGCTCTCCAGATCCACTGTCGGGAGGGAAAACAAAAACGTTTAAACATGAAGGCTCATTGTGTATTTTTAGCCAACTTAGTCATTTTGATAGTAGGCTAATATAGTTAATATAGCATGTGTTGCCTTCATTATAAGGCTTCGAAAAGGTTTTTATTTTTTTGCGGCTCCAGATATATTTGTTTTTTGTTTGTTTTTTTTTGTTTTTTTGCTCCCACTCTTTCAACATTTTGGGTTACCGACCCCTGACCAAAACGAATCGTCATAATAATCATCAAGTTACCAGGTTCTAAATTGAAAGTGTTGTCAAGGCAAGAGTTTCATGTCTTCACTTAAGATTCTTTCCGTTAAAGGAAGATTACAGTTGTGGGAGGTATTGGACAATGTATCTTTTCTTCACTGTGTAACGGTGTGTAACAAGTCTACAACTGGCATATGGTTTGACGGCATAATGTCAGATTTCTGTGTGTGTGTGTGTGTGTGTGTGTGTGTGTGTGTGTGTGTGTGTGTGTCCCCTCTGGTTTACAATTATGCGCTATGTACACAGTAAGGGCATATGCATAGTGTATTATTCAATGTACCCGCCTATGCATACTATTCAATGTGCCGTTACCATTGTAACACAGTTTTAACTTGGTTCCGGAAGCCTGATAAGTTTTTTTTTTTTTTTTCAGGGTTCCGGTAAAACCTGGTCGGCGTGTTTCGTGTGTATTTGTTTTACTGTCTGCTTTTATTTAATATAATTCAACCGTAAACATTAAAAGGGAATATATGATGTAATGACATATTTTAGCCTTAATTTAATGTTGAAAACATGACTACGGAATCCCGCAACCCTTGTGAGGATAAGCGAATCACCAAATGAATGCATGAATTGGATGGATGTATGATTATGAAAATGCTGGATTTTATTTTGAAATTGCCTATTTGAATTATTCCAAAATGATTAGTTTTCTTCTGAGACGACTGACCTAACTGGTATTCGACACAGAGGAGCGGGAAGGTAAAGGAGTGATCAATGCAATAAGATTTTGAATTACAAGATTGTTCTGATGCTGTACAGCCATGCTGTTATCTTAATGCATTTCAGAATTATGGCAGCAAAGACCAAGTCAACCATCTATGAGGGCAGTGCTGCCCGAGTTTTTCAGTTCTATCTGCAAAATTCGGACGAGCACACAGCTGTTGTCCGTTTTCTCGAGGAGCACCTCCCAGGGGAGTTCAAGAGGTACCAAAACGGCTTTCATACATGATGAAATGAACAGGTCAAACATTGATTCTCCTAGATATCGATTATCCACACATCTACTGTTTAAAAAATTCAGTCTCGAAGATCTCTGAATTTCAATAACTAAAGTATATATTGCACATGAAAAAAATACTGCCTACATGTATTTATTACACCAAAATGACCTGCTTGATGAGCAGTAAAATCATTTACTGAATTTTAAAACCTGACTGACATTCCACTGTTCATTTGATTGATCAGTTGTGACAAAATGGTGTCATTCTCTTTGATACACTGTATCCGTAACTTGATACAGTGTATGATTTTTTTTTTTTTTTCTGTGTCTTGGTGCAGAATGGTAGCAGATAAAAACGAGCTGGCTGTTCTCGGTGTGGGAAGTGGTGGAGGTATGTGACGAGTGATATACAGCACCTGTTCACTTTTTCCTGACTGTAAATGTGATGACTGCAATTGGATGGCGACCAGTTTAGCATACGCGACGCCTCTCGCCCAGAGTCAGCTCAAGTTTAGCCGGGGAACCAAATGAGGACTACACAATTCTAACAGCATTTCACAGTGTCGTCACATTCTTTTTTTATTGTATTTTTTTATATATTCAATGAACAGAATCCATGTGCTATTCCAAATTATTCAGACTAGATGCTTCATAAATGTAACCTCATTTACTTTTAATATCCTGTATGCAAGCTCACTTTAAGGAGCTTATTTCTTGACTGGGCGCAGGCGAGGTGGATGTCCAGATCCTGTCTCTCTTACAGTCCATCTTTCCCACTCTTCCAATCACCGTCGACATTGTCGATGGAAGCGTTGAACTGCTTGCCAACTTCAAAGGTACGGGCAACACAATGTGAGGCTTTAGATGTAGGAAGTTGTACATTTTTTTTTTTCTTGTGCACCTCGTCAAGTTTCTTCTAAATAGTTAATATGAGTCCACACAACATTTGAATGGAGCCGCGATGTGTGTTTTGAATCAGTGCCCATGTTGACACTGAAAACATTCAACCTTCAATCGCATCACAGGAAACATTTTGTCCATATTTCCTTTTCCCCTGTCCAATCACCTGTTCAAATAAACAGTGATTTTTTTTATGATGGTTGGATTCTTACTGTATTATATTTTCAGCATTGGTAGCAAAGACTGAAAACCTTCAGAAGACTCCATTCACTTGGCATGTTATGTCAAGTGAGGATTACAGAAAGCAAATCAAAGACGTGAAGAAATATGACTTCATTCACCTGATTCAGGTATTACCTATCAGTCTGTCTGTCTTTCTGTTCGTCTGTATCTATGTATTCATGATGGGAATTTGTCTTTTTTTAATCAACTTAATTTGCTGTTTTTTTTCAATTACGATTTGATATTTATCTTTAAAGGCAAAAAATGGGAAGCCAATCAGTTCATTTATTACAAAATTTCAATGACGTTTGTTGCATGCAGGATTTAGCAAAAGAGAAATGTTTTTTTAGCGGCTTGGATTTATTTGGAGCACTCAAGAGAGTTTAGCTTCCAAGAGGAGGAAGCAGGAAATAGCGAATGAGGCAAACGATTTTGCTCAAGAGACGTACAGTATTTTACTTCTTGTAACGTAAAAATAGTTTACGGTTAGTTCAGCCCACAATTTTTGGTACATTTTTCCTCGAACAATTTCACCACAATTATTACACCATATCCCAACAGCAATTCAAATTTTAACTGTTGTTTTGTGAAGTGAATACTGTATTCCTCTCAATCCTCTACTTGACAGATGATTTACTTCGTTGATGACCTGACAGAAAGTATCAAATTCTATCACAGCATTCTCAAGAAGAACGGCAGCCTTGTGATCATAATAGAAAAAAGTAAGGCCCCGAGTAACTGTCATGTGTCACCTCTTGTGGTGTTCATATTTATTTTAATTGTCAGTGTCATTGCTTCCAGTACCTCCGCCACACAGACAAAAAAATACACAGCCTTCAAAATTAAAAAAATAATAATAAAATAAAGAAAATTAAAAAACGAGACACCATTTTAGCTCACAAGCAGATGAATCAGCATAGATCAACTACATTCTTAATGCACAGCTGCTTGTTGCTTGGACAGAAAAATAAAAGAGTTCTTTGAAAAATGCTTCTTCTGATGCTGTAACTTTGAATTTTAATTCAAATGACTACGTTGATACAGCCGGTCATAGCTGGGACACCCTGTGGAGGACTTCAGAGGAGCTGGAGGACGAGGAGACCCCTCGGTATCGCTCATCCGAAGATGTCCTGGCCTCCCTGAAGACTCTGGGTCTGAAATACGAAGAGTATTCCATTCCCACCACCTTTGACATCACCGAGTGCTTTGATCCAAACAGCGAGACCGGACAGCGTCTGCTTTGTTACCTTACCGAAACGGATGATTTTTACCAGTCGTTCACGCCACAAATAAGAGCTGACATACTGAACCTTATCAGGAGCAAGTGTAGCACTGAAAAAGATGGCAAGATACTTTTCGACAATTGTTTGAGTTGTATGATTGTGCATGCTTGAATTAGTCCTCTGGAGTGATAAGCACCATTAATCAGCTCACTTAAAAAGAAAACTGACCTGTCGCCCCTATCCGCTTTTAGTCTGCAAAAAGTGTTCAGTTGAATGTAGTGCACTCTGCTAAACTAAACCGTATTTCAGTAATAAAGTAGTATTTTTGTGTAACCATGTACATTTAACATGTACAACTCAATTGAAAAAAATACATAAATTTAGAGAGGGCATGTAAAGAAAAACATCTGAAATAAGGCCTGTGCATGCTCTTCTAATTGGGAATATATCCAGAATAACTAACCACATTCAAACTCATAGTTAAATGGGAGCCACCGCATGCCTTTCTACATTTTAATTGCCTCTGAATAACACTAATAGATTTCTGCTGTTCTAATAGGCTTTTCCTGACCTTGTTTCTCTTTCTTGCATGAAATTAAAGAGTTGTTCAAACTCTGACTGTTATTTTGAACTGTTCATAATTCCATAATAAGACATCTACTTTGGAGAGACTAAGCAGCCGCTGCACAAGATGCATGTCATAACATCAGTGGGCAGCTTCTTCGGGTGCAAGATCGTCAGTTTGTTTGCATCCAGAAGAAGGGGCATTCGGCAACAGATTCTGAACACCGCTGGTTTGAAAGAAACCTTTTATGTCTGACTCTAAGACAGGGGATGAGGCTTGAGGCATCACCTTTTGTCTGCTTATAACAATGTCTTTCCATCTCTCCACACAAAAGATTGCCTCATTCAATGGGAAGAGTGGCACTATAAACTGTTAGGCCACAAGATGAGTCAATGACTGCTTGCTGTGTAGGACGGTCTATTGTTGACCAGCGAACACACCCTCTGAGGCATAAGTAAAGGCATGGATCTAAAACCGGATCTTGAGGACCCGGCTTGGGCATCCCAGATATCGACCACATATCGACTGGATCCTTTAAAACAGGGGTACCCAAACTTTTTTGACCTAAGATCTACTTTTCGATCAACCAACCTCCCGCGATCGACCTGTTACCGCACACGCGTCCCATGATGAACAACAGCCATAAAGGCCCCTAAGATGAACGATCCATCGGTAAAATGCAGATGAAACACACTATGAATGACAATAAAAATAAAAGATATAGCGCAACAGCTCTGATCGTAAGCTGCAATCGCAGACTGCTGAGCGCTAACAAATTCTGGTGACCCCAAGTCACACACCACCGTAAGTTAAAGTTGATCTGCTTTATTTTATTTTATTTTTAAATACTTTTTGTGAAAGTGAGACCGATAGGATGATTAGGTTGCAGTACAAAAAGTATATTACTAACATGCACAGAGACTGTTTGTTTGTTTGTTTGTTTGTTTTTCCTTTCCCCCCTCGCCATCGACTTGGCTGTCGATCGCGATTTACAGTGTAAAAGAGTCCCTTTGACCAAAGCAACTGTTTTGCACCTGAAAGCCAGCAGATGGCGGTGCACGTGCAAGAATGGCGCAAACTGCATCTGTGTGTTTCACAAGCTCCCCGCCAGAGGGCACAACGACTTAACTTTCAGACAACAGACACACCTAATAGGGAAAAACACGAATGAGCATTAACGTTCACCAAAAACATGCTAATATTGATGGCCGACTTTGAAAGGTAACATTTTGGTTATGATGTGATTCCACATCCACACACAACACATGTCAAGCATCTCAGGTTATGTCTCGGGCTAGCTGGTAAATGTGTTCTGGCTGCTCATTTACCTCATTAGCTTTATTAGCTCAGTAATTGAAATTCATCAGAAATTCTTGTCCATGCACTACCCTCAACACCCCCCCGCCCCCTCCATCCCCTGCCGATGTCAGTGCGTTTTCAGCACCTGCTCAGGCTTCATTAAAGGCGGTCCTCACTGGGCCCTCGCGCACCACCAAGAGACAGAGTATTAGTCACTGAGATAATCAACCTCAACACACCGACGCTAATTCTCTTCAAGAACTATGCTACTTGGCGTCTTATCGCAGAAGATAAATACATTTTCACAGCTCATCTCAAACTATGACATGACATGAGCACCGTTTTGTTGTAATTGTCTCTATTATGATAATGGCGTGTGAAATCCATCCATCCTCACCTAGCGTGTCAGATGTAGCTCACGTGCCAACCCGCTGATTTTGAGACACCTTTCAATGAAGTTCTTCATCCGAAAAAAAGCCAACCTGCTTCACTCCATCTGGCCGCCGATCACAGATGAACCTTTAGACTCTGGCTCAGGCTAATGAGCAAATCCCATCATTATTTATTTATATATTTTTTTTAAATCTGAGAAAGCTTATGTGATGTTACTTTTGGTACAATGTGTGCAAAATCATACTCACCGAATGCTATTTGTCATCTAAGTAACTCTAAGGACGGACAAAGTACAGCACTAAAATGGTAAAAGGATGACCTTTTGCACTGTGTAGAGTTGTTTGAAAAGCTATACCTCTCCAACAGGGGTGTCAAACTCATTTCTGCCGCAGGCCACTTTGGAGTTACGTCTTTCCTCTGAGGGTCGTTATGACCGGGAAACCACAAAATGTTTAATCGTGTCATTGCATTATTACTTGCAAGCAACAAACTAATGGCTTCCTAATCAGGTAAACTACAATAGTTTATTCAATTATTGTTCAAGTGAGTGTAAAGAGGGTAAGAAAATTATTACAAAAATCTCAGCGTTCGTCATTACACAGCCCTATGATTGGATGGCAACTGGTTCAGGTTGTACCCCGACTACTGTCCGATGAAGGCTGGGATCGGCTCCGTTACTCCCGCGACCCTCGTGAAGATAAGCGGATTAGAAAATGGATGGATGGATGGATTTATTACACGTGACAATTTGACATTTCGGTACAGATTTTAGCAAGGATCTTCCAAGTTCCTGATTTACTTTCACGGGGCACATAAAATGATGTGGCGAGCCGCATCTGGCCCGGGGGCCTTGATTTTGACATTATGCTCTATAAAGATAATATGACTTTCGTTTTGATTGAAAAAGTCTTAATGGCATTTCTGTTCTTCTCAATTAGGTTTCCAAAATGTGAGGAAGGATGATGCAATGCACACCCTCTCCCATGTTGCAGGAAGCCGGAGCCTAGCCTAGCTGACTACAATACACTCTGGATTGGTCGCCAGTCAGTCGCAAGGCACCTTTCGAGACGGACAACCATTTCCTCTCACATTCCAAACATATAACACCATCACTGAGTGGAAACTGATTCCACTCTGGCTGTACTGAAGTGAGGTAAATGTACTGCTATGCTATGACTTAAAGCTTCTGTATGTACAAGTAGTCTCGAAGCAGTTAGAAAGATTTGAATGTAGCCACACTTCACTCCTCCCTCCTGCTTTGCATCTCTGCTTAAAGAACCCCCCCCCTCCATCTTACTAATGCGTGGCGTTACACTAAAGCATTTACGTGCTAGCATTTCTTATTCTTGATGGAGTGCTGGCAAACACGAAATGCACCGGTTTGACGTTATATATGTTTTTGTTTTTTAGCAATGTACAATCTATGAAAATTAATGAGAGGCTATCAACTGACATGATGACCTGATGTGAATGATGACCTCGGCGCTGGTGGTTGCATCTGGCAACCGGTTCAGGGTGTCCACCGCCTAGTGCCCGAAGATAGCTGGGATAGACTCCAGCATGCCTGCGACCCTCGTGAAGATAAGCGGATTAGAAAATGGATGGATGGATGGATTTATTACACGTGACAATTTGACATTTCGGTACAGATTTTAGCAAGGATCTTCCAAGTTCCTGATTTACTTTCACGGGGCACATAAAATGATGTGGCGAGCCGCATCTGGCCCGGGGGCCTTGATTTTGACATTATGCTCTATAAAGATAATATGACTTTCGTTTTGATTGAAAAAGTCTTAATGGCATTTCTGTTCTTCTCAATTAGGTTTCCAAAATGTGAGGAAGGATGATGCAATGCACACCCTCTCCCATGTTGCAGGAAGCCGGAGCCTAGCCTAGCTGACTACAATACACTCTGGATTGGTCGCCAGTCAGTCGCAAGGCACCTTTCGAGACGGACAACCATTTCCTCTCACATTCCAAACATATAACACCATCACTGAGTGGAAACTGATTCCACTCTGGCTGTACTGAAGTGAGGTAAATGTACTGCTATGCTATGACTTAAAGCTTCTGTATGTACAAGTAGTCTCGAAGCAGTTAGAAAGATTTGAATGTAGCCACACTTCACTCCTCCCTCCTGCTTTGCATCTCTGCTTAAAGAACCCCCCCCCTCCATCTTACTAATGCGTGGCGTTACACTAAAGCATTTACGTGCTAGCATTTCTTATTCTTGATGGAGTGCTGGCAAACACGAAATGCACCGGTTTGACGTTATATATGTTTTTGTTTTTTAGCAATGTACAATCTATGAAAATTAATGAGAGGCTATCAACTGACATGATGACCTGATGTGAATGATGACCTCGGCGCTGGTGGTTGCAGCCGTCCACGCCTTAAACATGACCGTTACATCCCTTGACATGAGGTAGAGAGCTTTCCAATTCCTTCTTTTAAAATGTTGTTTCTAACCGGAGTTAAATAACCTGCCAAGAAACTACAATCGTCTTGTTTGCTAGAGCATCTGTGTCCCCATAAACCCTCTGTGAGCGGAGCACAAGTTTGAGGCATCCCTTGGTCGCTCTCTCTCTCTCTCTCTCTCTCTCTCTCTCTCTCTCTCTCTCTCTCTCTCTCTCTCTCTCTCTCTCTCTCTCTCTCTCTCTAAAGTCTCTGATTGGTTCATTTTATGCATGCCATGATAAGTTTGGAAATAATAATTAAAATGGAAGCATCAAATGAGGCCAAAGAGGCATGATCCCTCACCCCCAAAAACATTTTAATATTCACTGTCAGGTGGTACAAGGTGTATAATGTTTTTTTTTTTTTTTTTAATGCAAACTCCACCTTTAACCACCATAAATAACATAAATAACTCTCCGAACGAGTCACTGTGTTTATTTCCGCTCATGAATTTTTATTTCTGTGGACACCAAAAATGAAATGCTGAAGTTTTTTTTTTTTGTTTGAAAATGTTTGTATCAAACGTCTCAAACTTTTTTCACCCCACTTGATTATTGTCTGCACATTTGTCATAAACCGCCTGGACTCCACTTATCTTGGAGGACAAACCCTCGATGGCATCTGAGTATTTTTCGGAGCTTGGATATTCAGCGCTTGGCCAAATTCCCTCTTTAGATGTTTATCTTCTTTAATATGGCTTCTCTCCTCGCCACACTGGCCAAGAGTCTTCTTCTATCAGCTATCATGTCAGAGAGGCTCTCTGAGACCGAGCAGCACGTAAAGTGGCCCTAAAATACATCAAACACCCTCTAATGGGCAGAGGCTGCTCCCAGGCCTTGAAATATAGCTCTGATATCAGTCCTGTAAATGGCTGGCCTCTGTGACATATTTCATCCAGGAGAATTAGTCCTGTTTAGCAGCCGCTGTTATATAGCAGCTGTCCTCCGCAGAACTCGGTCTAGCACAATATGGCTGTTTGATTGATGACTTCTAAGAGTCCCCTCCTCCATTTATTTCAGTTGGATAACAGCACTAAATAGTGAATACAGTAAGGTGCAGGGCTGAATATTTCAGTCGGTGATTTGGGTTTTCTCTCTGCCTCTGGTTGAACTTGACTGCATGGAAGTGATGGTGCACACTTACCGGTTTAAATCAATCTAAGCCGATTAAGCACAAATCAGAAAGGGTTGGAAAGTGGTGACTCCGCTTTAATCGCATTTTTTGATTGTCTGTCTCGTTAATCGAGTGGTTCAAAGGCCTTGTTGGTGCTATCCTGCATTGCTCCCGTGGCAATGAATGTGGACAAGTTGCTCTGATAAGCAGTTGTCTTGATTCAAAGTGCCGCATATTGAAGCAGAAGTACAGAGAATTACCGGTATATGTATTTGGGGGGGAAAAAAATCAAAAACATAACACAAATTCCTGACCCTTTTGGTTCATGTCATGATTCATAACAGAATTAGGCATTGTGTTCAGATGAGGTAGTCTGTACACTGACTGGCCGTTATATTAGGTACACTTGAATACACCTTAAATGATGAATCATCAACAAACTTTTTACCGAGCGCCACACAATTTTTGGGCGAGTCGGATTAAACCCTTCCATAAGGAATGTTTTGAGCAAAATGTACAGCCCAGAAAATGTCGGTTTGACTTTATAGTGGAAAAAAAAAACAGCATGCAAAAATAAAGACGTTAAATATGAAATAATAATTTAAAAGTATTACATCATGAATATACAGAGCCAGTGCCATGGTGTCCCAAGAGGGTTACCACCCAAAAGGCTTCATTGACTGATTTTCTTTATCTTTGTAAGGGCTGAAGTAAATGTTCAATTAATTCTTTAATGTTTGTATTAGTTTTCTTGTTAGATAAGGGCATAGTTGCTACCCATGGCCGGCAGAGCATCAGCTGTTTTAAAAATAGCTCCTCATTGGGGGAACATTGGGATTTCCTCAGCAATTTTTTTCAGAAGGGATCATTTGAAAATGTAAACAATTGGAGAGATTGATTGAAATTAAATGTTGCATATTTATAATTGTCGGTTTTCTACCTTGTTAAATAATTCTTTTATCAATTTTGAGATATCGTCATCATGTATCAGTGTCTTCACATTGATGAATTTAAATATTTAATAATAGCCTAAAGGTATCAAGAGTGGATCAAACTTGTAGCCCTTCACATTGAGCTCTCAATTTCAAAACAGTGGTGGCCCATGTGTTACATTGTACAGGTTTAGCTAATGTAGTCTCCATATCGGCTTATTGGTATTCACACTGTCAAACGTGTAAAACAGAACATAAAATGTGCCTGACAAAGGGTGATCTAAGAATTAAGAAACAGTGCCATTCTACCAGTTTTCCGTGTTCTTATCTGGATGAATGAGAAGCTGTCAAATTTTCCGCTATGTCAACTGAAAGAACGCCAGAGGAGAAGATTCTGTTGTCAAGTTTACCTCCACTTGACCCCGTGTTTCAGGCCCCCGTGTTTCAGTCTTGTTAAGATGCGCACATTCAAAAAAAGCAAAATAAGAGAGACAAGGGGCATGTTGTTGTTCTCATAATTCACAGTTGTTGCGATTGCCATATGTTACTACTAATCAGCAAAATATCAAATGACCATTTCATGCTGAAGAAAGTGTGGAAGAAAGTTTTTTTGGGGGGTGGGGGATACAATTTTGCGGTTTTTACCATCTTTCCAATTTTTAATTTTAACATCAGCCTCTGTGAAACACGAACGAAAAGTTAACATTTAAACATTATGTGATGCTGTTTCAGTGAAAGAGCAGCAAATCTGTAGCGCATTCGAGCTTGACATTGGCCAAATGAAAAATGCCAAACATGGTCACTTTGTAGGTTTGACATATTGGCAAAGGATTTGAAAAACTCCGCACCAAGTGAACGCTACAGATGTTTATCCACGGCGCGTTTTATTCCTGAGGATGATTCTGTCTGTTCTGTTAGAGAGCAGCATTAAGAAGTGATCATAACGCCGAACAATCCTGCCACAAGTTAATACCCGCAGCGGGGATATTTGTACTTAATCCCTGTTATGAGAAAAGGAAAATAAGACCTTACAGTTCCCTGTAGCTCTGCTCTGACTTTATTATTCTTTAGTACTTTAATCTACATGTATCTTATCTTTTGCCTTTATTAAATGCTGGTTCTGTCTCATTCACTGGATCTTAAATATCCTCGGTCTCGTGGGCATCAGCTTGACTGCGCATCGGAAATGAAGAAGGAAACTTTGGAGCTCTATTTGAAGTGTGACTCCCGGGAGTGACCCCTCTGCCTTAATAGCTCACAATTAAATTCCCCTGTTCGTTTTCTTCTTCTTTTATTCTTTTTCTTTTTTTTTTTTTTACATTTTTATTTTTTATTTCAAACCTGGCTGAAGCAAGTCTAGTAAAATGTTTCCTCTGAGCCAACAATTTAAATGCGTCTTAGATTTGAAAACAAATGACGAAATAATAAGTTGCTTTTTCATTTTTCAATTGCAATTTGCAAATAGAAAGAATACATCCGTTAAAATGTGTTAAATATAATAATCAAAATTAGAATCATCTTTATTGGCCAAGTATGTAGAACACACAAGGAATTTGTCTCTGGTAGTACAGGCTACACTAGTATCATCAATAACAAGCAACTACGATAAACAAGGACATGACAAATAAGGATGGAAAGACATTCCGTAATGTAAGGGTACCGTTGTGCGGTAGTACCACCCAATGACAGCTGTGAGACAATGTGCAAAGTATCAACCAGAGCTAAAGTGATCAGTGGTAGAATACAACAATACTATAACAGTTGTACAGTTGGTGCAGATGATCATTGCATCATTTTAAAGTGACCAGTAGCAGTATTTGTAGAGCAAGTTTAAGTGCAATTGTACAGAAGTCCTTGAGCGCTTTAAAGTGTCTGGTCCTGTGGAATAGAGATCAATGTCAACGGTTCAAGTAAGTACAGAGCAGGAGCGACAATAATTATTGCGGTAATGCTGTTCCACAGGGGTGTGCAAAATTGCAAAGAGCCACTATACAGGTAGATTTGGGTGACTGTTTAGGGAGTTAATGGCTAGAGGGAAGACGCTGTTTGATTGTTGGATTTGGTGCAAATGGATCGGTAGCGCTTACCTGAGTGGAGTAGCTGGAAAAGGTGGTGGGCAGGGTGCGGGGGGTCCAGTAGGATTTTCTGTGCCCTTGTCTTGGTTCTTGCGGTGCGCAAGTCCTAAAGAGTCGGTAGGGCGGTGCCAATGATTTTCTTTCCGCAGTCCTAACTGTCAATTGCAGTCGGATTTTGTCCGTTTTTGTGGCGGCCCCAAACCAAACCATGATGGAACAACACAGGATTGATTCGATGACTGCTGTGGAAAACTGTCTGAGCCTCTCCTGAAGCAGGCCATGTTTCCTCAGCAGCCTCAGGAAGTACATCCTCTGCTGGGCCTTTTTCAATAAGAGCTTTCAGTTTCAGATACTTGACCTTATTTATCTCAGTGTGCTTCTGTGCTGCAGTTTGAAGAAAATCTTGATTGATTAACAGTTGCCACTCTACACCTTTCTTACATTGGTTACCGGGCTCTGCCGATATTTGTGCCTCACAAGATTCAATTGGACTTGCAAATCGATGCAGGTATTGATGGCTGTCAAATAAAACCCATTATGGGGAACAGATCTAATTCTTCATTTGGAATTGATTTCATTTTCAATGACCCATGCACGTTCAGTGGAGCACACAAGCACCACAGTGACGTTGCGCCAGGGAGACGTTATTCATCACCTACAAAACGTCCCATCCTCGCACCCTAATAAAAAGCAGAGTAATGGCACTTCTGTGGGTGCTGTCACCTCAACACTGCTTCATAAAGGATGACACAATTATATTTTACCAGCTCACCAAAAGTGCTGACATGAAAATCCAATATATGAATGCGTTGGTATCTCTGAATCCCGACATTGGACAACATGAGTGAGGTTGCTTTGGGATGTTCCTCAACAAATGTTCACAAGTGACACGAAAGCTTTTCAAAGAGGCGATGGCAATTTTATTTGAGATAGATACTGTCACTGGGGCAGTACCCCACCAGATCCACAGCACGGGGCTGTGATTTATATCGGTGTTTGTTTTATATGTGAAGCATATTTTGCAAAGCGACTTATTTACGTGAAAAATATCAGAACCTTACCTTATAGATCCAGGTCACCCGTGACCCGAGTAAGGATAAGCGGTATCCAAAATGAATGGATAACTCGGGGAAAAAAAGGAACAGCTAAATTATGTATGGTGTCTGCCTAAAAATGTTGACATTCGGCCGACAACAACTCCACGTGGCTCTTGAAGAAACTACAACAAACTGAATGTAATGCTGTGGTGGAATAAAACCAGCAATTGGAATTTGTTGGACAAACTCAGACCCGTCGGAGTTGTCTGTTGCTCGGTGTGGAAGTTATTGTGCACATTCAAAAGGAGCAGAAAGAAAAGCTCTCTGCGTTGTATGCACATCACGGATGTATGTGAATAAAATGATATTGGTGGGAAATATTAGAATTGGCGAGCCATTCAACTCAGGTACCGGGTAATTATAATAATTCGGAATATGAGAAAGTAGTCCTCCAACCTATCTTTTACCTTTATTTTATAATTCTTGGCTACCCTACAGGTGGCCCGGTGGTCCAGTGGTTAGCGCATCGATCTCGCAGTGCAGAGGTCATGGGTTCAATCCCAGCTCCGGCCTTCCTTCGTGGAGTTCGCATGTTCTCCTCGCACCTGCGTTTTTCCCGGGAACTCTGGTTTCCTCCCACATTCCAAAAACGTGCGTGGCAGGTCAATGGATCACTCTAAATTGTCCCTAGGTGTGAGTGTGAGCGCGGATGGTTGTCTGTCTCTGTGTGCCCTGCGATTGGCTGGCAACCGGTTCAGGGTGTCCCCTGCCTACTTCTCGCTGACAGCTGGGTCAGGCTCCAGCATCCCCCACGACCCTTGGATGGATGGCTACTCTCTACGCACACTCGCATGCAAAAGAAAATCTTTAAATCAGGTTCAGTAAGAGTTTCCTGGTATGACACCCCTGAGAGTATTGGTTAGTACATCGGTAGTGTCATGCTCCTTTACATTGTGTATTTTTTTTTAGCTTAAGTGTCGATGGTATAACCAGCCAAATGTGCACATTTCCATTCCCGTATACAGACGCTTGCCTCGAAGCAAACAGCATTCTAATGCCGCATTAGCATCACTCGGTCAACTTGGGGCCTTTTTTTTTTTTTTGTCTCAAGTATGATGGATGATAGCATTAGAAGAGGACCTAAACCTGAAATCTTGCTTATTCGGAGACAGTCAAAGTGACGGCGCAGACAGCCGAGCACCAGTGTCCTGCTGCTTGTTGCTTTCCGCTAGCAGAATATGACAGCATCTTAGCGGACGGCGACGTGATTCTTTTTTTTTTTCGTTATTATTCCTTTGAGAGACACATCTGGCCTTGGATAATCTCTCCTTAGTCTTTTCCTGTGTAATACATGCAAAGCCCTGCCGCATGTAATTCCCCGGCTGTTCTTTTTTTCACCCTTGGCGAGGTCAAAGACATCACGTTAGTACGATGAAGTATATCAACATGTCGACGTAGTTTCCATTGTTTTCAATGCGTCCCTCTCTCCAAAATAGACTTGAGACACTGCCACAGTTGCATATTCGTTTCAGTAAAATTATGTCCAAAATTTTCTGGTGAGCAAAGGAGAAAGCCACTTTCTCCTTTTATTTTTTTTTTCCCCCAAGAATTAATTTACATTCTTGATGACAGAGCAAGTAACGCTTTGAATGTCATAGTAATGGTTTGGGGAAGTAAATCAGGAGCAGATTGAGACTGAATAACATGCAATGTTAATGGTAATGGAATGTGGAGCCTGTAGCCGAAATGCGTCGCGCCTGACAAATATAATGTACCTGCAGTGCCTCACTTGTTTATTTATTAACAAAGGAATTGTCTGCTTCACTTTGCTATCACTGAGGCTTGACAGCTGCAGACTCCAGGTGATGCATGAGCCAATATGTGGACTGGGGAGAGCTCAACATCGCACATCAATATGAAAATCAGTTTCTGGCTGAAATAGCTCAGGGCAGTACATCCAGCTCCAAAAAGTGACTAATCTTTGGGTCATAAACCCTGCACAAGATGCCTGGGGTCTTTTTTCGAGAGACAGCATTCAGAAATGCCATCATTTTCCATTCCACGAGCCAAGGACCTCACTCCTTGCATTAGCAGATTTCTTTTAATAGTGTGTGAAATAGCAAGGTTGCCAGAAGAGCAAATAAAAGTGGGGAGGAAGAGGAGTAGTCTAAGGTGACCTTAGTCTCTGGAGCACCAGATTAAAAACTTCAAATGCTCTGCCAGAGGCTCTGCGAAAGAAACAAAAAGACCACAGGCACAATGTGACAGTGGATGAAGGTGGTTGCCAAATATCTTCTTCTTACAGAAAGGGATTAGACATTTCATAAGGCACTGGTAGTCCCATTGGTGCGTATATTAGTTTGCATAAAATTGTCCAAATCTGTACTGTGTGCATGTGCGTATGTGTTCATACTTTGGCTCAGTTTAAGTCTTTCCACTTAACACTTGTGAGGAACTCTTGTCAAATTCAACTTTATTTCTCTCTTCATCCCTCTCGCTCTCTCCCTCTCTTTATTCATATATGTACATGGAATTTAAACTCCATGTATATCAAAAATGCCTATCCCAGCTGTCTTCGGGCAGTAGGCGGGGGACACCCTGAACCGGTTGCCGCCAATCGCAGGGCGCACAGAGACGAACAACCATCCATGCTCACACCCACACCTGGGGACAATTTAGAGTGAGCCATTAACCTGCCACGCACGTTTTTGGAATGTGGGAGGAAACCGGAGTACCCGGAGAAAACCCACGCAGGCCCGGGGAGGACATGCAAACTCCACACAGGGAGGCCGGAGCTGGAATTGAACCTGGCACCTCTGCACTGTGAGGTCGACGCGCTAACCACTCGCCCATCGGGCTGCTGTTGGAAAATTTATTGATGTTTCAAATGAAATTCAATGGGGTATGTTTTTACCATTCATGATCAAATGATATGAAAATGACCCTTACTGTATGCATTATGGTTAGCATTTCAGCCTCACAGGGGAGAGATTCTCGATTTTAATCTCAAATTCCAAAACATTGCATCTTAGGTGAACTGAATGTGGCCCCTCGGTGTAAATGTGAGTGTAAACGGACTTGCTCGTCTATACTTTATATTTCATGCGCGCGTTTGTACCTTATGTCTCACCGAGGCTGTTGCTGACCCGTCAAGGAGTGTAACACTTGAATGGATATTATTTCTTTATAAAAATGTTTGTTGCATTCTGGGTTTTTTTTTACTGCTCGTATAAGCATGTCGTCACTTTTGGAACATTGTTCATGATTGGTGAACAATCATTTCACCCTCTCCAATGGCTTGATAATCACTCGGCTCACTTAATTACAGACTCGGCTTCCCAGAAAGAAAATACCAAGGAAAAGATTTCACTCAAGAGGAAAGTGAGACAATGGCTCTCCAAATCCTTGAATGGATTTCTATCTCCAAAGCTCCTGGTGGAGACAATTTGAACTGTAGCATTGCCGGGTGCTTTAATTACTCTTCAATGACTTGAGTTGCAGTCCTTGACCTAGTTTAGATTTCTTATCAAAGACACCCATGCTCAAGAAAAAAAGATTACTTTTTAAACTTTGGGAGGAGGGCAAGGCAGAAAAGATATGCTGTTGCAGAAATGCACAGAAATAAGTGGACATAGCCCAGAGCCATTTGGAAAGCAATAGTCCATTCTATATGACGTGGCGTTGGGTTGGCATCGCCGCAGCCCTTAAATTCCCTTTCCTGAACCAGATGGCTATGGAATTGCACTTTCTCTTTTAATCCAAAGGCGTGCGTGGACTTCCACAGGCTTGGGGAAATCTTTTTGGGATTGCCACTTTGGATTTATTTGTACAGAGGAGAAATTCAGTCGCCCTGGGGGCGAGTTTGTCATAGATTCTCCTGAGTCCTCGTGTTGACTGTGTGAAAAATGCTGTCAATCTTAAACTTCTGCTGTTAGGAGTACAAATACGTACACTCCAAGGTAAACATACACTCACCAGTCATTATGTGCACAGCTAAAATAATCCAATGCAAGAGCTGGAAAATTCAGACTTTGCATTCGAGATATGAGCCGTTGTTAAGGCTTTTTTTTCTAGCGCTTTGTGGGGCAGTGAACTCAACTCACTTTACAAAGAAGAGTTGCTCTAAATTGGAGTTTACAGTCAAACGAAACAAAACAGAATTCCAATGAATGAATTTAAAATGGAAGTCAAGTGAGAAACTGTCTTTGCAATATGTTCAATGTGCACCCAATAGTAGTTGAAACACAGTATTCTAATTAATTTGACTTTGGTGGAATTAGATTTAAGCAGATGAATGCACCTCTTTTCATCCATCTCAGGGCACGGCCATTTTGACATTATGCTGCCCTCTGCTGTCCACTGGAATTGACGTCTAATTCCCTTTGGGCTCACATTGTGAACAACCTGTTATCTGGGTTTTATTGTGCAATGTTCGTGTAGTTTGTAGAGGTGTGCAACTGCAATACATCATACTTGTGAGTCTTTTTTTTATATGTATAAATGTATAGTTACATTTCAACATGGTTAAAGTATCAAATAAATAAGATGAAATGTAATTAAAATTTAAATTCATGTACACAGTTGGGATTGGACAGACCTTTTTTTTTTTTTTTTTTTTTGGTCCTTCTGCCATTATCCCAGAATAAAAGAAATGTCCGGTGGGTAACCAGTGCTCTTTCCAAATTGTGCATGCAACATCAAGCAATGCACTTAAAGGTTAATTGGAAAAATTATCTGTTGAGCGGAAAACAAATGGCGCCGGAGTCCCCCTGCTGGCAGACGAGTTAATCTATGGCAGGTCCCCTCGTCGCTCCACCTGCGATCCATCTCCGTCACTCTGCTGACAGTCCCTGCAGGCTCCTGAAAGGATATGCCTCATCGCACCACTGTGACTAGCCTGCTAATGAATACAGAGGAGCCCAGGACATCCAGACGCGCACAAAATGCTTGGGCCGCTTAGATGATTCTCTGGCCGGATGTTGGCTCAAATGAAGCAGAACATGGCCCCTAGACCGGGAGCCCAGACAGTGATGGGTCGGATGTTTGAAGATCATTCAATGAACCACAACAGACCCAATGGACAAAGGTTTATTATGGCAAATGCAATTGGTGGGGGTTCAGTCTGCATGAGGTTTATAGTACAAAGAAGAGGGCACAAATAATGACCCTCAAGCGAGTCAGCTGTCAGTCCCGAGGAACTTGGAAGCACATGTTGTCCCTTAAAGCAGTGGTTATAGTTTTACCAAGGTAATATTAACCCAACAACAATAACAAAAATTCCACATCTGTGAATGTGTTTTCACTTGTCTTTAAAGTAAAGCGAAGTGAATGCAAGAAAGGGTGTATTGTGTTTTTTGAAGGATAGTTCTGGCGGTAAATGGAGAAAGACCGTGTTGAAAATGTTTTTGTTTATTTCGCTTGTTATTTACAGTCATTAAACAGGACTTGCCGAAGACTAGTGAATGTAATTGCACGTTACACCGTCAAAATCATCAAACTCAAGATAGGGTTTGTTTTGCAAGGTTACGGTTGTCAACGCTGGATTTGCCAAAATGAAGCGTCTAATTGTTCTCTTAAATGTATTTTACAATTTAATTTGTTCCCACTTATAGAACTTTGTTTGTAGGTCTGAGCCATTTTTGTATGGATCTCTTCTAACTTATCTATTCATCTATCCATTAATCATAAACTCATACAGGATCAAACACTTCATATACTTACCCTAACAATGACTTTGTAATTTGTATTTGATCTATGAAATGTGCATTTGTTTCCACTGTGCATTTGATTATGTCTCAAGGAGACAACTATCGGGGCTTACAAATACACTACGTCTGACTTGCTAAGCACTGGAGGGTTCATACATGAAGGTGATAATTACAAATAGAAATTGCAAATAGGCTATTTAATGCTTGCCGTCCATTGGCATGTTTCTCATCCTTTCATTAGCACAAATAGTGAAATGAGAACATGAACAGATACTGGATTGCCAGACTTTATTTATCATCTAGGGAGGAAATGAAAGAGCTCAGTGCTTCATATGTTGTAAGACCTTTTAAAACAGTTCATGACTTATTCCTAATAAGTTGCATTGTTAATACTCGGGAGGTTCCGATCAGGGTCGTATGCTGCCGATTCCGTTCATCCACCGTTCTTCAGTGTGGCTGATGAGTTGCTATTATTTCTATCGGGAGCATTGTTATATTGGACAAGCTCATTACGAAACGCAGGGGGTATAATTTGAGTGAAGAGAAAGCCATATGTTGGCAAGTAGCGTCAACGAAGTGAAAACCACGGGGAACCTCTTTACCTGCAGGCGTCATTGGTACACTTCACTCCGTCACTCTCACAGAAACATTTGGTGCTTGCGGTTATTATTACTATATGAAAAAGGAGATAAATATTGATCAAGGTATCTCCTGGATACATTTCGGTTGCTTGTATGTGTTCTGATCAGTTGTTATGCATTTTTCATTTTGGCTGAAGGATCTGAGTCTGACGCACAATGCACTCTAAAAACAGTTCAGTTATTTTATTAACTCCGCTTTTGGATTGGTTGTGTTGGGATTAAATCCTGGGTTATTTCCTTGTCAAAAACATACAAAGAATTCAACATAAATACACGAAGGGAAACGTGTAGCCTGAAGATGGAGCTGTATTACCTGGTTAATAGTAGTACTGTAGAAGTTGTGTTGTTGCTCAGTATACAGAGAGTTTGCATTTGAGATCAATAAAATTATAGAACATATCGATACTGATGCGTTCTATAATTTTATTTTGGTATGGATGCCGATACTGTACATCTATAACTCTGTAACTCGGACTTGCAAGCATGCTCCGATACTGCCACACTGGTACTACTTTACCATGCGAACATATAATTTAAGGTTGACACGGATAACAACACTTGGTTAACCGGCTGCTTGAATGACTGTAAAAAGTGAATTGTGAGTGGCAGTATGCAATTTTCAAGAAGTTTTTTTTTTTTTTCAAATAAAGTTTTTTTGTTTTTTTTTTTTAAATAATTGATAAGAATAAAACCCATTTCCATCACCCTTGCAGAACATACTTGGTAACAGCAAGTACTGAAATGTAAGCACTAAAGTGGTATTAATCCCAAGAAAACTCTCAAATGTAATTGTAGAGTCAGAAAAGCTTCAGTTCAAGTGATTTTCTTTCCATGAGGTACAATCTACGCTAATGCATCCCATACAGCCCATAATTACTGGACTGTAAGGTAACTCGTATAAACTTCAGAAACCAAAACGGTGCCACTTTGGAGAGCCTTTGACAGTGGCAAGCTGTCGTACATTTTCTGTCAGTGTAACATTGCAGAAAATAACTGAAGTCAATGTCTGCATATAGGGCCTCAAATGCACTTAATCTATGCCATGTGCCATGTGTTTAGTGGCTTTTGATTGCGGCGGTAACTCCTCCGAAGCATCGGCGGAAAAAAAAGTTAATAGCGCGTTGAGTTGGTAATAATGCAGTACGGCAGTATGTTTTATCAGTTTGGTCCATAATCATTGTCCTATGCGTGATAACAGCCACTTCATTTAGTTCCACGTTGAGTTTTGATAGGGCTCATTCACTGTGATCCTCAAATCACATCATATTATACGGAACATGCGGACTTGTCTCGGGCGTGATGGCACTGGGGTGTGAAATCATGTCCCCCTTCATCAAAAGAGTTACGATCAGTCAAGATGGGCTCGTAACAAATAGCCAGCTTTGCGCTTTTATCAGCGATGCCGTGACCCTCAATACTGTGACCTCATCATTAATATGGGAAGGCCGGATGATAGATCAAACGCATGGTTCAGTGGAGCATCCCTGGGCCAGAGCTGGCCTTGAATCGTTCATCACACCATCCCCGTGGGGTCTTTACGACAGTCCAGGAAGAGAGAGAGAGGACGCTCTCGAGACTGTCAAATTTGTTTTACTGCTTTTGATAATGGACCTCTTCAAAGTTGATGTGAGCAAAGGAATTTCTGCGCCACAATGACATTCCCTCGTGTTAATACAAGTGGACTTTTATTCAGTCATGGTCAGGCTCGAGTCACATCGAAAACATTGATCAAACGGTCTGGGTTGTCGTGTCAAAATTATTGAAAGGAATTGGACAGCGAGTGACTCGACCAGTTACCTCACACCTCAAAAATGGCGATTAATTGGATTTTGGTTGGTTTCAGGTGATTTCAAAATGATGCAGGGAGAAACACACCCGCCATTACCGTAGCACTGCAATAGTGTCCATTACCATCCTGTGATTGGGTGAGTTGACAATTTGAAAACCTAGTTGGACATTCGGTAATGTGGGGCATCGGTGCGCTAGTTAACTGATTATTACTAGTGTATTTATTTACGTCCACAGTTGAGGGACGCAAATGGTTTGGTTGATACACTTTGGTCTGTGAACACGCTTCCTGGAAAATATGGCCTATGATAGCCTAGAATTGTAAACATCATTCAGTGCAATGTGCTGGTTTGTATTTATTGCTTTGAAATGTCATTATAATGGCCCAAATCAAACACACACCAATTGTGATGCAAAACAGGGTGTTTAGTGTTTCAGATTGTGAGGATGCAACAATAGCATCCCAAAATTGTTAATCAGTCATTAGCCTTTAGATCTCTCTCGGTCAGGAACCAATACAATACTGCATGTCAACTCTCTTTGGAAAGGTGTTATATAACGGTATATATAACTGTTGCATTTTGCATGAGGATAATAAAACTAGCAACATGCACCCGATCTGAAGGTGCGCCTCACAAATCCTGTAAAAACACAGGCTGTCACTTAATGAGCCACGTGTGAGTAACGCGCTGGTTGTGCAGGGCAAGTGTCTCATACGGAAAGCCACCATTTGTTCACCCATTTAATTTTTGTACCAAAAGTGGTTTTGCCTCCATTCTAAGCGTGATATGATTAAGGAAATCACACACAGATCAGTATTAGGCTCAAATGTATCACGCATTGGGAGCACGATACAATGGGAGCAGTGACATCATTTCCAGGATTTATCACAATGTGTCTTCCAACAGCTTTTGTAATATCATAATTATAGACACCAATCTCTAAGGGACAATTTCACTTTGCGGTCTTGCTTTTCCTTTTAGACGCATTACATACTCCCAATGTAACTCATGTACTATACACACAAATGCGTCCCACAGCACAACAGCCTTCGAGGGAGTGATAGCCCAAGCAAGCAGTGTGAGGCTGTGAGTGTGGCTGAAAGACATATTGCCAATTGTCCACTTATGATATAGTTCATATAAAGCATTACGTTTTAGAAATTAGTCATGGAATTATTTGAAAGAATGTTACTTATTTGCTTCACGAAGAAAATTGTCATTTGTGCGGCGTTTTAGAAATTAGTCATGGAATTATTTGAAAGAAAGTTACTTATTTGCTTCACCAAGAAAATTGTCATTTGTGCGGGTTCGTTTTGTGGCTTGTGTGTGTGTGTTTGTTTGTGTGTGTGGGTGTGTGTGTGTGTGTGTGTGTGTGTGTGTGTGTGTGTGTGTGTGTGTGTGTGTCTGTGTGTGTGTGATTGCAAGCAATCTCTCCCATCTTTTGACAATTCTTCGAGCTGGTTACATCCAGATCACGGTTCGTGACTGATTTTACTTTCACAGATAACAAATGCTTTGGCCTTGGCGGCAGTTTTATGGTCCCCAATTCCTATTTGACATCCCCTTTCAGTGATATAACCTGTCAGTGGAAGCTTGATGTTGATGATGTCTACCAAAACAATACACCCGCAGTAAATAGAAACACAAATCAAAACTAGAGCAAAAGCTGCTGCTAGCACGGGCAACTCTCTCTCTCTCTCTCTCTCTCTCCCTCCCTCC